>NW_006159754.1:792795-860105 GCF_000334495.1 Tupaia belangeri chinensis | reverse complement strand
CTTTCCCTTCTGATAATAGTTATTTGAATCTTCTGTCTTGTTTTATCAATCCAGCTAAAGGTTTGTTCATTTTGCTTGTCTTTTCATAGAACCAACTCTTAGTTTTGTTGATTTTTTTTTCTTGGCCTCATTTCTGAGCAGTTAAGAACTATGTCTGGCACCTGTGGTTATCTATATAGCTATAAAACAGAAAATACAGTTACTCATCTAGTTGAGAGAACAGATGAGAGTTACTCATCTGGTAATTGCAAAATTAAAAGATTTCCCAAGCATCACAGTAAATCCTAATTTCACATGTGAATCTGTGACAATACTATCTTACTTATCGATACAAAACTGCATCTTAAAACTTCACTTCAGTAATGGTGGGGATATTCAGTAAAACCAACATTACTTTCAGAAAATTTCCTCCTGAATAACTTTTAATTCTTAAGATGACTTATCAGTCTGCTATCAACTGCAGCACTGCCAAATAGCAGTCATGAAACAGCCAGTCATTTCAATAAGAAAGCTTCTGAGTAAGCTCAGACTCCATGGGTTCTCAAGCAACATTCCTGCGCAACATCGACATCTTAAAAACTCAGCCAAAATACTGCACTGCTATAATAATTTAGTCTTTTCCTAATTTTTCTTAATAAATGACTTTATACTACAATAAGCATCAAAAGAATATATACTATACTAAGCACTAGCAAGAAAAAGAGTTAGCTATTGTTGAGGAAATTTTGTAATATCCAGTTTTATTTCGTTAAATAGGATCTTCCCCCACAAATGTGATTGTGGCTGCCTACATATATTACACATACATGGTTCTAAAGAATTTCCTCCAAAGTAGTGTTCTCAAGAAATCCAATGCCTTAATACATTAATAACTTCATAATGTTCCTTAAAAAGCACCGTTACTTCCCAGCATTCAAATGACACATACATAGTTAAATTCCCATAAAGCAGAGTGTTTTAAAAAGCTTTTAAAAAGAGTGGTTCAGAACCTGTCATGAACAAAAGAGTTACATCACAGGAGAAAATAAGGCTTAATTTTTTAAGTAGAAATAAGATGTCCAATATTTTTCTGCAAGGAAACAAAAGGCTGTCCAACTAATTCCTCTAAAAGGAAAGCCATACAAACTAAAAGCAAGCCTCATCTCAGATTTTAACTATTATCATCAACCAAACAAATTTCCGTTTCAGCTTTGTGATGACTGATTCACACTTTGATTTTTTTCAGTGGGACTCTATGTCCCGTTCTCCCCCCAAAATGTATGCTTGTTCTTCTGGAGACATCGACAAAAGCTGTCTTCTTTCTATGTTAAACATCATTGAGCATTATTCATTAAAGTGGAATTTTTATTCAAGATATAGCCATATAAGAGAACTTTCTAAAGCAATGAAAATAACCAACATGGTGATATAACCAACATAGACAAATTTCACAATACAGCTGACAAAAAAAGCAAGTCACAAAGAATGCAAACACTATGATATGATCCCTGTACATGAAGCTCTTTAAAAGTTAAAATAACGGCCAGCAGGTGGCATGGTGGTAAAGGGTACTGGACTCCCACATGGTGGACCACAGTTCAAGTTCTGGACCTAACAGCTTGCTTTCTTGCTTTCTCTCTCTCTCTCTCTCTCTCTCTCTCTCTTTCTCTCTCACTCACACCCTCCTCCCTCACTCACTATGTCCCTCACCTGTCAAATTAAAATAAATACATAAAAGTAAATAAAATAATTCTTTTTTTTAGGTTATTTTTTTGTTTGGTTTGGTTTGGTTTTTTTTGCTATAGGGCACGTTGCTGGACTCCCATGTAGTCATCCACAGTTCGAGACCCAGACCCAGTGGCTTAAACTCACGTCGGATGCATGTGCGTGCATGCCCAAGATCCCGAGAGGAGAATGGAGGAGAAGGGTTTGTGGCGTGGCCATCCCCCCCGGGGGTGATTTCTCACTTTCTGTCTCTCTGTCTCTCTCTGTCTTTCTGGTGAGCGCCCATGCCCTATATAGCAAAAATGTGTCAAAAAAAAAACAACCTCAGACTCCTAGGCCAGCTCTGTGACATGGTGGGCAAGACAGTTGGTTCCCAAGTGGCAAGCCATGAAGGTCAAGCTCTGGACACTGCAGCTTGAGAAACATGCCAGACATGTATGTGTGCCCATGATCCCAAAGGAGGGTGAGATGGAGAAGCGACTGCAGCATGACCGTTGCCTGGGACGTGCTTTCTCCTCCCCTTCTCTTGCTGTCTGTCTTTCTAGCAACCACATGTTCTCTAGCCAAAAAAATAGACTCCCATAACTGAATAATTAAATGTCCAAATATAACTTCCAGGAGGAGAAAGGCTGCCCAGTCTGTTTCCTACTACATTCTTAGCTTCTAGCACAAGTTCTCGATACTTTTTTTTTTTGGAGAGATTTTCACTGTAGGGCGCGTGCGCTCGCCAGACAGACAGAGAGAGACAGAGAGACAGAAAGCGAGAAATCACCCCCCAGGGGGGATGGTCACACCGCAATCCCTTCTCCTCCATTCTCCTCTTGGGATCTTGGGCACGCACACACACGTGCCCAGCGTGAGTTCTAAGCCACCAGGTCTGGGACGCGAACCGCGGTCGACTACGTGGGAGTCCAGCGACATAGCCATTACGCTAACTGCTGGTTCTCTCGATACATTTTTAAATTAAAAGGAAAAGAAAAAGAAAAACCAGAACCCTGTTCAACTCCAGAGTTATAGCTTCTCATTCAGCAGGTATGAATGGTGTCTGGTAATTTATATTCTTCATATTATCAACATGTCTTCCAGGTGATTCGTATCACCAAGAGAGCTTGGGAAATATACTTTAGTCCAGTATATTACAAACCACCCAGGGCCTCCGATAAAAATAAATGCCCCGAGGTCCCTCCCCTAGAAATTCAAATAAGCAGCCTACAATTTGACTTTTTTAAAATGTCCCCTCGTGAATCCTTATGATCATGTCAAATTTGGAAAACACTTCTAAACAAAAGATTGGCAAATCAAGTCATTACTCATAAACTTCTTACAAGTCAATGTGGAGGTAGAGAGACAAACTACAGAAGGAAAATAAAAAGGAAAAAAAAGAGAAATTAGAGTACTAACAAAAACACACTTCATTATTCTTTCAAATAACCACTGCTGTTACCAGTGCTTTAGGTCGCCAACTCCAGAAATAAGTCAACAGCAAACAAGAAAAAGACAATTGACAATGAAACTGCTTTCATGAATATTAGACTCTTAAGTACTATTTAGGGAAACATGGTAGAGAATAGTGATCTTCTTGGTTATCAAAAATATTGTGCCCAATGTATCTGATAATATTAAATCTCTTGAACCAGAATGTATTATTATTATTATTATTTGGAGAGGTTTTTGATATAGGGCGCATGCACTTGCCAGAAAGACAGAGAGACAGACAGAAAGCAAGAAATCACTCCCTGGGGAGATGGCCACACTGCAATCCCTTCTCCATTCTCCTCTTGGGGTCTTGGGCACACACACACACACACACACACACACACACGCACGCACACACCCAGCATGAGTTTAAGCCACTGGGTCCAGGACTCAAACCGTTTTTGCTATAGGATGGCTTTTGCTATAGGGTGCATGCGCTCACCAGAAAGACAGAGAGAGAGATAGAAAGTGAGAAATCACCCCCAGGGATGGCCATGCCTTCTTCTCCATTCTCCTCTTGGGATCTTGGGCACACACGTACACACGCCTGGCATGAATTTTAAATCACCAGGTCCAAGACTTGAACCACGGTCAACTGCATGGGAGTACAGCAACAAAGCCATTACACCAACTGCTGTTCCCAGAATGTCTTATTTTTATGATGAGTCACACAAATGCCACCACCACCAGTAAAGCTAACACTGACAGAAAAACTTAATCTTGAGTCAGGCACTGTGCTATGCACCTGACATGAATGTTTTCCCCTCTAATCCTCAGAACAATCTTATAAAATAAAACAAAAATAATGCAGAGAAGAAGTAACTTGTGCTGTCATTCCAGTTTCCCTAATTTTTTTCTTTTTTTTTTGGAGAGGTTTTTGCTATAGGGCACGTGCACTCGCCAGAAAGACAGAGAGAGATAGACAGACAGAAAGTGAGAAATCCCCCCCCCAAGGGGGGATAGCCACACTGCAATCCCTTCTCCTCCATTCTCCTCTCGAGATCTTGGGCACGCACGCACACGCACCCAGCGTGAGTTTTAAGTCACCAGGTCCAGGACACGAACCGTGGTTGACTACATGGGAGTCCAGCGACATAGCCATTACGCTAACTGCTGGTCCCCCCAGTTTCCCTATTTTGAGGGACTCAATTTTCATGTGTAAATACCAAATTCTGACTGAATAAGTGAATCAATTTCCTTACCCACCATCCCTATCCCACTCCCTACTTCTTTTAATTTATGCACAATTCCTGAACAAATAGCTAGGCATGACCAATGACCTTTCACACAGTTCAGGTATTAAGAATGAAATTTAGGGACCAGCAGATGGTGTAATGGCTACACTGCTGAATCTCACATGGCTGACTGCAGTTCGGGTCCTGGATCCAGTGGCTTGAAATTCACTCTGGGCGCATGTGAGGGTGGGCCCAAAATCCCAGGAGAAAGGAGGAAAAGGGATTGTGGTAAGGCCACTCTCCCCAGGGAGTTATTTCTCACCTTCCCTCTCACTGTCTCTGTCTGTTTCTCTTTCTCCCCCATAAGTGCACATGCCCTAAGGCAAAAACCCCTCCAAAAAAAATAATAATAACAAAATGAATTTTAGCCTACATAGTTGATGGAGGATAAGTATGGGGTACCAGAACAAGTTAATACAATTTTTATTAATAATAGCTGCTTCTTTGAAACCTCACCCCACAGTTCTGTTCTTGGCGACCCTTTCTGTGTACCGTACGTACTCCCCCTTCAAGTGTTGCAACCTGACTATGAAGTTGACCATGCCTCACTCCTCTTAACCTCCCTTACTTTTATACTTATCACAATACTCATTACTTTCTATAATACTCTAATAGTCTTGTAATGTTTATTGTTTAATGTCCATTTTTCAGTAAGAATATATACTCCTCAAAGTGCTCTTTATTTATTTTTTTTTTTGGAGAGGTTTTCGCTATAGGGCGTGTGCGCTCGCCAGACAGACAGAGAGAGACATAGAGACAGAAAGCGAGAAATCACCCCCCAGGGGGGATGGTCACGCCGCAATCCCTTCTCCTCCATTCTCCTCTCGGGATCTTGGGCACGCATGCACACGCGCCCGGCGTGAGATTTAAGCCACCGGGTCCGAGACGCGAACCGCAGTCGACTACGTGGGAGTCCAGCGACATAGCCATTACGCTAACTGCTGGTTCCCTGCTCTTTATTTTTTTTGGATAAATCACAAGTACCTAAATAGTGCATGGCATATATTATATTAGGTGTTTAATATTTATAGAATGAATACACACACGACCTCTCTTGATATCTTTTGCAGAATCTGTGAATGTGGCCACCCATTAAATACACCTCAAAAATGATTTATACAACCCGGCAGGTGGGGTGTGGTGGTTAAAGGTGCTAGACTCCTCCACGGCCAATCACAGTTCAAGTCCCAGACTTGGCGGTTTGCTTTTTTACTTTCTCTCTCCCTCCCTCTGTTCCTCTCTGTTCAAATTAAAATAAAGAAAGTTAAATAAAATAATTCTATAAAAAAGTTTTATATATACATTTAAAAATATACATGAATAGAATGAAACAATAAAATATTTTGTTAAGACATTAAACTCTGGTGGTAGGACTCTACATAGTTTTTTATTATTTTCTTTATATTTATCTACATGTTTCAGAATTCAAAAATTAAGTTTCTAAAGTCTATTTCATTTTATACAGCATATACTAAATAAGACTCAAAGAAAATAAACAGAAATCCATTTCAACAGCTCAAGTTTTCTAACTGTGAATTACTTTTTAAAAAAACAAATTTTACAGACTTTTATTTTCAGACACGAAGGTCACTGGGAGAGAGACAGAGACAGTGAAAGGGAAAGTAAGAAATTACCCCTCATGGGGATGACCACACCACAATCCCTTCTCCTCCGTTCTCCAACTGGGAACTTGGGCATGCACACACATGCACCCAGCATGATTTTCAACCCACCAGGTCTGGGCCTCAAACCAAAGTCAGCCATGTGGGAGTCTGACAATGTAACTGATATGCCATCTGCTGGCCCCAGTAGGCATTACTTTTAAAGAACAAAACAAGGTTTTGGGGTCTGGCAGGTGGCGTGGTGGTTAAGGTGCTGGACTTCCACATCGCTGACTACGGTTTGAGTCCCAGACCTGTTGGCTTGCTTTCTCACTTTCTCTTTTTCTCTCTGTCTCTGTATGGTCAAATCAAAATAATAATAATAATAACAACAACTAATACAATAAATAAATTATTATTTTTTAAAAATAAGTTTTTTTAATGAATAAGCAACAATGCTTTTAATTTACAAGTTTATTCACAATTGGGAAGAGATGAAATGATTTTAAGTAAACTGCACAATTGAGAAAGGGTGAAAAAAAGTAGATCTTGAACAGAGAGTTAAAGAATCCTACCCATCATATACTCTCTACAAGCATTCAACTATACTCAGAAGAGTCTATGCCATACTGTAGTCTTCACAGTTATCATTATTGCCACAAAGGCTAAAGGTGGCAGCCACCGGGCCCCAAGACATGCACACGACGGGCGGTTGGTTCATCACAAACAACAGGTCACATTGCAACAACAGCTCAGCACTGTGCTCAGGCCAAAGGCATAAACAAACCAAGACCAAACCTCTCATTTTTCTTTTTTTTTTTTTAAAGAAAACTTCTCCTTTTATTTATTTATTTTTAAGAGAGATTTTTGCTATAATGTGCATGTCCTTGCCAGAAAGGCAGAGAGAGACAGAAAGTGAGAAATAACCCCCCCTTGGCGGGGGGAAGGGGGAATGGCCACGCCGCAATCCCTTTTCCTCCATTCTCCTCTCAGGATTTTGGGCATGTAAGCATGCACACCAGGTGTGCTTTAAGCCGCTGGATCTGGGACTCAAACCATGGTCAACTATGTGGGAGTCCAGTGACATAACCATTACATCATTTGCTGGTGCCCCAAAATCTCTCGTTTTTAGATTTATCTTTTGGAACTACTCCAGACATCAATTCTAAACCAAAAAAAAAAAAAAAAATGGTTCAAGCAGGAGCCAGAAACCATACAAGTAAATTAAACAGGTGTTTAATATAAATAATTATTAAACTATGATATGACAGTAATATAAAGATACAAAGAGAGGTGATGGTCAGCTAGATGGTATAGTGGTTAAGGTGGCTGGATCCCACACGGCTGATTGCATGGTTTGAGTCCCAGACCTGGCAGCTTAAAAAACACCAGATGTATGTGCATGTGTGCCCCAAATCCTGAGAGAAGCATGGAGAAGCGACTGTGTCGTGATCATCCCACCTGGGATATGTTTTCTCACTTTCCTTTTCTCTCGCTCTGTCTTCTCTCAGTACAGTACCCTACAGTAAAGTTTTTAAATAACTAAAATGTTGGGGCTGGAAGTGGCATGATGGTTGAGGTGCTGGATTCCCATGTGGCCTGCTATGGTTCAAGCTGAATCTCGCAGCCTGCTTTCTCACTTTCCCTTTCTCTCTCTCTGTCTCTCTCTGGCCACATTTAAAAAAATTAAAAATAGTAACAAATAAAATTAAATAAATAATGTTTTTAAATGTTTAAAAAAAGAGGTGAGGAGCAACAGGAGAAGGAGATTCTAAAGGACCATGAGAAAACTGGGAGTGATAAATATGTTCATAAACTTGATTATGGCGATGGTTTCATGGCTGTACAATTATGTCAGAGCTTATCTAAATACATTTTTTAAATATGTATCCACCAAAGCACATACTGTAAATATGTACAATTTATTGCCAAGTCAATTTTAAGTCAATAAAGCTGTTTCTAATTTTTTTTCAAGTAAAAGAACAACACATCAAACAAGTTACCCCTAAAGGACAAATTCAGAAAGAGGTTCCCCCCCCTAAAACTGGAGTTCAGGCCTCAGTGAAGAAAGTGCCGTTGCAACACTCTAGATGACATCATTTTGCCGGGATGACTGGACCAGACTAGTCCAAAGCTGCCAGCCAAGCAGAAAACAACCTTCCGGGGCACGGGCAAGCTGAGGCTGGTGGATAAGCATGCAGAGGTAGGCAGGGCACTCTGCAGACATGAGCCCACATAGAGTACCCACATTGCGGGGCTGCAGGAAACAAGCCCCTGAACTCAGCCAGCCAAGGCTGGTGGGCAAGCACACAGAAGGAGTTAAGGCATCGCCTGGCCGGCAAGGAGCTGTGAGATCACTGAGGGCCTGGGTACTTTGGGCACATGGCTGGGAGTTGGCACTGGGTGTCCCCCCACAAAAATAGTAACACCATGCAAAAAAAAAAAAAGAAAAAGAAAAAAAGAAAAGAAAAAACGCTTCCTCCAGCAAGTTCCCTCTAACATCTTGTCCCCTCTGGCACCTAATAAAACTAAAAGGAGAAACGCTTAGAGCCCATCCCCTTATCACAGAGCAGGTACTGAAGGTGAATGTGGAGCTGAGAAATGGTAAGTTCATAACGTGCACAGTTACCTTTCTGTTCTTAGTAGTATTTAAATGATGCAGTGTTTCTCTCACTTAAAATAAGGGAGACAGGCCGGCTACATGGCTTGGTGGTTAAGGCAGGTGAATCCCACATGGCCGACTCTGAGGTTAGAGTCCTGGACTGGGCAGCTTGAAAGACACACTGGGTGTGTGTGCATACATGCTCAAAGTCCCTGAAGGAGAAAGAGATGGAGGAGAAGGCACCGTGCTGTGACTATTCCCATGGGAGCTGCTTTCCTGCTCTCTCCCTCTACCCCTCATCTCTAGAGAGCACAAGCACCCACTAGCATTTTCTTTCAAGAGAGATTTTTGCTATAGGGTGAGAGAGAGACAGAAAGCAAGAAATCACTTGCTGAGAAATCCTCCCACACACACACCTCAATCCCTTCTCCATTCTCCTCTTGGGATTTTGGGCACGCACATACATAACATGCCTGGCGTGAGTTTTAAGCGCTGGGTCCAGGACTTGAACTGAGGTCGACTATGTGGAAGTCCAGCAACATAACCATTACATCATCTTCTGGTCCTCAAACTGGCAAATTTTTAAAAATAACAAATTGAGCAACAAAAAACTAATTTTTTAAAATAAAAGCAATAAATAGGATGAGGTACATATTAAAGCATAAGAGAAGTAGCCTGAAAAAAAAAGAAAAGAAAAAGAAAAACAAGGGCTGTCTTTATGTTATCTGAATTTCATCTCAAAAAACTATTTTCAAAAAAGAGGGCAGGTTGCCCAGGTGGTTGAAGTGGCTGGATCCCACATGGTCACTGTGCAGTTCTAGCCCCAGTCCAGTGACTTGGGAGACATGCTGGGCACATGTGCATACATGCCAAAACCCAAGAGAGGCAGAGAAGAAAGAATTTCATTACCATCCCCCATGGGGAGGTACTTTCTGAGTTTGTCTCTCTGTCTCTTTTCAGCAAGCACACATGCCCTCTTGCAGATTAAAGCATTTAAAATTCATGTTGGACAAATACATAAGTGACAAACAGTCCTTCCTTTTTCAAGGTCAAACGTAAATACAAGCACAATAGTTAGGCAAATATTCTTCAGTATTTAATAAGGTCTTTTATATCTAAGCAAAGTAAAAGTTCAAATACTCTCTCTCATGACTTTACTCAGAAATATTAGTTTATTGGAGCTTGCTTATACCCTCATGAGTAAGGAAAGCCCGCCCCCACGTGGCCAACTATGGTTGAAATCCCAACCCTAGCAGCTTAAAAAGCATGCCAGGCCCATATGCATGTGTGCCCCAAATCCTGACATCCTGGAGAGATGGAGGAGAAGGGATTGTAGTGTGATCATACCTCACTGGGAGGTGCTTTCTCCCTCTGCGTCGTCTCTGAAGGGTGACCTCACTGGGAGGTGCTTTCTCCCTCTGCGTTGTCTCTGAAGGGTGTCAAGAAGGAAGGAAGGAAAGAAGGAAGGAAGAAAAAAAAGAAGGGGAGAAGAGAAGAAAGAAAGAAAGAAAGAAAGGAAGGAAGGAAGGAAGGAAGGAAGGAAGGAAGGAAGGAAGGAAGGAAGGAAGGAAGGAAGGAGGGAAGGAAGGAGGGAGGGAGCAATGGATGGAGGGAGGAAACTGAGTCTGAACTACAATCACATTTAATTAAACTTCAACAAATTGCGAACTCCTTAGAAATAATTCTAAATCAAATTCTTGTAGCTGATAAGAAGCTCTCTTACATCAATGAGCAAAATATGTCAAAATTTTACTTATCTTCTCAATTTACAATAATGTGGCTACAAAAATGTAAATGTTTTAAACTGTGACTATTGTGATTGTTAAGAGTCTAAAACCACAAAATTAGCGATGTTCCTCCGACTTTATTTTAAAATCAAAGACAGATTTCTTCAAAAATGTCTCTACCTAATAACTACAGAAAAACCTAAATATCTTTCTCACAGATCCCTCCTCCCAAGAGGAATACACAAGCGGATAGATATTAAAATGCCTGTTCATGTAACTCTCTGCCTAAAAGGTTAAACAGCTTTTAAAATAAAGTTCAAAACTAAATTCAATCTCACACAGTTCTTCCTAAACCAGTTACTGTTTATGTCTCCAGCTTAATTCCTTGCCCTCTCTCTAGCCTCTTCTCTATCAATACATAAACCTCCTCTTCTCCCAGCCTCTCATACAGTGCCTTCTGTATATCATAAAGCAACTAAACTAATTCAAGCTGTTCATCACTATCATTTTTTAAGCTCCTTGAAGTTAAGACCACTATACATTTTCTGATTCTGTATACCATGCATTCGATACAACAATCAGAAACAAGCTACTACTGGGACCAGCGGGTGGCATGGTGGTTAAGGCACTGGATGGTCCCCCAGGGCTGGCCATGGTTTAAGTCCTGGACCTGGTGGTTTGCTTTTCTCTCTCTCTCTCTCTCTCTCTCTCTCTCTTTCTCTCTCTCTGTGTGTGTCTCTCTGGTCAAATTAAAAATGAATGAATAAATAAAGTTAAATGAATAATAAAAAAAAAGAAAGAAATTACTATTGTATTATTTAAAGTATGAAAGTGTGGAGGCCAGCAGGTGGCCTGGTGGTAAAAATACTTGACTCCCACATTGCCTACCGGGGTTTGAGTCCTGGATCCAGTGCCTTGAAGCTCATGCCAGGTACGTGTGTGTGTGTGCCCAAAATTCTGAGAAGAGAAGAGAATAGAAGAGAAGGGATTGCAGTTCGGACATTCCCCGGGGAGTGATTTGTCAGTTTCTGTCTCTCTGTATCTATCTCTTCATCCCTCTCTGGCGAGTACACATGCCCAATGGTAAAAACTTAAAAAAAAAAATGTGTGCATAACTATTATGATCCATTATTAAGGTCTAAAATATTGTGGCTAGTTTTCCTTTATATAAGGACAAAGGCCAAAAATATTTACTAGATTATGTTTGGCTCTATTCTTAAAAATTACAATGCACTGTTAGTAAATAGCATCAAGCATAACATTAATTTCGTAGACATCTTTTTTAAACATCTAGTTTGTTAACTAAATATAAATTTAGCTTGAAGTCTATTCAATAGGAGCTCACATCAGTTCTATTTACTCTGTATTAGTAAAATGAAACATTAGTGCAATAGACATTTTACCAAAACTCCGAAAAGCAGATTTTGTTTTAAGTTGGAAAATTCCAACTACCTCATTTACAGATGAAGAAATGAAGTCATTTATGCAAAGTCACCCAGTTACTTATTGAGCAAGTTGGGTAACACTCGCATTCCCTTAACATTGATGCTTTCAGCTACAATAATAGAGTAACTTTATTTCCATTCCAACTTCACAAATAAGGCAATGCAATTCTCTTTTCCTCTGTCTTCAATCTAGTGAGTGCATGGGTTCTTCATGTTTGCTGTATCTGATTCCCTTATCTTTAAGATCTAGACCCTGCCTTAACACAAATTCCTTCTCCCTGTCGTAAACATTTAATGAGTACCTGTACTTCCTGAGCTTTGTATCATCTAAGTCGTTCCAGTGGAAGACAAACATGAGCAAGAAAGACACATCCCTTCCTTAAGAGCTTTACCAAATTAGTTGCAACTGGGCTCTTAGCATTTCTTGCTTAAATACTGCAACTATAAATCTATGTACTGCGACACGGTACAAGAATGATCCCTTCTATTATATTATAAAAATAAGCCTTGTCTCTCCCACTAGAAGATAAGCTCCATGAAGACAAGGATTTTTGTCTCTTGAGTTTACTGATATACTAAGTGCCTCGAACAGTGCCTAACGTAGAAAGTATATCGAGTGAATGAATGCGTTAGAAAAACCCGAAAGTAGTAGAAGCCAAGTCATGTTTCCAAATATGATGTGATAGAAGACATAAGCCTTCCCGTGTCTTCCTCTTCAAGCTTACAGCTCAATTTTTTGTTTGATTGACCAGTTACTAGGGCTTTGCATGACAGGAAACTAAAAATAGCAACAGATTTTACTGCTTAATTTAACATCATGCCCTACCGAATTGTACCAAACCTTACAAAATGTGCCATGGAAAGAAATCAACAAGCCCTCCTATTTAGTTCTGAATCTTTTTTCAAGTCTAAATGGTCTCCAGATGTTTTTCTTTCTTACAATAGCTTCTGGGACTTCTGCGTTTGTCTCCATTTGTAAAGATGATCACAAAAACATCTCAATTATCATCTATCCTGTACCAGGTACTTTTCATACCTTCACTCTAATGTTCAATCAGCTCTCAGAATCCATTATTACAGTCATCATTATTTTATGGAATAAAATACTGGAAGCCAAAGCATGGGTGGCACAGCGATTTGTTCCCAGAATCTTTATTCTTCCCATCACATCAGATTGCCTTCTCCTCTTCGCCTTGGAAGTGGTTCTCCCTCAGCCGTGGCTCTCAGTAGAATACAATCTCTCCAGCTGTGTACTCCCTGGTTCACTGCTGTCCCCCGTAACAGGCACACGGGTGCTCTGATTATAAAGACTGCTATTAATTAATTCAGGGTAAGAGGAGAAAAAAATAACAAATCTGGAGACATTACAACAATTCGACATTTAGCATATGTTTATAAATGCCTGGCACTATTCAAAAATCGCAGCATCTTTCAGTTCTTAGTGTGAGACTCCCCAGCCTCCCATTTACTGGCTCTCTTTAAATGTAGTCTCGCTCCCAAAATTTTCCCTCCTCACTAACTTTCCTCCTATTCTTCCAAGATACAAATAAAAATGTGCTATAGGGAAAAAACAATGGGTGAGTTTATTTTATGGAAAAAATGTGCATTTATGAGGGATTTTAGGAGTCATATCACTCCTGTGAAATTGTGACCTACAGGGAGAACGATTGCTTTAAGCCACTTCTTGCAATGCTCCTTTTTATGGAATATACAGTGCTTCCAATTTTCATTTTATATTTCCTAGTTTCTGAACAACCCCTCACTTTCAAAACTAAACTCCCTACCATCCTCTCTCCTCCTAAATCCACTCAAAGCTGCTCTTTATCATGACATCTACATCTGCTAACAGCATTACTATCCTTCCGAAAACTTGTCTTAGGCCCAGACTTAACCCAGTTCCCAAGTTGAATGTCGACATTTTCCAAATCTGTATCCTTCATGATAGTCATTACTTCTAGCCTGAACTACTATAATTAAACATGGTACTTGTACCTCAGGCTTCTACTCCTCCACTGGACCTCTGTTCCCAGATTAATTCCCACAAAGTGGGGATTCTTCTCAACAAAAATCATATTCAAAAAATTCTTAGTTTGGGGGCCAGCAGGTGGCGTGGTGGTTAAGGCGCCGAACACTCCGACATGGCCGACCACGGTTCCAGTCCCAGACATGGTGGCTTGCTTTCTTTCTCTCTCTCTTCTCTCTCTCTCTCTCTCTCTCTCTCTCTCTCTTCCTCTCTGTCTATCCTCTCTGGTTAAATTAAAATAAATAAATGAATACATTAAGAATTGAATAAATAATTCTTTAAAAAACATTCTTAGTTTGTCACTTAAGGACCTCCGTAATCTGAATCCTTCTATCTTTATCAGCCTGTTCTCAAGCATACAACTTTGGTGAATGCTCTGTGCTTTTTCCACCTCTATTTCCACCTGTTTGTCTGGGTAGCATCCTTATCTGGTGCTATTTTTCTTCTCCACCTTCTCCAATTGCTAACAAGAATGGCCACATCCTTTATGAAAGAGCGAAGGCTGAGGCACATCATTCACTGGACATACATTCTATCTAATGCTTTACAAATTATCCTGAGTCCCATAAAAATACTATGAGGAAGAATGTAAGGAAACCAAAGAGAAATTTACCCAGAGATCACCAGGAAGTAAGAATTCAGAATAGTTCCATAGCATTTTTTTAAAGAATTATTTATTATCATTTTTTCGAATTTTGACCAGAGAGAAAGAACACAAGTTGCCAGATCTGAGACTTGAACTGCGGTCTGCCACGTGGGAGTCCAGAGCCTTTAACTACCATACCATCTGCCAGTCCCATCCCATAGTATTTTTAACAAAACACAACACAAGAGGGACAGTCAGGTTATCTGGATTCAAATTCTAGCTACTCTACTAACTACCTGTGTGAATTCACCAAATTATGTGTCTCTGATGCCTGTTACCCACCTATAAAAAGGAGATAATTGCACTACCACATCAATGATCATGAGAATTACAGGAAGTCATATAAAGTGCTTAGAACTGTATTTGGTCCACTGTAACTAATGTTAGCTAATTACTGTTTTGTTGTTACTTGCTTTTATTTCTTTCATGACAATGCAAGACAGAGTGCAAGGGCTGGGGGCAGGGAGGGAGAGAGGGAGAGAGAGAGAAAGAGAGAAATACCCCCAACAGTTTCACACTGCGATCCACACTAGCCCTCTCACCCAGCCAGGATCAAGGGTGTGTGGGCCTGAACTGGACCGGCTGTCAGGGAATCAAATTTGCAATCTTCCACATGGATCCGGCCTCACTTGAGCAATGTTTCACCACTGCACCAAGAACCCCAGTTATTTATATGCGGTGATACATGAATTTTGACCACACAAATCATATGCTCTCCTTGTTCCCAAGTCAGCTTTCGAGCAATGTAAAAGCTTCATAAAATACTATTTTTGAAACATACTCTATATATCTGCAGACTACATGAATGTTTAAACAATTCACCACCAGGCTTTATTAAGAGGAATTCACTTGTCTACCAATTCTGTTTCCTCTTCTGAGAAAACTAACAAAGCCTACCAACTTTCTTCCTCTTTTTATGTCATGTGAAACTACCATATGCAATGCCATATGGTAGTTACATGTCAAATGAATGGTGCAAAACATTATTCTGATTCAAACTCATTTTGCCTTGTGCTAAACATTAATCCCCAGATTCTAAACTGTCCAATAAACAGCTTTTTGAATGTAAAAGCCATCTATTTTTAGATCACACCACCATGAAGTAAGCATATCATATTTGGCCTAGCCACTTCATTTCATACATTTTTATGGCAAGAGCTATAAGGTAATCCTTCCTTATCCATCAGGTACGTTCTAAGACCACTAGTACTGAACTCTATGTATACTATGTTTTTCTATGTATACATAGCTGTGATAAAGTTCACTTTATAAATAAGGCATAAGAAGATTAACAATAATATGAAATGTATAATGCTATACTGTAATTAAAGTTCTGTGAATGTGGTCTCTCTAAATACTATACTCACTATAAGTAGACTTCAAAAAGCTGGTGGGAAAAATGGAATTAAAATGAGAGTTTATTTTAGTGCAAAACAATTTGAAATCCATGCATAGTTTTTCATAATACACATTTCCCATGAGCTTTTTGAAGACTCCTGTATTTTCGGACCACAGTTGTCTGCAAGTAACCAAAACAGAGGAAAGCAAAACCACGAACAGCAGAGACTACTACAAGACATAAAAATGCTTCCTATCTAACCTAACTCAGACATAAACCTACCTCTATAGTCATACCTCTGGTCCAACCCTCACTTTCCTAAATTAGAGCCAAAAAATTTTCTGATCAATCAGTAACTCTGGGATGCAGAAAAATATCAAGAGAAGGAAGCTGAATGTAACAGTTTAGGTCCCTATAGAATGCTCGAGAGAAACAATCTTTAAACAAAAAATTTTCTGATCAATCAGTAACTCTGGGATGCAGAAAAATATCAAGAGAAGGAAGCTGAATGTTAGTAACAGTTTAGGTCCCTACAGAATGCTCGAGAGAAACGATCTTTAAACGAACAAGGAGATGAGAACTTACCCGAAATCTTTCAGTATTAAACCACTCAAATCAAGATTTTGTCCACACAATTTACATTACACATGAAGACAAGTCATCAAGCTACCTGACTCAAAGGCAGAAGTAATACATATCTATTAATGACAACTGTCATTCCTTACACACAAAGAAGGAGTTGTGCTCCTACCCAACCATCCTCAAAACAAAATAAACAAAAAAAAAATTTTTTTAACTGTTAGGGGGCACATGAGAGCCAAGGGTGGGCGGGGAGAGGGAGAAAGAGACCATGCATTCCTCAGTAGGGTGTGTCCTGCTGCAATCACTTCATTTCTCCATCTTGTAGGGATCTGGAGTGTGTGTCACACACACGTACAAACACACATAGCTTGCATGTTTTTCAAACTGCTGGGACTAGGACTCCAGCCTCAGCCAGTCATGTGGAATCCAGTTTCCTTAAGCCCTAGGCTAAGGGGCTGGCCCAACAAAAATAACTCTGAGGCTTACCATGTAACAGACACATTTTATTTCATTTAATCCTCACAATAACTCTTCACTCATTTAGAAACAAATGTCAAAGAATTACTAAGTGGCAAAACTAAACCTAGCCCAATCCCTGGATTCTTATTCTGAAACATTTGTAACACATTTTACACTTACATCATCCTCTGGATACAGGCATATTCAAAACAAAACAAAACAAAACTGAAACAAAAGCTTCATGAAATAATATTTACTCTTACTGAATAGATCGTCCTGGGATTTTTTTTTCTTCCTTTCTTCCTTCCTTTCTCTTTAATATTTATGTTGATGCTCTAAATTGATGCTAAAAAAAATCTATCAATAAATCTTTGTGGGTCCTGCATTACAACACTGCATTACATTTCTCACCTCCTGTTTAAACTTCTTTTTAAATGCTACCACAAGGCAGTTTTGTTACTTTGAAATAGAGTTAATCTCAACCAATTAAAAATGTCCTTAAATAGATTTGATCTTTGAAAGCCCTTCCTTAAATCTTGATCTGTTTCTCTACCAGCACTCTTTGGAAGCACACCCATCTCCTTTATTCATACTGTATCAAAACCTACAGATGTTCTCCTTGGAGAACAACTCATCCTTGTTAAACAGAATTCATTAGTTTTCACCGTTCCTACTGCATCACCAACGGATTATCAGCCTAGCAGGTTTGGGGCAACAGAGGACCTGAGCAGCTGCCCGCGGTGCTGAAACGATGGATGAATCGATAGTTTGGGAAATTTACTATTGCCGATTTAGGACAAAACTGAGGAATTTACCAAGAGCTGGCAGAGAACACTCAGTAGCTGCCACCAGAGTTGCCTAAGTGCTTCTGGGATGCTATCTCTCGGCTTCCGAGTCTGCCCACTCCCTCTCTCGGACAGTTCTTCCAACCATGCAGGTCAACTCCCGAAGCGTCCTGGCCGAGCTGCCGACTTTAAGAGGTCAGGGACGCGGTATCTAGCGCTAGGACGTGACGTCCCAACCTGCACTCTGAGCTTCCAGGGAGTGAAAAGGGGGATAGGACCAGGGAAAGAAAGGAAGGAAGTGACTGCCCCCTTTTACGTTCCAAAAACAAGAGTCCCCTTAACCAAAGTGAAGCGATTCGCGGAGGACTCTGCGGCCAGCGCTTCATCAAGACAAGCCTCCCGAGCATCCTCCGAGGCTCCTGCCGCCTAGCAAGGGAATGTGAGTAGCAATACGGATAATCCGACAACTTTAGACACATACCAATCCGCGGGATGCAATGCGGGGGGGACTCGGTCCTCTAAGGGCAGGCTTTCTTATTCCTTTTGCAGAAAGCTTACTCTACTCTGCGCCCCTCCGGGGGGACCAACAAGGACCCCGGCAGCTTGGCCGACTCGGAGCTCGAGGGCCAGCGACGGGGGTGTGTTCTCCCGGCCAGGCCCCGCGGAAGAACCCCGCCGCCTGGTCGCCGCGAAGCCGGACAGGTCTTACCTGGAAGCCCGGCTCCCAGAACACAAGCAGGCTGGCCGGCCGCGTCGCTGTGCAGAAACCCCTAGCCTGACTTCATGACTGCCTATCCGCACCGACCCCCACAGCCCGGAGTCGGAGCGGGGAAGACAACACCAGGACGAGACGGAAGTCCCGCCCCACGCGCCTCATTGGCCTCCACCCGAAGACAGAGGCAAGCCATTGGGCCACAGAGCTGCCTGTTAAGGCTCCTTCCCACTCTCACGCCGGGTCTCCGCTTGCTACTGCTCGGCTGGGAGAGATGCCCAGTTCTCGAGTCTCGTTCTTGACCGCGTGATCGGTCCTCGCTGGAAGAGCAGAGCAGGGCAGGGCAGGGCAGACTGGGGCGGGCTTCTGGGGAACTGGCGCGCGGCTGAAGAAGCCGCCCTTGCAAAGGGAGGAGGCGAGCTGGCGGAGGGGATGAGCTGTGGGCGCCTGCCACCGACCATGTGCTCGCAGCAGCGAGGCTGTGGGGTCTGAAGGGCGCGGGACCAAATGGCCAGAGCCTTTCCGCCTGATCCCCTCCGGCTGTTGCGCCAAAGTAATCACAAGCTGCCCCTGGGCCGGCCTGGCTTTGGCGCCGATGCGGCTCCTCCCAGCGTCACACTGTACCCGCTAAAGAGGGCCTCACCCCTCTGCACTGCATACCTGCTGAGGCAGCGGAGTGTGACACCAAAGCCGACCAACGCCCTAGAGTTTGGATCTCGGTGTTAGAGATTCTAACGTGAGCACCCCGGGCCCATCTTAAAGCCCAGCTGACATCAGCATGACGCGCGCCATCCCTGGGGCTCTGCAAAAGTAAACTGGGTGATTCAGCCTTTTTAAACACTTGCATCCTTTTGCTGAACCAAAAACCTCGTCCCCTACAGCCCTTCTGATAAGCTTTACCCCTTCTGTTTGTCCCAATCTTAGACAAGTTTACTTTTAAATTTAAATTACTGGATTAGACCTTACATACTGATAACCATTTGCCAACTGGCCCCTTTAAAGAGGCACTGTGTGACTTAGTGCAAAAATTGCAGTCCTGAACTGAAATGTCAAGAAACATAGATTATAGTCCTATCTCAGCTTCAAAATAATTAGGCGCCTTTAATATACCTTTACAGACTTAAAGTCCTTCAACATCATCTTTTAAAAGTGGAGTTGGGGATGAGGTCATCTTAGAAAGAACATCAGTAGAACCCCATTGGATTTGCTGCATGCCATCCCCACTGGGGAGGGAGGTGGTGATTTCTCACCCTCCTTCTCTCTTTCTGGTTCCAGGGATCAAGTGCAACCTGTGGAATAAAACCTAAATAAATAAATAACTATTTTTTAAAGGCTATCAAAGGTACTTTTCATTGTATCCTATAACTGTTTGTAACTTTTCATTGTGAAGACAGTCAATACTTAAGTAATACACAGTCCGCTTTTTTGAGAAAGTCATAAAGTCAGAATTGGGAATATTACTTTAAGGTTAGTGCAATTACTGTAAACATTTACTATATCTATAAGCATAATTCTCATAAATTATCACCAACTGATTCCTATGTTAGGTTTTTTTTTGGGAGGGGTGGGGAGTAGTGTTCTTTGAATTGTTTTTGTTAGAGGGCATGCACACTCTAAGAGAAAGAAAGGAGAAGGCACCCCCCCATGGGGAATGGTCACATCACATCTCCCCTCCTTTCAGGATGTTGGGCACACAGGCACATGTACCTGGTATGTTACTCAAGCCCAGGGTCGGGTACTCAAACCACAAGGTCAAAGTCAGCCATATAGTATGACCGTCTTAACCACCAGGTCATGGAGCTAGCCCTTCTTTTGGGTTTTTTTCTTAAAGTTTATTTATTTATTTCTTCCATAAGAGAACGAGACAGACAAGTTCTCCCAGCAGAACATCCTCACCACTCCAGCTCCAGTGTCCGCAGGCCTGGATCACAGGCACTTACATACATGCCTGCTGTGCTCAGGAAGGTCCCAGATGCAAGCCAGATGCAAACCTCACACGGGTCCAGTGGTGCTATCACTGCACCACCACCTGGCCCTGATCTCTATATTATATAAGAGATTTCTTGCATAATAGCAAAAATAGTATTAAAAAAAAAAGCTACACTTTGTAAGTTAGAAAAAGCACAAATAAGACCTTTGTTTATTTCTTAAATTGGTGTAATGGCTATGTCACTGGACTTCCATGTAGTCAATTGCAGTTCGAGTCCCGGCCCCGGGGGCTTAACCTCATGCCAGGTGTGTGTGCATGCATGCCTAAGATCCCGAGAGGAGAAAGGAGAAGGGATTGCAGTGTGGCCATCCCTGGGGGGTGATTTCTCGCTTTCTGTCTCTCTGTCTCTTTCTGTCTTTCTGGCAAGCGCACATGCCCTATAGCAAAAACCTCTCATAAATAAATAAATAAATAAATAAAGGCTCCTTGAGTACAGAACATTTTACTTTTGGCTTCAGTCTCCTCTTCGGATTGCAATAGATATAATTCTCTCAGTTATATATATAAGATAAATTATTTTGTACTTCATTTCAGCAGACTAATTTTGCTACATCCTGAAAAAACCTTTGTTAAATGAAGGCAGATTGGAAAAAAAGATACATGCTCATTTTTTAAAAAAGTAGATCAGACAGTAAGGGTTACAGCAATCTTCATTGCAGTTTCTCCAGAACATGAAGAGTTAATGAGACACATACTACTAATACAGCACTAATTGTCACCTTACAGAAAGAAATAAAAGGAAATGAGCTTTTAGGGCTTTGCATCTGACAGCATTTTTATTGTTCGTTTTTAATCTTCCTAAAAAATACAAACTAATAGCATGTAAAAGTAATTGTAGAATCTATTTCCAAAATATTGTTAAGTAAACAGCCACGATAAAAAAAAAAGACAGATAGATACTCAATTACCTAATTGTCTAAAATGTCTTAGGAGTATTTCTCCCTAAATATGGAAAAGAATGCAGGCAGTCTCATTAAGCACTGAGATCAACCTAAAACATTGAACAATTCTGGGCATTAATGTATTTAGAATAAAAAAAAAAGATAATTTTAGAATCAGGTAAAAAAGGCATTTTCAATTTTAAAATAAAATTATTATCCTGATAAATGATCAGAATCATAAAGACTCCGTACAGAGTAGATAAATTTGAAAAGGTACCAAATAGAACTTCTAACAATTGCTTCAGAGAATTTGGCCAAAGATTTGAAGAGTCCCATTTCTTTGCCAAGTTTCAAATTACTGAATAGGTTCATTTTGTAAAATAGTAAGCAAAAAGTTCAAAATACAGGGAGACAGATACCAGTCACAGAAGTTTTTCAATGAAGTCTGTTTATTTTAAAGGAGTTGAGAAACATCAGACAAGAAGACATGTGTGGAGGGCTGAGTGCTTTAAAAATGATCTAGTGAAGGCAGCAAGTGGTGTGGTGGTTGAGGCAATGGATTCCCACATGGTCGACCATGGTTCGAGTCCCTGACCCAGCAGCTCGCTTTCTCATTTTCTGTCTCTCTTTCTCTCTCTGGTGAACTAAAAATAATAATAAATAAAATTAAATTTTTTTTTTTAATTTTCTCTTCATTGTTTTACATAAGACAGGATGGTTTCCTCTCTTATGTAAGATAATTAACATGAAATTCCAACCGTTTTTTATTTTTTAAAGAATTTTAAATTTTATTTGTTATTATTTTTTGAGAGGTGTTTTTTTTTTGTTTTTTGTTTTTTGGTTTTTTTTGCTATAGGGCACGTGCACTCGCCAGAAAGACAGAGAGAGAGAGAGAGACAAAAACCGAGAAATCACCCCCTCGGGGGGATGGCCATGGCGCAATCCCTTCTCCTCCATTCTCCTCTCGGGATCTTGAGCACACATGTACACGCATCTGGTGTGAGTTTAAGCCACCAGGTTTGGGACTTGAACCGTGGTCGACTACATGGGATTCCAGCGACATAGCCATTACACCAACTGCTGGTCCCATTATTATTTATTTTTTAATTTGACTGGAAAGAGACAAAGAGAGAGAGAAGAGAAAGTGAGAAGGCAAGCTTCCAGGTCTGGGACTTGAACCACAGTTGGTCATGTGGGAGTCCAGCATCATAATCACCACACCATGTTTTGGCCCTCTCTCTTCTTTATTTGGACCATTTAGAGGGAGTCTCCCTCTATTTGCTACTAACAAAGGTATAACAAAATAAGCATGCAAAAAGTTATATATGAAATATAAAGACTGAAGAACCTATATGAGTGTGAATTGGTCCAAAAACTTTGGGAAACAATTTGACACTATCTACAAAAGCTGAAAAAAAAATTTTTTTCTATAAAACAAGAATTCACTCCAGGGACAAGAGAGAGAGAGGAAGGGAAAGTGAGAAAGCAAGCCACCAGATCCAGGACTGGAACTGGGTTCAGCCATGTGGGAGTTCAGTGCCTTTAACCACCACACCACCTGCCAGCCCCTTGATTTTTTTTTTTAATTTTTCCAGAGGATATATGTGCATGCCAGAGACAGACAGAAAAGAGGAAAGTGAGAAAAAAGTCCCCTATAGAAAATGGTCACACCACAATCCCTTTTAGGCACATGTGCACATGTACCTGGCATGTTTTCAAGCCACTTGTTCCATAACTCAAACCATGCAGTCAGTCATGTAGGATCCAGCTGCCTAAACGACCATACTACTGGCTGACCCAACATGATATTACTTATAGGGAATTCTCAAGACCCCACCAAGAAACCGTTAGAACTAATAAGCAAATTCAACACAGTTGCAGAATATAAAATCAACCTACAAAAATCAGCAGCATTTCTATATACTAACAATGAACTACCTTAAAGAGATCCCATTTTATAATAGTATCAAGACTAATAAAATACTTAAGCATAAATTTAACAAAGGAAGTAAAGTATCTGTATACTGAAAATTATAAAATTGATGAGGAAACTGAAAAAGACACAAACAAATACAAAGATACCCATGTTCATGGATGAGAAGAATCGGTATTCACAAAATGTCCAGATGACCTGCTATGGTTTCTATGCATTCGCCCAAATTTCATGTGTTGGAAATTTAATTACCAACCCATGTACCAATATTAAGAGATGGGACCTTTAAAATGTTACAGGGTCATAGAGCTAGAACCCTCATTATCACAATAGTGAGTTATTTCTCACAATAGCAGGTTGTTATGCAGTCCTTTTCACATGCTCAGTTACCCTTCCACTTTTCCATCACATTATGATACAGTATGAAAGTTCCTGAGGCCAGCAGTTAGCATAATGCCTATGTCGCTGGACTCCCATGTAGTCGACCATGGTTCAAGTCCCAGACCTGGTGGCTTAAACTCACACCGGGCACGTGTGCGTGTGTGCCCAAGATCCCGAGAGAAGAATGAAGGAGAAGGGACTGTGGCGTGGCCATCCCCCCTGGGGGGTGATTTCTCGTTTTCTGTCTCTCTGTCTCTCTCTGTCTGTCTGGTGAGTGCATGTGTCCTATAGCAAAAACCTTTTCAAAAAAAGAAAAAGAATTAAAAATAATAATAAAAATAAAGGAACAGAATAGAAAAGCCAACTAATCTTTAACAAAAGTCCCAAGAATACACAATGAGGAAAGGACAGTTTTTTTAATAAATGGCATGAGGAAATTGGATATACATGCAAACAAATAAAATACATGCAAATAAATTAAATTGCATCCTATATTACACCATACATGAAACTCAATTTAAAAAATGGAGTAAAGACTTAAACATAAGACCTAAGACAGTAAAACTCCTAGAAGAAAATTTCATGGAAAAGCTCAATGACAATGGTCTTGGCAATGATTTTTTGGCTGTGGCATCAAAAACACAGGCAACAAAAGCAAAAATAAACAAATTGGAAGGTATCGAACTAAAAAGTCTCTGTACAGGAAAGGAAACAAAAGGCTAATCAAGGAACCAGAGAAAATATTGACAAACCATATAGCTGATAAGGAGTTAATATCCAAAGTACATGAAGAAAGTAAGTCAACACAAGTTAATAGCAAAATGTAATAATAACCTGACTAAAAATGGGCAGGCCCAGGTGCAATAGTGCATGCTGGTGAAACTGCTACTTGCCAGGCTGAGGCCACTTGGGAAGCCTGGCCCACCCTAAAAATCTGGGCAATAATGGAGACACCTACAGTTCCAGCCTCTAGGGAGGCTGAGATAGGAGGATATGACATAGGAAGAGCCTGTTTAAAAAAAATTTTGATGGCCCTAAACAGACATTTTTCCAAAAAGATATAGAAATGGTGAACAGGTACATCCAAAGGTATTCAACATCACTAATCATCAGGGAATACAAATCAAAACCACAATGAACTAACACCTGACATGTGTTAGGATGGCTATTAACAAAATGTCGGAAGGTAACAAGTGCTGGTGAGGAGATGGACAAAAGGGAACTCTTACACATTGTTGATGGGAATGTAAATTGGAGCAACTATTATGGAAAACAATATAGCAGTTCCTCAAAAAATTTAAAAGAGAATTACTGTATAATCCAGCAGTTCTACTTCTGGGTACATATCCAAACAACAAGTATCTCAAAGATATCTATACTCCCTTGTTCAATGCAGCATTATTCATAATACCTAAGATATTGAATCAACCTATTTGTTGACAAATGAATGGATAAAGAAAACTCTGTTTGTGTGTGTGTGTGTGTGCGTGCGTGTGTGTCCCTTATTAAGGCTGATAGTCCATCATGTGTGTACAGGAAGATGTATTATTCAGCCTTTAAAAAAAAGGAAATTCTGCCATTTTTCAACAGTATACAGAATCAAGGTCTGCTAAGTGAAGTGAGACACAGAGAGATAAATAGGGCCAGCCCATGGCCTGGTGGTTAGGACAGCTGGATTCCACATGGTTGACTGCATGCTTCAAGTCCTAGACCCATTGACTTGAGAAACATTCCAGGCACGTGTGCAGGTGTGCCCAAAATCCCAAAAAGAGAGAAACCGTATTGTGTTGTGACCATTTTCCATGGGCATTCTTTCTCTCTCTCTTCCCCTCTCTCTGTCTTCCTTTCCCTCTCTCTGGTGAGCGCACCAACCCTCAGGCAAATGCAAATGAAAAACAAAAACAGAGAGATAAATACTGCATGAAACAGACTTCTAGAAACAGAGAGTAGATGGACTATTACCAGGACCTGGGGGGTGAGGGAGATGTTCATCCAAGGGTTCAAGGTTATAAGATGAATAAATCCTGGAGACGTACTATAATAGAGCATGGTAGCCACAGTTAATAATAATGTATCATATACTTGAAATCTGCTAGGAAGTACCTCTTAAGTATATTCTCACGAGAGAAAATAAGGCAGTTCTGTGAGGTGATGAATACATTAATTAGATTGTGGTCATCATTTCACAATGTACTTGTCTATCAGAACATCATGGCCCAGCCGCAATGGCCAAGCAAGAATGTAATAATCCGTGGTGCTGTGAGCCATATGGCAGATCAAGGGTTCTGTTTCCAGGTCAACCAGTGCACTTACTTGAGTGTGCCCATGTTCTGGCTGGCTGAAGGGCTTCAGAGGGACAGTGGTGTGAGACCCAGTTACAGAGTGCTCGTCTCCTCTCCATCTCACAAAGAACGTGAATAAGTAAACTTAAAAAGAAAAATGAACCAAACTTAGTATACTGGTACCCCTTAAATGTATACAATTTTGTCATTTATACCTCAGCAAGGCTGGAAAAAGAGAAGAAATTTATCAATAATCTCTAAAGAAGGAAATGGGATAAACTTGCCAATTAAACAACAGATTGTTAGCTATATTATTTTTTCTTAAGAAAGATTTTTGCTATAGGGCCAGTGCACTCACCAGAGAGACAGAGAGACAGAAAATGATAAATCACGCCCCCCCCTCCCCAAGGGGATGGCCATGCTGCAATACCTTCCCCTCCATTTTCCTCTTGGGATTTCGGGCACCCGCGCACATGCGCCCAGTGTGAGTTTCAAGCCTCTGGGTCTGGGACTCAAACCAGGATCAACCATGTGGGAGTCTAGCAATGTAACCATTCTGCCATCTGCTGGTCCTTATATTGTTTTTAACAAGATATAATACTAAAACTTAAAAGAACAGCAACAGGTTGTCAGTAAGAGGAGAGGAATATACAAAGCGAACAACCAAAACAAAGCTGCTGTAGCTGTACCACTGACATCAACCCATGCAGGTGACCCAAGAGGTCCCATCCTGCCCCATGCTGCCCAGCTGCCTGAACAAAACTAGCTCATTAGAGCAGAGCAGAACTTTATTCCTCAGCCAGAGTGAAGAAGGGGGAGCTAGTGCCTCAAAACTTCCTTCTCCCCAAATGGGAGTCAAGCTTCAACCTTTACCGAGGTTAGTGGCCTGACTCTTTTGCACTCAACACGGTTTGCACGCCGCATAGTGGGCACTCAGAGACCCCTGGGGTCAGATCCTCTCCCCAGCATCTAGCACCTTCTCTTTTGCACCCAGCGCCCTTTGCCCATGTCTCAGTTTACACACGGTACACCCTCGTCATCTATTACCACCTGGCTTGAGTCGGTGCAGTACCTTGCCCTTTTGAATCCTTTCTGCCTTGATTGTTGTAAGCAGGAATCTTGGCCGAAAGGAGCGATTTGTTTATGCATCACTAGTTTTCTGAATGGGGCTTTTTCAGGCCAGCTCTGTGGCCTGGTGGCTAAAGGAGCCAGATAACACAAGGCGGATAACAGGGTTCGGTGCCCAGCAGTCTGGAAAGCATGCCAGTTTTAGTAGTTTAAAACACACACCAGGCACGTGTCCATGTGCCCAAAGTCCTATCAGCATGCAGACACGGAGGAGAAGGGATGAAGGAGAAGGGATTTAGGCATGACCATGCCCCATTGGGAAGTGATTTCCTCCTCTTCTCTCCACCCTCTCTCGGGTGAGCACATGTACCTTCTGGCAAAAGGGTCCTTGAAATGAATGGGGCTTTTTCTCACCAACATTACTGTCAGAGAGCAAAAACACCTCAAGTCCAAAGGATCCTTAGTAGGAGTAAATAGGATTACTAAAAAATGATGAGAGGGAAAAGATTGCAAAGAAGTTACAGTAATTTTTAAAGAATTATTTTATTTCACTTTATTGATCTATTTTAATTTGACCAGAGAATGAGAGACAAAGAGAGAGAGAGAGGTAAAGTGAGAAAGCAAGCTGCCAGGTCCAAGACTCAAACCATGATCAGCCATGTGGGAGTCCAGTGCCCTTAACCACCACACTACCTACGGGCCCTGATTTTAAACCAATATACATCTGGAAACAGAATTTCAAATATTTAAAGCAAGAATTGAAAAGCTTCAAGGAAAAGCTGGCAAATCTGGGATCATAGTAGAATGTTTTGTTTTGTTTTGTTTTCCTTCAAAACCACTTGCTTATGAGTCAAAATCAATGGCACAGGGTAAACAACTGGTTTTATCCACATTGTAAAGACACTTGAAATATAAAAACAACCAATATTCTTGAGACCAGCAGTTAGCGTAATGGCTATGTCGCTGTACTCCCACGTAGTCAACCGCGGTTCGCGTCCTGGACCCAGTGGCTTAAAACTCACGCTGGGCGTGTGTGCGTGCGTGCCCAAGATCCCGAGAGGAGAATGGAGGAGAAGGGATTGTAGCGTGGCCATCCCCCCTGGGGGGGGGTGATTTCTCACTTTCTGTCTCTCTGTCTCTCTGTGTCTGTCTGGAGAGCACATGCACCCTATAGCAAAAACCTCTCCAAAAAAAAAAAAAAAAAAACAAACAAACAAACAATATTCTTTTACTTTCACCTATGTTTATTTTATGCTGACTTTATTCCTATGCCGTAAGTTTTTACTTCTTCTGGTATATCTTCTTCTTCTGTGCAACCTTAGGAACAATTTGCTCCTTTTCAGCAAGGATCACCTGGATGTTGCAGGGGGAGCTCATGGGCAGGTTACTCAGAAACATGAGCTGTGATACCATACAGTACGACGCTGCATCTTGGGTGCCTTGTTCACCCGGACATGCTCAATGACCAGAGACTATGCCTAAACCCTTAAGTTCAGCATTACTCTCTGCATTTTTAAGCAGGTGCAGCAAAAACTCTGCACTTTTTTTGGGCCACCAGACCTGTGTCCAGCCCCTCTGTTTGTCCAGCCTGGGCACATCGACCAAATCCACCACAAAAATGACATCTTTCATATACTTGACAGCTTTTGGGATATGCAGACCCTTGATGGCCTGGGCAGTTCCATGAATATTCTTAGAGTGAACAGGAAGATTTGAACCTCTATGATTCGCATGGTTTTGTCAGGTTCTCTGGGTCAAGTGAATAACAAATCATTTTCAAAGATCACCTTAGGCCACTTATGAGAAGAGCAATCAGTAGAATTTTATACACCATTTTCAATAACCAATAAATTCAGCAGACAAAATATTAGTAAGAATATAGAATATCTGGGCAACATATGGGCCATAAAGTGAACCCTAAAGGTATTCTTTTCAAACACACATGGAATTTTCCCCCCCAAAAAGCAGGATTTTATGTCAAAGCAAATTTTAACAAATATCAAAGAGCTGGTGGCATTTAATCCATGTTCTATGACCAGAATAAACTATTAGACTTAGCTATAGCCATAATAGAAAATATTGTATTTTTACATTCTACGACAGCACTTGAGATAATATAAAAAATAAATAAAATTGACCATTTCATAGGAAAAAAACTTTAAATTATTGTAACCCAAATTTATCTACCTGAGTAGATATGGGAAAACTGACCAGGCTAAGGAAATTGAAATAGAACTCAAAAATCTGTAACCATCCCACCCAAAACTCAACTCTAAAAATTCTTAAAGGTGAGTACATTAAATCTTTAAGGAATTGATCATCCAGTGTTTACAAACCATTTCATAGACTCAAAAGGGATAGCAATTCAGCTAATTTTGTGAAGATAGTGCAATCTTGATACTTAAACTGGACAAAGACCGTACAAGATAAAAAAAAAAAAAAAATTATAGGTCAATCTCACTTTAAATGAATACACAAAAATACCAAATGAATCATCAGTAAACTAAAACTATCAAAGAAGGATAAACAGATGGTGTAATAGGTTCATCATGGACTCCCATATGGTGACCACAGTTCAAGTCCTGGACCTGTGGGCTTGAAACTTATGCTGGACATGTATGCATGTGTGCCCAAAATCCTGAAGAGAAGGGATTGTGACATGACCACTTTCTCACTTTCTCACTTTCTGTCTGTCTGTCTGTCTGTCTGGGAAGTGCATGCACCATATAGCAAAAATCTCTCTCTTAAAAAAAAAATGAAAGAGGGACTAGCAGTTGGCGTAATGGCTATGTCGTTGGGCTCCCATGTAGTCAACCGCAGTTGGAGTTCCGGACCCAGTGGCTTAAACTCATGCCGGGCACATGTGGGAGCATGCCCAAAATCCTGAGAGGAGAATGGAGAACGGATTGCAGCGTGGCCATCACTCCAGGGGATGATTTCTCATTTTCTGTCTCTCCGTCTCTCTGTCCTTCTGGTGAGCACATGCACCCTGTAGCAAAAACCTCTCCAAAAAAAAAAAAAAGAAAGAAAGAAAGAAAGAAAGAAAGAAAGAAAGAAAGAAAGAAAGAAAAAGCAATAGCCAAAAACAAACAAACAAATAAAAAACCCGTGACTGAATAGTGTTTATTCCAGGAATATAAGAAAAGATTACAAAATTTATAACCTATTATCATTTATCACGTTACCATAGTAAGAGTAGTAAACTGTAGAATTCTATTAATTGAGGTAGAAAAGGTATTTGAGAACTACAGGAGGAGCCTATACTGTAGAGGACGGTCAGAGAGATTTTGACGTACACTGAGATTTTAAAGGATGAGGCGTTACATTTGGGGGAGAGGCAGGGAGGCAAAGCATTAATGGCACAAAGAGGAGTGGTATTATCTGTTGAAGATATTTTGTAGTTTTATCAACAGTACTAGGGAGAAATGTTCACCTCTTGAAATATCCATTTTGTAAGACAAATAATAATGTGATTGAATATATGGAAGAAAATGAAATGGAAAAACATTTTTTAAAAAACAAAGAGAAAAAATAAACAAAAACAAAAAAACAAACAAAAAAAGGATGAGACGTCTTATGTTTTGAGCCACAGGAGCTGCCTCTGGTACATTTACGTTTAAAAGGTGAGTTATTTGAAGCATATTCACAGAGGAAAATGGATGCCTAAGGCACAGTCTTGTAAAGCCCAGTAACCTGTAGCTCTCACTGGCCCCCAGAACCAGCATCCTTACCCAGGCAGTACCCTTCCAGCCACTTCCAACATTCTGCTCGCAGTCACATTCCAGGGAGGGAACTGACATTACACTCATCTGTCATATACATCTGGCCATCCCTTCGCCAGGGTGCCTTAAGTAACTGTCTGGTTTTCCACATGCCAAAAGACAGAAGTAAAGAAGTTGGGATGATGTTACCAAAATAAAGCAGAATATATGCTCAGTAAAAACACTCAGACTTACATAGCACATTCGGAGACCATGAGGTTGGACCAAGCCTGGCATATTTGAGGATAAGGAAGATGCTGATGGGGCTGAGATGTGGGGAGAAGGGGAACAGTGGTAGAAGATGGGAGTTGAGCATTACTGTTTAAAATGTGATCCTCTGGGCCAGCAGTTGGCATAATGGCTATGTCGCTGGCATGTAGTCAACCACGGTTCAAGTCCCAGACCCAGTGGCTTAAATTCATGCTGGCATATATGCGTGCATGCCCAAGATCCCACGAGGAGAATGGAGGAGAAGGGACTGTGGCGTGCCTCCCCCCCCGGGGGGTGGTTTCTCCCTTTCTATCTCTCTCTCTTTGTTTTTCTGGCGAGTGCATGCGCCCTATAACAAAAAGCTCTCAAAATAAATAAATAAATAAAATGAAGTGTGGCCCTCAACCGATCACATCGGCCTCATTTGGAATCTTGTTAGAAATTCAGATTCTCAGGCTCAGGCCAAGAATCAGATTTGCTGGGAGTCAGGCCCAAGAATATGTGTTTCAACTAGCTCTCCAAGTGATTCTTAAACACGCTTAAGTTTGAGAATCACTGATATAGAGTACCACAGGCCATAATAAAAAACTAGGGTATATACTAAGGATAATTAAGTAGTTCAAGGAGACCAGCAGTTAGTGTAAAGGCTGTGTCGCTGAACTTCCTTGTAGCCGACGGCAGTTTGAGTCTTGGACCCGGTGGCATAAACTCACGCCGAGCGTGTGTGCAAGTGTGCCCAAGATCCCTAGAGGAGAATGGAAGAGAAGGAATTGCGGTGTGGCCATCCCCTCTGGGGGGGGGGTGTGATTTCTCACTTTCTGTCACTCTGTTTCTCTTTGTCTTTTGGGCGAGTGCACACGTCCTATAGCAAAAACCTCTCCAAAAAAAAAAAAAGAAAGAAAGAAAAGAATTTCAAAGAGTATGACACCATCAGATTCATATTTTATTTTATTTTATTTTATTTCGTTTTTTGCCACAGGACATGTGTTCTTGCCACAGGAACAGAGATAGAGAAAGGAAAAGTGAGAAACCACCCTCCAGGGGGAATGCCCACAGTGCAATCCCTTCCCCTCCATTCTCCTCCTGGGATTTTGGGCATGTCCACACATGTGCCTGGCCTGATTTTCAGGCCAATGGGTCTGGGACTCGAACTGCAGTGAGCCAAGTGGCAGTCAAACGCCTTGACCACCATACCATCTGCTATCCCACAGATTCACATTTTAAGAGAACCACCCTTGCGACAGTATAGGGAAAACAACAACAAAAACAAAAACAAACCAAAAAATGAAAAAAGGCACAGTAGAAACGAGAAACCAATAAGGAGACTGAATCCAAGAAGAAAATGGCCTGGACCAAAGAGACAGCAGAAGTGATGGAAATAAATGGTCAGAGTTAAGATGTTTGCTGATGAAATGTGAAAGATGAGGGAAAATAAAAGAATAAGGATGACACCCAGATTTCTGATTTAAGCAACTGAGTGCTCTGTGATACCATTTACGAGAGAGAAAACTGGGTGACAAAGGAAGTGAAAAATTTGGAGAGGGAAAAACACAAGAACGCTTCTGTATATGTTAAGACTGAGATACACAGAAGGAGGTGGACTCGAGGCATCTGGATATAAAGAGGAGCCATCATAACAGGCAATACAAACCCAGCAACCTTCATTGTGAAAGTAGCAGTAAATGCAGGGACACGAATGAAATCTTTTAAAACCAGCTTCCTTTGCTGTATTTTAATAAAATGACTCAACTAAATTATAGATATTTAGAGTTAGCCTTTAGCATAAGTCAAGCAGGCAAGCACCTACTATTATTTTAAAGTATCTGTCTCCTGTCAGCAAATTTTTTCCACGTAGAACCTTTATAATGGCACCTGAAATTCCTACATTCATTCTTTCCTTTGGATCAAGAAATAAGGCCGCTATCTGAGATTTGTCAACCACTGACACCTCATATTTGATCACTTCTCCCCTCCTCCCTGTCACTGTCTTGCATATTGCAAGATCAAATACATTTTTTCAGACAGAGAAGGAAATATTCCACAGAATGGGGGACACTGAACAGAAAAGATGAGAACACAGATCTGATATGACACTGACCTAAAGTTTTTGATAAAAATGTAAAGTTTTCTCTACAGCTTAAACAGAAGATAGAGGAAAAGATAACAAGGCATGATGGCAGGATGGAAGAGATTACTAAGCACACGGTGTTGGATTTTACTAAATGGGGCAGTGGTTAAAGTTAGGATTTAATTTACAAGTTCGGTATTGATACAAAGCATTTCGACTAACACAATGATTCTCAGTACTTCAATTAGCCTATTCTTTGTTCCATTTCAGTTAGGTTGACAATAAACTGTTTCATAACTGCTATTTTCCCCAATATGCCTTGTTTTCCTAATTGTAGTTTTCTTTTCTGTTCATTGCTTATTCAAGCAAGCATGAGTTTATTCCAACTATCAGTTGTGCAATTTCACTTCCTTGAAAGAGTCTTTGCATCTGATAATGAGCTCTACAGTCTGGAAATTGTCCCAGTTTCCATCCTGATTATAGTGAAGACTTATCAATCTTAACAATTTAATGAGATCCATCTGCCCAAGTTTGTTTGTTTCCAAAAATAAAGCTGTGAGGGAAACTGCTTAACTACTTTGCCATGTGTTCAGATGATCACAACTAAAGACCTTAGGTATATTAGGTATAACAATAACCAAATGATAGAAAAGTCAAACATGCATTCATAGAGAATTAATGGCTAGAGTTGATCACTATTTTTAGCCTTTCCCATTTTTACTAAGACTTTCTTCTCTGTCTTACCTCACCAGCTGCTACTAATAATTATTTCACATTTTTAATTCTTTGGCCCCCTCATATTTCATGCTAACTAAATATTTTAATGATAAGTTTATTCTCAAGCTTTTCCCACCTTTACTTCCTCCTTTTTTTTTTTTTAAGAGAGATATTTTTCTAGAGTGTGTGTCCACTCATTAGAGACACAGAGAGTGACAGAGACAAAAAGTGAGAAATCACCCCCCGGTGGGATGGCAATGCTGCAATCCCTTCTCCATTCTCCTCTTGGGATTTTGGGCACCCACACACACATGCCCGGCATGAGTTTTAAGCTGCCAGGTCAAGGACTCAAACCATAGTCGACTATATGGGTGCCCTGCAACATAACCATTATGCCACCTGCTAGTTCTCCCAGAGTGATTTTCAAGCGGCCAGGTTCAGGACTCAAACCAGGGTCAGTCAGATGGGAGTCCAACCCCTTAACCACTATGCCACCTGCTGGCCCCTATATATATCATTTTCTTTTTTTTTTTCTTTTTTCTTTTTTTTTGGAGAGATTTTCACTGTAGGGCGCGTGCGCTCGCCAGACAGACAGAGAGAGACATTAGAGACAGAAAGCGAGAAATCACCCCCCAGGGGGGATGGCCACACCACAATCCCTTCTCCTCCATTCTCCTCTCGGGATCTTGGGCACGCACGCACACGCGCCCGGCGTGAGTTTTAAGCCACCGGGTCCGGGACACGAATCGCGGTCGACTACGTGGGAGTCCAGCGACATAGCCATTACGCTAACTGCTGGTTCCCTATATATCATTTTGAACCATGTGGCCAGTCACATGGGATCCAGCCTTGTTAACCACCAGGACACTGGCTAGCCCAATTGCATTAAATTTAACTCAATATATTTAGTTGTTTCAGTAGTACTCAAACATATATAATTGTTTTTGCAGTTAACATAACAGCAATAATAGTTTACTTTAAAAAAAAAAAAAACAAATAAATAAATAAATAAACCTTAAACTATATTTTAAAAGAATCAGAAATAATGGGACCATGGGACCAGCAGTTAGTGTAATGGCTATGTCGCTGGACTCCCATGTAGTCAACCGCGGTTCGAGTCCTGGACCCGGTGGCTTAAACTTACGCCGGGCATGTGTGCATGCCTGCCCAAGATCCAGAGAGGAGAATGGAGGAGAAGGGATTGTGGCATGGCCATCCCCCTTGGGGGTGATTTCTTGCTTTCTGTGTCTCTGTCTCTCTCTGTCTGTCTGGCGAGTGCACGCGCCCTATAGCAAAAACCTCTCCAAAAAAAAAAATAAATAAATAAAAAGAAGAAGAAATAATGGGACCAGCAGTTGCCATGATGGCTATGTTTCTGGACTCCCATGTAGTCGACCATGGTTCAAGTCCCGGACCCAGGGGCCTAAACTCACCCTGGGCACATGTGGGTGCGTGCATAAGATCCTGAGAGGAGAATGGAAGAGAAGAGATGGCGTGGTCATCCTCCCTGGTGGATGACTTCTTGCTTTCTGGCAAGTGCACATGCCTTACAGCAAAAACCTCTCCAAAAAAAAAAAAAAAAAAAAGAATCAGAAATAACAGGAGGACAGGAAGGATATTGAAAATTAAGAAGTCAATGTCTTTTTTCAAACTTGTTTTTATTCTAAACTATCTTGCCTACTGCAACATAAGGTCCTCCCTGGCACTTCAGACATTTGCTGTCTATGAAAGTCTCTCCCAGTTAGGGAGACCTAATCAGAAATAGACGTCAACACGGTAAAAAATCTCACCTATTCAGATTTTAACACAGGCTGCTGGTACTTAAGCTGTGGGAAGTTAAAAGATGTGAAGCAGGGGCCAGCAGATGGCGTGGTGGTTAACGTGCTGATATTCCTACGTGATCGACCACTGTTTGAGTCCCGGACTTGGCAGCTTGCTTTCTCATTTTTTTCTCTCTCTCTTGTAAGTGTGCATGCTCTATAGCAATTTTTAAATTAATTATTTAAATTTAATAAATAATTCTTTTAAAAATAGATGTGAAGCAAGCTTTGTGGTCAAAATGAGTTTGTATCTTTTCATGTTAAAAATTAGTTTTTTTAGATAAATGTGACTTTAAAACTCATGAATTTTAAACTGGAAATGTCATTTTACTTTAATTAACTACTATGAAAAGGGCTTATTGATATCAATTAGTCATATATCAATAGATTGTTTATAATGCACTTTTATCATTTTTAAGAAAATTGAGGAATGCACTTTTTTTGTGAAAGTATTTTTTTAGTGGGATTTTAAAGAACAATAAATATTCTCCTGCTTTTCTTTGTATTGATTGAATTGAGAGGTAGCCAGGTCAAAATCTCTTTCTCTTTACAATTACTTTTTAATCAATTAATTTATTAGTTTATTTTTAATATGCTATAGGGCTCACCAGCAAGAGACAGAAAGAGAGAGAGGGAAAAATAAGAAAGCAAGCTGCCAAGTCTAGGATCCAAACCATGGTCAACCATGCGGGAGTCAGGCACCTTAACCACCATACCACCTGTTGGCCTCTACAATTACTTTTTTAAAAAATCATCATGCAGCTTCTAGTCGCTTGTCTTGGGGCTCACAAAACAGTACTTTACCATCTGGCACTTTGATGTGCTGAGTGCTTTGAACTGAAAGATACGGGAAGTTTCTGTCTACCTCCTGCTCTCTAGTCTCTGCTCCCTGTTCTGCCGCAAAGCAGGCCATAGGTACTGAAATTCTTCCTCCCTGAGGAAAGTGATGGAAACTAGAAATATTACTCTAACTGCCTTCCACCTTTCTGTGGAGCTGGTCATGAAGAAATTCTTTAACCTACCTTGTCTGATCATAAGATCATAAGACCATAAGATCATTTGACCTACCTTATCTGATCATAAGACCCTCGTTCCAGATGAGGTCCTGCCCTATCCCCAGGAGGAAAGAATGCTACAGAGAAATGTCAGGAAAAAACTGAACATGCAGGACTTGCTGGGTTTCCCACCTGGGTCTGTTACCATTAGATCATACCATTTTTGTCTGATTGCATTTCTATGTGGCTGACCATACTTCATTGACTCTAACCATAAAAATGGATTGTTTCCATTTCTGAAGACTCCTGTGTCACATAAAACCTGGATGACATAAATTTGTTATGCTTTTCCAATAAATAAATAAATAAATAGATAGATAGATAAATAAATAAATGGAACCAGCAGTTAGCGTATTGGCTATGTCGCTGGACTCCCACGTAGTCGACCACGGTTCACGTCCCGGATCCGGTGGCTTAAAACTCACGCCAGGCACGTGTGTGTGCATGCCCAAGATCCCGAGAGGAGAATGGAGGAGAAGGGATTGTGGTGTGACCATCCCCCCGGGGGGGTGATTTCTCGCTTTCTGTCTCTATGTCTCTCTCTGTCTGGTGAGCGTACGCGCCCTATAGCGAAAACCTCTCCAAAAAATAAACAAATAAATGAATAAATAAATAAATAAATTTGTTATGCTTTTCTTGGTTAACTTGTGCTTTGTTAAAGGAGTGTTGAGGAAAGGTATAGGTGAGGAAAGGTATCATACTTTTCCACTCATACACTTTTTTTTTTCTTTCTCTTCTTTCCTTTCATTTCCGTTTTCTTTCTCTCTCTCTTTCTTTCTTCCTTCCTTTCTTTCTTTCTTTCTCTTTCTGTTTTTTAAGAGAGATTTTTGCTATAGGGCACATGCACTCACCAAAAAGACAGAGAGAAAGTGAGAAATCACCCCCATGGGGGATGGCCAAAATGCAATCCCTTCTCCTCCAGTCTCCTCTAGGGATTTTGGGCACGCATACATGCACGCCTGGCCTGAGTTGCAAGCCACTGAATCTGAGACTCCAATCACGGTCGGCCACGGGAGAGTCCAGCACCCCAACCACTTTGCCACCTGCTGGTCCTACCCTTGCTTTCAAACTATGGTCCAGGGTGTTTGTTAGAAGTGAAAATCTCAGGTCTCACTATAGAACTACTCAATCAGAATCCACATATTAAGAGGATCATCAAGTGATTCAAATGCACATCTATAAGCGCTTTCTGAGATGAAAAGAAGAGAACTCAATGACCAATTTTAAAACTACAGGTTGACCAGTGAACTGAACCTGGGATATCTAAGCAGATCCACCATCATTTGAGCAGTGCATTACCACTGTACCACCAAGCTGGACTTTCATATTTTTAATAGCAAATTAGATACTTCTAAGCTAAATTATATTGTAAAAGACCATCAATTGTTGAGCATTTCTTTACAGTACCATTCACCATGCACCATAAAATTCTACTTGTTGCTCTGTACACATTCTATACCATGTATACCATATAGTAATATACGCAAATTAGACATAGCTCAAAATCAATCCAAACATAATTATTTCAGAGCTTTTAAAAGGAACCTAAAAAAAATTTAAATTATAATAAGGAAAAATGCCACATTTTAAGCACAGAAATAAAAATCAGGTAACTAATTTCCATCTTTGACATCTAGGACAAATCAGAGACAAAAATATGAGTCTTGATTTTGGCATTTTACCCTCAACCAGATCTTATAACATTAGTTTCCATTAATATGTGTCATCTTCCTATTTTTTTTCCTTTTTTTTTTTTGAGAGGTTTTTGCTATAGGGTGCGTGCGCTCGCTAGACAGAGAGAGACAGAGAGACAGAAAGCAAGAAATCACCCCCCAGGGGAGATGGCCACGCCGCAATCCCTTCTCCTCCATTCTCCTCTCGGGATCTTGGACATGCACGCACATGTGCCTAGCGTAAGTTTTAAGCCATTGGGTCCGGGACTTGAACCGCAGTTGACTACATGGGAGTCCAGCAACATATCCATTATGCTAACCCATGTCATCTTCTTATTTTTTGCCCTGCATTTCATCTTATTGTTTCCTATCATTATTCCTAGCAAGTAATTTGCTCCTAGTTCTCTCCATTTATGTGGTCTTATTTACTTTTTCTAGGCTCGTGCCTACTGCCTGACTATTTTCTTTAAAGAGCTTCTTAATGTATAAGTTACTTAATCATTGCCTCTGCCCGACTGTCCACCCTCTGAGCCTCCTCTCCACTACACACAGACACACACACACACACACAAACACATACACACACGCCTGCGGGCATGCATACACTCTAGACCGGAAGCTCCACATCTTGCACACGGCAATAATCCAGCACAGAACAGTACTTGGCACTTTTAGGACTTCAGTGTGTATTTATTAAAATGAATAAATAAAAATACAATATATCTTTATTTATCACAGATCAAATGTGTCACATGGTGCTAAGAGGCTGTGTTTGGCAGGCTGGGGACTCGTGGGAGACCTCAGCTTAACTCTTGGTCCAATTTAAAGACCAGGCACAGTGGCACACTCGGTAATCCCAGAGACTCAGAAGGTTGAGAAAGGACAAGCTCCAGGCTGGCCCAGGCAACACAGTGACACCCTGTCAAAACAAAAGGCGGGGCATGCTTGTAGTCCCAGCTGAATGGCTGAAGCAAAAAACTGTCGCTCTGAAAGACGGCGTGGCAGTTTCTTAGAGGAAAAAATAAAACAAAAACAGACTTCCACCATAGGATCTAGCCGTCATAATCCTTATTATTTACCCCAGAGTTGAAAACTTATGTCCATACAGAAACCTGCACGTGAATGTCTATACCAGCTTTATTTATCACTGCTGAAACTTGGGGGCCTACTCCATGGTCTGACAGTTAGGGCAGCTAGATCCTACCCGGCTGACCCCATGATTTGGGTCACAGACCAGAGGCCTGAAAAACACGCCATATGTGTGCATGCATGCACAAAATCCTGAAAGGAGGGAGAGATGGAGGAGAAGGGATTGCAATGTGACCATTCCCACCACACACAGGAAATGCTTTTTCCTCTCCCTCTCTCTGTCTCTCTCTCTCATGGGTACAAGTGTCCTCTAGCAATAAACAAAACAAAATGAGTGCCAAAACTTTGAAGCAACCAAGATATCTGCAGCAGATTATTGTCAGGAACAAGGACTGGAAGAAGGAAGGGAAGGGGGAATAGGCAGAGCACAGAGCATTTCCAGGGCAGTGAAACTGTTCTGTGTACGTGAAGCCATCACGGAAAGAGTTGCCCAGGTGCCCACTAGCATCAGCAATCCCAGCGCCATGCTGCACAGAGAAGAAAATGAATAGACACCTCATGTGCACTTTTTTTGTGTGTCTAAGAAAGCAAAACAAAACAAAACAAAAAAACAAAGCAGCGCCCCTCCCTCCACTCCCCTAAAAAAAGAATACAACTAGAGGGCCACCCCATGGTGTGATGTTTCAGGGGACTGAATCTCACATGGCCGACTGCACGGTTGGAGTCCCAGACCTGGTGGCTTGAGAAACATACTGGGTGCATGTGCATGCGTGCCCATTATCCTGAAAGGAGGGAGAAATGGAGGAGAAAGGATTGCAACCTAACCATCCCCCATGGAGAGGGGGTGCTTTCGCACTCTCCTCTCTCTCTCTTTCTCCCCTCCCTCTCCCCCTCTCTGTCTCTGGTGCACTCTCTTCAGAATTAAAAATTTAAAAAATTAAAAATGAAAGGGTGAGCTCTGTGGTGCCCCAATAACGTGCTGCTTAATAGAAGCCAGACGGATTCCACACAGTGAGATGGCTGTAATCCATGACGCCGTCTGCCTGAAACACACTGGACCGTGTGTGAGTGCCCTAGATCCAACAGGCTGGAGGGCTGGAGGGAGGGGTGGCAAGGTGACCAGACCCTGCGGACAGTGCTTCTCTTTCTGTCTCCCCCTTCCTCTCTCTCTCACACACATGCTCTCCATCATAAATACGGGGTGGGGGAGGAACATAAAGGCTAAAAAGAAATGCAAAATGAGGATTCAGTCCTAGGTAGGGAGGCATTTCAGGAAGAAGACAATAGTAGCACATATGGGGGGAAAAATCAGACTAGCACTAAACCAGACAAATCATACCACGGATTTCAGAGAGTCTTGGAATTAAGTTCCAATAAAATGCTTACACCATGAACTTGGGTAACGGGGCTTAGTATCTTTACTCACTTATTGAGGGGGGTTCGAACTACTCCCCACCAACACAAAGGGTGGGTTGTAGGAGATAACAATGATCTCTTGTTCTAAGTAACCTCAAGGCAAGGACTAAAAGAAAGACCAACTAGATTGTGTTGCGATTCAGCAGATTCCATTATGCCGCGATGGGAAGGGAAAGCCAGTCGGTTGCCTACACATTCGTCTCCCCGGTGCAAGTGGGTATTGTTCTATACCCCGTGGAGGGATCAGAAATACTGCCAGGGAACAAGTACACAAAGTTGTTATGGAAACCAGAATGCTTCAGCGCAGAGTTATTTACAGGGAACTCTCAGATTATCTCATTCAATGAAAGCAACTTCGTTTGGCTTCACTCGGTGCCAATGCATCCCAAGCAAAGATCTGTTTTCAAGGGCACTTCCATTAGATGGACTTGAGTAAATATGAATTCAGGAGTCAGTGGAGGGTGGTCACAGTGCAAAGGTATAAACTGGGTGTAGCCCTTTCGTATTACATGTTGGAAGCATGTTCACACTTGCCTCGACCATTGTTGAGTGTGCTGGTTTCCGTAATGTAGAACGAGGTGACTGTTGCCTGCTGCTTCAGCAGAAAATCTTTCCTCCGATGTCGCTACTGTCTGTGTCGCCTGATACCAGGAACATATGGGACCTGACTCCGCATTCTCTCAACTCACCTCGGAGACTATCTAGAAGACGAGGTAGTAATAGCTACCTCTGGCCATTATTTTTCTCCTTAACTGTGAATTGAAATTTTTCCAGCTATCCAGCAGAATCTCTGAGAAAACTTTCTGGTTTTTTTTTTTTTTTTTTTTTTTGAGAAGGTAATTGCACAATGAGGATTTTCATAGCCTTTGAAGGCTCTTTTGAACCATTTGATGTTTCAGCAGATGAAACTGTGGAGGCTGTCAAGTTGATGATAAAGGTATGTACTTTGGCCACGAGCCACTAAAATGTATATTAATTTTAACCGTGCTGTACATAGGGTAGAGGTATTTTGGTCTATTTTCACCAAACAAGGAACTAAAACGTTGATGCTCTCGTTATTTGCTTACATGATAGAGTGATAAGATACCGACTGTGTCAACGGCAGACAAGAAAGTGAACCGAGCCAGGACATTCTCAGGAAAAAAAGAAAAAGTTCCACTTCTCTTTAGAGAATTTGTGTGTAGTGCATGGGCAAGAGAGTAGTAACAAAATTCATAAACAGACGAAAATAAAACAGCCTTAAGGCCGTATCATGGAGCGTGCCACGTGTCAGATAGTTGCTTTGTTTGGTGAGTAGGCACCCATAAAGAATCAAAGGATTGTGGAGGCAGAGAGAGCTTTAGAGAATTTGTGGACAGTGGCTTCATTTTGCATTCAGGGAAAGCCGAAGCTCAGGGAGGTTGACTGCCGTACCTAGGATCACAGAGACAGAATAAGAAATCATTTGTGGGCAGGATCTTTCTTATAAAAATTCACTCTAAAATGAAAAATTAAGCAAAATATTGAGCTCTGACTATCGAATATTTAATTTGGGAATGATCATTCCCACTTGCCAAGGAACATTTATTGGACTATAGTTACATCATCTTTGTTAGATTACTATGGTCACTGAAATCTAGATCTTCTCACACAGGGGAGGTTAACCTGTACACATCATGGATCACTCTGAAAGTCCAGTGAAACAAGTCCTCTTCAGGATATCTTTAAATGTGTGAAATAAAACACATGTGATAAAAAGAAAACAAGTTACACTGAAATATAATTTTCAAATATTAAATAAATCGGTGATGGGGTGACGTGTGAACTTCTTCATTAATACACTAACTCACAAGTTCTAGCAGTGCATCTCATAACTACTGGGTTTGCTAAGTAGTGATCAGTATAAACAATATGTTGCGATAGCTACAACAACTGTAACAGAGTATGGAAATATCCATGATTTCTGTCCATGCCAAAGTCGCAGGTACAGTTGGCTACTGTTACTTCGGTGGTTATCTGTACACACAATTGAGGAAAATCTCAATTGCACTGACGATTAGTGAAAATTCAGATGCAGGCTTTTTTTCTCTACGTAGATTCCATCCATAAAATTTTGGGGTGGTTTACAGACTCCAAGAACCCCTATCTAATATTTAAAATGGGGGGGAGGGGGTGGCTTGCATGCCTGGTGCAGTAAAGCACTGTTTTTACGACTGCTTTTGATTTTTCAGGATTATTTCCACATTCCTCTCTCCGAAGACAAACAAGGCAGGCGGTATCTGGAGCTGACGTATTCCGGAGCTGCTCTAAAGGACAGCTGGAATCTTGCTGATGTTGGAATATCTTTCTGTTCAACTCTCAAATGCTTTGTTAAGGTATGGAGATCAAAATAACTTTGGTCCAAGATGTCCACCATACCACCCCGCCTTAACCACCATGCCAGTGGTTTGAATAAAGCATGACTAATTCAATCAGGAACTTCATAACTTAGAAAAAGGCTTTCTTCTCTTGCTTTCTTCTCTCTTCCTTTATATAACGGTCTTGCACCCCGCTTTGAGCTGTGAGGGGAAACAGGGCATGGAGACGGGAGGAAGCTCCCCTTTGAGTGCTCCTCCTCCCCTACCCTCCCTAGCCCCTTCACTGCCTGCCCCTCCAGTCATCACCAACCTCACCACAAACCAGTATGAGAACAAGGCAAAGTTCCGAATCTGGAACACTGACGGGAAGAAGAGAATTAGGTTGCTCCTCTGGGGCCACAGTGATTAGGGGTAGCAGAGTGAGGGAAGAAAAGAAATTCTCAGTAAAGGTAAGAATGAAGGGATGGTTTTTGCATCCAGATTGGGCCAGACTAGACATCTGAGTTAGGTGTTCACACAGTGGAAATAGCCTCTCCACTTAGAGTGTGTCCTCAATCAATGATGCTTACCTGGAAATCCATGGCTAGGCTTTCAGAACCCTAACAGTAAAATGTGGGGCTGGTGTGACGGTTAAGGAGGGGTGGCATGGTGGTTAAGGTACTGGACTTCCACATGGTTGACTGCGAATCGAGTCCCAAACCTGGCAGCTTGCACTTTCCCTTTCTCTCTCTCTCTTTCTGATAAAATTTAAAAATAAATAATAATAACAAATTAAACAGATAAATCACTTTAAAGGGGGATTAAATGGCAACTTTTGTTTATAAAAATAGTAAAATGTATGACATTATGGTCTAGACAGAGGGCCAGCAGGTGGCGTGGTGGTTAAGGATGCTGGATGGCCACATGGCAGGCTGCGGTTCGAGTCCTGGACCTGGAGGCTTGCTTTGTCACTTTCTCTCTCTCTCACACACACACACTTTGTCCCTCTCTGGTCAAATTAAAAATAAACAGATGGCCAAATGAAAAATAAAGTTAACTAAAAATTTTAAAAATAATTACGTGCTGGAGGTTTTCTGAATAGATGGTGCTTATATTGCAACAATTTTTTTAAAGAGATAGGTGGTCCAAAGAATCTAAAAACTGCTGTTCTAGGGTTCAAAGTATTCTGTGGTAGTTCTTTACCACATATGAAAACGTGAACCCCAAGAACATAATAAAGCTTATATTCTCCAGTAAATGAGGCACTAACTTTCTCATATTTAACATTTAAAATGTCTGTATGTTAGTCAAAGTTAACTTTTTATATTAATTTTTTAGTGATTGACTAAATGCATATTTAAGAGGAATATTCTCCAATATTTACTGTTAAGTGATAAAGACAAGTCACAGAATAATAAGCATTGTATGTTCCCATTTATGTAAATAATAAGCTATATATGTATATATGTGGGTCTAAAGTTTTATAAACACTCATTTCATATACAGAAGAATGCTTAATCATCAAAAGAAATTTAAAAAAACTCTGATTTCTTCTAGGTTTCTCCCTCTCACCAGAAAATGGTACAGTAATATTTTTAAAGCAGTCCAAATTCTGTGTCATTTCTTAATTATCTTCTCTTTAAGTCTTTAAAAATATTCATTTCTTATGTTTTCAGTATCATACAGGATCAGTCCTCTAAAAATTTCCCAGGATTTTCCAATGTCAAGAATAATGTTTGAGACTTTTTGTTATTTGCTTGCTTAGAGATAATGGTTGAATACTAATATTTGAGCTGGCTAGAGAAAATAGGAGGGCCGTCAGGAACATAGATAGTGTATTAATAGTGTAAGTAAGATATTTTTATTTAAGACCTAACTTGATATTATTTTAAGAATCTTATCTATTCTTGACTGGGTTACTTGGTTCTCAATTCAAAAGATACAAAAAGTATAATGAGAAAAGTCTGCCACCCTCTAGTTCTCTCCTTACAGGAGGATCTGTATTCATAGTTTAACTTACAAAACCATTTACTAAGTTCTGCCAATTGCATATCATCTATCACAGTGACCATTGCTTTGTACTGGTCTCTAACATGGTCCTAGAGTTCTAAACTCTAATGACATAGTCAGAATGTAGAAGAAAAAGAGTTTCTTTAAGAGAGCCAAGGCAGAAGATCATTATGAGTCGCAGGATGGGCCAATGCATGGTGTTCCATAAAAACCCCCAAGTTCCATGGAAATTTTACCATTCCTACTCTTCACTCTGCCCATTAGGATGAATTTAGGGAAGTTTTTAAAAGTTTGTTTATTTGTTGTGGGTGTGTGTGTTTGAGAGAGAGAGAGAACGAGAGAGATAGACAGCACCCTCAATAGGATCTCAACTCCACCGTCTCCTCCCCGCCCTCGGTTGGCCCCAGGCTGTCCTCAGGAAGCTGTCCAGATTGCCTCGTAGAATGCTGTGTTTTACTGCTGCTCCACCATCTGGCCTCCTAGGACATTTCTTATCACTAATTTGGTGGGGAGTGGAAATCTTTAATCTAAAGGAAGAGAACTGCGTAAATATTGGTTTTGATTCTTAGTTCCTGTTTCAGTTATATGGCAAAACAAGCCTATTCCAAAAGTCCACATACTATTTAGTATATGTGCATGATAACAGCCCCGAATAGGCTTACAGCAACAAAAATATTTTGTGAAACTATCCCATGCCTCAGAGAATGCAGTGATATCAACTCCATACTGTCTGTCCTATGTCAGGTAACAAAGGCTGCTTTCTTTTCTTTTCTTTTTTCTTTTCTTTTCTTTTCTTTTCTTTTTTTAAGAGATTTTTTTTTTCTATAGGGCACATGCACTCACCAGACAGACAGACAGAAAGCAAGAAATCAATCTCCCAGGGGGGATGGCCATGCTGCACTCCCTTCTCCTCCATTCTCCTCTTGGGATTTTGGGCATGCACACACATGCACCTGGTGTGAGTTTCAAGTCTCCAGGTCCAGGACTCAAACTGAGATCAACCATGTGGGGGAGACCAGCAATGTACTATTATGCCATCTGCTGGTCCCCAAAGGCTGCCTTCTAAGTCTTATTATAGCTCTATTCTACAAGAGGAAAATCTATATTTAACTATGTCATTTTGTGCCAGTTAGTTCTGCCTTCTTGGAATCTAGGAAAGCTAGAATGTCTTTATTCATTTTGGTACAATTTAATATCATGACATGGGAGCCAGCAGGTGGCGTGATGATTAAGGTGCTGGACTCCCACATGGCCGACCACAGTTCAAGTCTCAGACCTGGCAGCTTGCTCTCTCAGTTTCTCTCTCCTCTCTCTCTCCTTCCCTCATCAAATTAAATAATAATAACAAATAAAATAAATATTTTTTTAAAAAAATGAAGTATCATGACATGAACTAAAAACGTTTGCAAAGTTCAAAAAATTGGCAAATAAACAGTTTTTGATGGTTGGTTTGTTTTAGGGTTGTTTGTTTGTTTAATACAGAGCACATGGGCTTGCCAGAGAAAAAGAGAGAGAGAAAGAAAGTGAGAAATTACAGGACCAGCAGTTGGCATAGTGGCTATGTCGCTGGACTCCCATGAACCCTGGCTTCAGGCTCTGCAAAAGCCTAGGATTCTGTCCAGCATGCACAGGTGCTAGTACAATTGCCTCCTTCATTTCTGCCCGTGTTACCGTGGAAACCTCTGCTTAAGTTTTGCTCAGTGTTGTCTCCAGGGCCTGGAATAGTCCCTAGCACATAGTACACTCTACACAAACGTGTTGAATGGATGAGTTGACAAAAGCTTCAGTGGTGGAGCCAGCAGTTGGTGCAATGGCTGTGTCGCTGGACTCCCATGTAGTTGGCCGTGGTTCAAGTCCCAGATCTGGTGACTTAAACTCACGCCAGGCATGTGTACGTGCGTGCTCAAGATCCCGAGAGGAGACTGGAGGAGAAGGGATTGTGGCATGACCATCACCCCTGGGGGGTGATTTCTCACTTTCTGTTTCTCTGTCTCTCTCTGTCTTTCTGGCAAGTGCATACGCCCTTATAGCAAAAAAAAAAAAAAAAAAAAAAAAAAAAAAAAAAAAAAAAAAACCCCCCAAAAAAAAAAAACTCTCCAAAAAAAAAAAGCATCAGTGGTCAAGTATGAAGGTCTATGATGAGTGTTCAAAACTTCATAGCAGAGAATTGAGATTCACTTCAGGGATTGGAGTTCCTCCCTGACTGTGGCATCTCTCCTCCCTCCCCACCTTCAAGGCAAAGCTCCCCCAGCATTCTTGCCTTTTTCCTTGTCTGGCATCATCATTCTTAGGTGCAAGCAGCAGAAACTAATCCTGGATAATTTAAGCAGAAATAAACATATTAAAAGGCCATTGGATGTATACAGTCTTTCCAAGAAGACTGGAGAATCAGGCTAAGAAATCAGACAGCCAGAAACATCTAGATCATGCCTCAGAATGAGTCCAGGAAGGCACCACTGCAGGCACCTCTGAGTCCCCGAGGCAGGCACTGGGCACTCAGCCAGCCCTGCTGCCAGGCCAGCAATGCTTCAGAACTGGAGGATCCCTGTGTCTGCTGCTTCTCTTCCTTGCTGGCTCCTAATTCAGAGCTGGGGTGAGAGTGTAGCCTGACTGGGAGCACTTCAACACAGCCCTGCCCCACGGCGAATGGAGCAATATCGCGTGAACCGTACCTTCTAGAGCATGAGATGGACTTAGCCTTCCCAGGGCTCCTTCTGGCTTCTCTTCCTCCTTCCATAACCAGACTTCTACAACCAAGTGCTGGGGTCAAAATGTAGCTAATCTCTTCTGACATCCTTGGAATGTTGTAAGAGGCTATTTTAGGCTGAGAGATTGGGTTAATTATAGTGCCATTGAGTAGATGTCTATCAGATAAGTTGGAGAAGTTCATACTCCACTGATAGGTGTAAAATTGACTCAAAATGATGTGCCTTTTAGCTTTCAAAAGCCACCATTAATGTATAAGCACCAAAATCCAGGAGACTTATATGTGGTTTTACATTTTGAATCACTTCTATACACAGAAGCACGTGTAAACGTGCTTCTAAAAAATGGCTCTTTTCTAAGATAAGCCATAATGAAAAGTATGAAAAGAATTTAGGAAAGAAAGGTATTTCAGCCCCGTGTTCTAGACATCAAGTATTTCCTCTCTAGGTGAACAGCAGACAAGAGAATTTTCTGAAGACCTCTCAGTTGGAATTTATTTGGTTCAACAAAAACAAACATTATTTCCCCTTTTTGATCACTCTGGTATAGTCGGAGGCAAGCTTCTGCGTATTTGGAGCTGCAACTTCAAAATAGCAAAATATAAAAAAGCAGAACTGGAAGAAAAAAACACAGTGGTGTTCAAAACTTGCATTAACCTCTGTTTCCTTTCAGTCTGCTTCTTTTAAACTTTTCCTACTTTGCTAATAATGTACAAGTGAGTCTGCATTTTTAAAGACAAAAGTAAAATGATTTCCATGAAAGAGAATGTTTTTATTGTAAAGTAAGACACTTGGGATGCATCTCCTACCATGGTGTCCTGGTTTGTCTCTAAAGGGACAAATTTACTTTTATGTATGTCCAACAATGATTTGTGTATGGCACTGTTTAGTTAATAGCACTGGACTTTCTTAGGTGTAAACGGCCTGCCTTCCCTGGTTCAGAATACTTGGGGAGGAAGGTCTTGCAGAGCAGACCTTTCTGGTATCCAGGCCCAGTTTCACAGAAGACAATTTTTCCATGGACTGGAGCATGAAGGGATGTTTTTGGGAAGACTTGAGGGCATTACATTTATTGTGCATCTTACTTCTATTATTTTTCATTGTAATAGATAATGAAATAATTATACAATTATTTCATTACACTATCATACAGGATTTAGAGCCGCTCCCCAGTGCTGGCATCACTGCCCCAGTACCACCTCAGATCATCAGGCTTTCCATTCTCATTAGGAGCACACAACCTGGATGGCACATGCAGGTGCAGTTCACAACAGGACTGGCGCTCCTATGAGACTCTGATGTCCCCACCGATCGGACAGCCAGTGGAGCACAGGTGACAATGTGAGTGACGGAGCAGCTATAAAAACAGAAGAAGCCTCGCTCACTAACCCACTGCTCACCTCCTGCTGTGTGGCCCACACAGTCCTAACAGGCCATGGGCTGACAGTAATCCATGGCCTGGAGATTAGGAACCCTGATGTAGACAGACAGGTAGAGACACGTCTTCTCTTATGCGGATAAGGAAAGTAGCAAGTTACTATTAATTGGCATCTACCTGCTCCCTTTTCATACAACTAATATGAAGACATGTCCCCAACTAGTGTGCATCATCTGAACTCTAAATGTGTTTTCCCACAAAGACAAAGTTACGTTATGAATTCAGTGGGCCTGGGTGTCATTCAAAAACCACCATTTATTTATATGATAAAAAGTTGTAAGGTGCTAAAAAAAAATAACAAACAGACTCTGCAGGTGTTAATTTTCTTGAGACTTGAGAATCTGGCTTTATTAACAATTAATAACATTTTCTTCCTTGCACTCTTGATTTTTGTTTAAAGATTGCCTGATGTTTCGTAATTCTCCATTACAATGACTTGTTCCAGAGTCAGCTATCTATATGCCTAGGTTATAGATTCTTATCTTTCTAGGTAGAAATATATGCTATTTCATCTTCTGAGAGCCTTTATTTTAGGTTTTTGACATAGGGTGTATATGCTCAGTGGAACGACAGTTGCAGAGAGAAGTAAAGTGAAAAATCATTCCCCATAGGGGATGGTCATGCCAGAGTCCCTTTTCCTCCATTCTCCTCTTGGGATTTTGGGCATACACACACACATGCTTAATGTGATTTTCAAGCCACCAGATCCAGGACTTGAACCACAGTCAGCCATGTGGGAATCCAGTGCTTTAACCACCACACCACTTACTGGACCCTAAATAGCCTTTCTGTTTGTTCATTTGTTTCCCAGTCTTCTGGATATTTATTTATTTAGGTTTTTGCCATAGGTGCATGTGTTTACTGGAGAGACAGAGACAGAGAGACAATGAGAAGGAAAGTGAGAAATCATCCTCCAGGGGGCATGGCCACACCACAACCCCTTCTTCTCCATTCTCCTTTCAGAATTTTAGGCATGCATATACATACTCCTACCGTGAGTTTCAAACATCTGGGTCTTGGATTCAAACTGCAGTTGACCAGTGCCTTAACCACCACGCCACCTGCTGACCTTTGAAAACCTTTTTAAAAAACTTATTTATCTACAGGACCAGCAGATGATATAGTGGTTATATTGCTGGACCCTCACATAGTTGGATGTGGTTCGAGTCCCAGACCCAGCAGCCTGGAATTCATTCCACGTGTGTGTACATGTAGGAGAAGGGATTGCAGCATGGCCATCCCCCCGGAGGGTGATTTCTAGTTTTCTATCTCTCTGATGAGCACACATGCCCTATAGCAAAAATCTCTCTTAAAAAAAAAAAAAAGAAAGAAAGAAATGTATTTACCTAGGGACCAGTAGATGGTGTAATGGTTATATCACTGGACTCCCACATAGTTGACTACAGTTCAAGTCCTGGACCCAGAAGCTTCAAACTCATGTCAGGTGTGTGTGCATGCATGCCCAAGATCCTGAGAAGAGAATGGAGGAGAAGAGATTGCAGTGTGGCCATCCCCCCGGGAGCTGATTTCTCGCTTTCTATCTCTGTCTCTGGTGAGTACATGCACCTTATAGCAAAAATCTCTTAAAAAAAAAAAAAAGAAAAAGAAAAACACTACTGCTTTCCTATCCACTAAAGAGGAAGGAAAGCCAGTTTCATTTTGTATTAGAAAAGTGGAAGTGCTAAGGATCTTATCCTCCCATCTCCTTCCCATTTTTGTCATTTGCTATGTTTTTAGTTTGGGTTTGGCTTAAGTTATTGTTAACAGAAAGACTGATATTTCCCCCCAAACTTGTCATCTTTACCTCAGATACCTCAATTCCACTTGCTTCTCAATTTAGATTGCAAGATAAAAGGAACAAAAGAAACTTAGCAAAATCTGTATTTGACATTTCCCTTTTTAAATAGTTAAAATGCACACATGTGGTTATTTAAAAAAAAAGCAAATCCTATAGACAAGGAAGTACATAAAATTATTAGTAAAATCTCCTCACTCTTGACTCAGTTCACTTCCCAGAGACAACCTCACAGACAGGATTTTTGAAAACTAGCTAATGGTTTAGAATCTGCATTCTTTTAAAATTAAACTGCAACACAATGCAGAAGCATCATGTACACTGACCCCTCTATAAGCACAGCATGGACGAAAATGACCAGCACGCCTCCATGTACCTGAACAGTAGGCTAAGAAGGAAGAAGGCGGGTCCAGCAGATGGCAGAGCGGTTAACTGTCAGACTCCCACATGGCTGACTGGGATTCAAGTCCCAGACCTGGTGGCTGAAAACTCACACCGGGCATGTGTGTGTGGATGTGTGCTCAGAGTCCTGGAAGGGGAACGAAGGAGAAGGGACTGAGGCTGGCCATCCCCCTGGGGAGTGATTTCTTACTTCCTCTCTCGCTGTCTCTCTCTCTCTCTCTCTCCAGTAAGTACATTTGCCCTTAGGCAAAAACTCCTCTCTTTTTTTTTAAAAAAAGAATTATTTTATTGAACTGTATGTATGTATGTATGTATGTATGTATGTATGTATTTATTTATTTATTTTTAATCTGACCAGAGAGGGACAGAGAGAGAGAGAGAGAGAGAGAAAGCAAGTCACAGGGTCCAGGACTTAAACTGGGGTCGGCCATGTGGGAGTTCGGCGTCCTTAACCACGCCACCTACCAGCCATGGCAAAAACTTCTTTAAAAAGGGTAAAGTAAAAAGGATCTCCGAGCCCTGCCTAGTCTCTAGTTCACTCAAAGAAGGTGACCCGTTAATATCCCTGGGACGGAAGAGTAAGACTCAGTCAAGAAGTCAGAGAAAGCGGCCTTTGCTGTCACCCTCGGCCATGCCACAGGAGCCAGAGGCCCACTCGAGCCACTCTGAATCCTTCAGCCCTTGTCCCAGCCTCACTGAGTCCTCTCCTTTTCTTCGCCTGTAGGAAGAAGACAAGCCTACCCTCTATGTGTTCAACGCTGTCACCCAGGAGAAGATGCCGATAGTCGAGAGCACTGCCCTTCTCGGTAAAAAGGTGTCTGACCTGAGAACACTGGTCACTCTGAGGTGTGGCTTCCCCGTTGGTGTCTACTGTCTCCGGACGCCAAAGGGATTGGAAATGTATGACTGCAACGGCCTCAGGGACTACCAGACCGATATCGGTACTGCCCGCCTCGTCTGCTCTCAGCCACTACTCGGCACTGGGGTTCTCTGAAAACGGGTGCTGCAGCTTTTCAAGAGAAAATGGAGGGACCAGCAGCTGGCGGAATGGCTATGGCGCCTGGGTTGGCTATGTCGCTGGACTCCCATGTAGTCGATCGCGGTTCGAGTCCCAGACCCAGTGGCTTAAACTCACGCTAGGCAAGTGTGCGTGCCCAAGATCCCGAGAGGAGAATGGAGAAGGGATTGTGGCGTGGCCATCCCCCCTGGGGGTTGATTTCTCGCTTTCTGTCTCTCTGTCTCTCTCTGTCTTTCTGGCGAGCGCACGTGTCCTATAGCAAAATACTCTCCAAAAAAGAGAGAGAGAAAACGGAAACCTAAATTTTTAAATGCAGTCTGTTCTCTATAGTTATGTATTTATTTTTAAGTAGTTAATACACTTACATGGTTTAGACATCAGCAGTGTAAAAGGATGTACAGTGGTAAGCCTTCCTACCTCTCCTGCCCCCTCCCCCCGCACCACAGGTGACATCGATGTTATGAAGATAGAGAATCGGAGGTATTTCCAAATGAAATCGCAACAAATGGAGGAGTTGTTTCTAAACAAACTTCTGTAAGCACAGCATGGTTGTAAATTACGTCTGGGGTCCATAGACTAAGCAACAAGGGTGTCACAGCCCTACCAACTCCTGTTGTTAAAGCAGAATTCAGATATCCTTGGGATAAAAGGACAACACTCAGGCCATTTCATCTCTTTCCTTTTCAAAATACATTTCAAGCATGTATAGAAGCAAGTTCAAGTGCATCTTCCTTTTCCTCCCTTTATGCATGTGTGTGTGATGCTCTGAGACAGCCCCTCGCTGTGCTGTGATCCTCCTGCCTCAGCCTTGCAAAGAGCTGGGATTACAACACCTGGCTTTCTTCCCCCCCCCCACTTTTTTGAGAGGTTTTTGCTAGAGGGCATGTGTGCTCACCAGAAAGACAGAGAGAGAGACAGAGAGACAGTAAGTAAGAAATCACCCCCCGGGGGGATGGCCACACCGCAATCCCTTCTCCTTCATTCTCCTCTCTGGATCTTGGGCACACACACACACGTCTGGCGTGGGTTTAAGCCACCGGGTCCAGGACTCAAACCACAGTCAACTACATGGGAGTCCAGCGACATAGCTATTACGCCATCTGCTGGTCCCATACCCACTGTTCTGAACTTTGCTTTGTCTGATCACATTTTAAAATGTTGCCTGCCTCTGCTCTGGCTTGTGCCTCCCCTTTCTTGTCTACACAAGTATAGGCTTGTTACTCGGTCCGTATTCTATACATGCTCATAAACGGACCTGATTCTTTCTGGAACAAGGTGTCCCTGAACAAATGAGTGAGTGAAAAACTTTCCTTATGGGATGACGCCAGTCAGCACTTTCCACCATCAATGTCTCTGCCGCATACACTCCCGACTGGGTTCCCTCCAGCCGCTTATACTGCCGAGCCAGTGAGCCTTCATTGATGCCCTTTAGCTTCCCATCGAGATTTTGTTTCCCTTAACAAGGAAACCCAAACCAGAGAAAGTCTCCATATTCAGAAAGAGAAAGCCCAAATCAAATAGGTAGATATTGACCCCTGGGAAAAATGAGGAATCCAGACACTCAGGAGGCAGGGACCACGTGGGAAAGGCTGGGCCAGTTTCCTGTAACGGGCAACATTGCTCCTATCTGCTCTCCTGCGCGGCCTGGGCATGGATGGTAGTTGGGTTTGCAAGCAGAGAGCTGGCCGATTGGAGTTTTATAAAGCTCATACAGTTTTTGTGGGTCCTGTTGATCAAAAAAAGGAACCCAAAATTAAGAATAGAGAATTCGGGGACAGTCCCAGAGTAGCTAAGGGAACCAGATCCCACACAGCTGACCATGGCATGAATCTTGGCCCCAGAGGTTCGAAAAACATGCCCAGTGAGTGTGTGTACACGCCTCAGATCCAACAGGATGGAGAAATGGAACAGAAGGGACTGAGGCGTGGCCATGCCCCTCTGAGGGTGCTTTCTCCCTTTCTCTCTCTGTATTCCTGTCTTTCTCCAGAGAGTACAAGTGCTTTCTGAAAATTGGCCTCTGAGGGTGCTTTCTCCCTTTCTCTCTCTATATTCCTGTCTTTCTCCACAGAATACAAGGCTTTCTGAAAATTGGAAAAAAAAAAAAAAATTAGAGGGACCAGCAGATGCCATAGTGGTTTGGTCACTGGATTTCCATGTAGTCGACTGCAGTTCGAATCCCAGACCCAGAAGCTTAAAACACGCCAGGCACGTGTGCATGCATACCTAAGATCCTGAGAAGAGAATGGAGGAGAAGGGACTTGCGCGTGGCCATCCTCCCTGGGGGATGATTTCTTGCTTTCTGTCGCTCTGTCTCTCTGGCGAGCTCACATGCCTTATAGCAAAAATTTCTCTCAAAAAAAAAAAAAATTAGAAAATTAGAACACTTATGCAGTGACAGGTCCTCAAGCTTAAGTCTCATTCATTTCACTAACTTTTCATTAGTAAGTTTTGATTATATTTTCTCAAGTAACATAACATTTTCCAAGTAAAATGTTATTTTCCAACAGAACTCCTAAGCTTACGAATGAATTTAACGTGTGACAAAGAAGGCATTACAAATCAATAGGGATGAAAGGATTAGCTAATAAATGGTGCTGGCTACCTTGTTCAGAAATTCTCTGGCTATTCAAAAGTTGAGCATTAAGAGAAAATCCATTCATTGTTATCTTTGTTCTTTGCGAAATTAGGACGGCTTTATTGCAAGGTACTGAATAGTTCCGAAATCCGTAAGATTTGCAACCAGGCAGAAAATTAAAGTAGAATAAAATACAGGGCGTGAAGTGCCCCACCAGTGTTACGGAGGACTTAGCTACGTACGGCCTTCCCTGCAGTTTTCTGAACCAGACCTCATCAGAAGTAGACAGGGTGAGCTAGGGATCACTGAGACCCGGAGGTTAGGCAACACCTAGAGAAGGACAGGTGGCCGGGAAAACCCTTGTGGTTGTCTAGCAGAGGGAGGTGGTGGGGGTCCGGGAAACAGACAGGTCAGTCTGTAACTGGCGATTGGTAAGGCCAAAGAAGGCCAAGAGTGACACTCAGGGAGACCCATCAGGGATGGAACTGGTAGGTGAACCGTGGCACTAAGATAGTGAGTGAGTGAGGGAATGGATTGCATGAGAGGTAAGGAGCTAGACATGTGGGTTGTTAACACCAGAGGCTCTTCAATATGTAACAGAAATCTCATCCCAGAGGTTGGGGTCTATAGTAAAACATTCAAAGGTGGGACCTTAATCCTAAAAGTTGAGATCGGATTCTGAGGTTCATAGCATAAGGCATAAGGGGGAGGCCTGCTCAGAAGGACCAGGGCAGTTACTAGAACATCTGAGTAGGATGAATGGGAATGGCGACTTCCCACCAAACCTTTGAGTTACAGGCCTAGAATCTTAACAAATGTTTTCCTGGGCGCAGCAGGTGGTATAGTGGTTAAGATGCTAGTAGACTCCTGCATGACCAACTGCAGTTCTAATCCTGGACCCAGTAGCTTGAAAATCACCCTGGGAGCATGTGCATGCATGCATGCCCCAAATCCCAGGAGGAGAAGGGATGTGCAACATGGCCATCTCCCTTGGGAGGTGATTTCTCACTGTCCCTCACTGTCTCTCTCTGGCGAGTGTATACGCCCTATGGTAAACACCTTTTTTTTTAAAAAAAAAAAAAAAAAAACTGTTTCCTAGACCTGGGGCCAGCTGATTCTTCAGAGGGAGGTTATGTGGCCTCTGCTGGAGGAAGATCAAGCTAAACCTATCCACTGTTCATCTGTGAGTGATTTTCATGATAAACTAAAAACGTACCAGATCATTTTAATCAGAAGAAAAACATAAATGTACCCAGAGCAATATTTAAAGTCCTTTGTTTCCCATACTACCCATGATAATTAAACATTTTCTTTTCTTTTTTTTTTTTTTTAAGAGGTTTTTGCTATAGGGAGCATGCGCTCGCCAGACAGACAGAGAGAGACAGAGAGATAGAAAGCGAGAAATCACCCCCCAGGGGGGATGGCCACACTGCAATCCCTTCTCCTCCATTCCCCTCTCAGGATCTTGGGCACGCACGCAAACGCACCCGGCGTGAGTTTAAGCCACTGGGTCTGGGACTCGAACCACGGTCAACTACATGGGAGTCCAGCAACATAGCCGTTACACTAACTGCTGGTCCTGAGAATTAAACCTTTTATTAAAAAGTTAAAGTATATTGGGCCAGCAGGTGGCATGGACGTTAATGTGCTAGATCCAATATGGCTGATGCATAGTTCAAGTTCCAGACCTGGAGAGTTAAAAATCATGCAAGGGCATGTACATGTGTGCCCCAAACCTTAAGGAGACTGGAGGAGAAGGCCATCTCCCCTGGGGGATGATTTCTCGCTTTCCCTCTCTATGGTGAGCACATGTGCCCCCCCCCCAAATTTTTAAAAAATGTTTAAGTAAACAAGCTTTAGAGAAACTAAATCTCTTGCAGAAAGCATGGTCCATATTTTATAAAATGTTTATCAAGGTATTTCTACATAATTCTCCAGCAAGGAAAGTGAACTTTTCTATCCGAGGCCAGGTTCATGAGGGTCAGGTCAGGTTAGGGGAGAGAGGGCAGGTTAGAAAGCAATAATCTCGATCAGATTCTGTGAGTAGTGTGCAAACAGGAATCAACTCATGGGGTGTTGCCCATCTTGAAGAATGCTTTGGTTCCTAAAGCATGCCAGGTCTGGTCATTGTCTTTCTGTGTAAGAAACCCTCATTTTTTTTTTTTTGAGAGGTTTTCGCTATAGGGCACGTGCGCTCGCCAGACAGACAGAGAGAGACAGAGAGACAGAAAGCGAGAAATCACCCCCCAGGGGGGATGGTCACGCCGCAATTCCTTCTCCATTCTCCTCTCGGGATCTTGGGCACGGACGCACACGCGCCCCGCGTGAGTTTTAAGCCACCGGGTCCAGGCCGCGAACCACGGTCGACTACGTGGGAGTTCAGCGACATAGCCATTATGCTAACTGCTGGTTCCCAGAAACCCCCATTTTCTGAGAGCCTTCTTGCTGACTAAAGACATAACTAACGCCGAGCCTGTAAAGTTGGCTGAGGCATGATGGTTGGGCTTAGAGAGTTCTCTACTAGTGTTTCTAAAGCAGCAATTCTAAAATGGTGACATATGTTTAATAAAAAGTTTTAAAGTATATATGGGAGCCAGCAAAGGAATCTCTTAATGAATTAGGAGAGCTAAGGGGTGGGTGTAGTCAAAGGGGGCTTTAGGGGAAGTGATGCCAAAGTCACTTCATAAAATATTGGCAGAAGAGCGTGGGGAAGAGATCAGAAGAACTCGGACAGAATTGGCACCAAGAGAAGAAGCCCCCCAAGGCCAGAAATAGCCTGGCAGGCACGGGGAAGTGCTAGCCAGCCTGCTGGGTTAGAAGGGCAGTACTTGGACAGAAGGGGCTCAGGGAGTGGAGCAGAACTTCATTCAAGAAACAGGTACTGAGGGCCAGCTGGTGGCCCGGTGGTCAAGGCAGCTGGATCCCACATGGCTAACTGTGCAGCTCGAATTCTAGACCCAGTGGCTTGCAAAACATGCTGGGCACATGTGCATGTGTGCCCAGAACCTCAAAAGGAAAATGGAGAGAAGGACTGCAGTGTGGCCATCACTTCTAGGAGTGACTTCTCACATTCTCTCTCTCTCTCTGGGTCTCTCTCCAGTGAGTACATAAATGAAAAAGAAAAAAAGAAAAGAAAAAATAAATATTTACAGAGCATCCACCATGAACCAATGACCTTGGGGAAGGCAGGCTGTGACAATACCTGTATTCCTGACCAATTTTTCTCTTTTTTGGAGAGGTTTTTGCTATAGGGCATGTGTGCTCAACAGACAGACAGAGACAGAGAGACAAAAAGCGAGAAATCACCCCCCAGGGGAGATGGCCACACCACAATCCCTTCTCCTCCACTCTCCTCTCGGGATCTTGGGCATGCATGTACATACACCCGGCATAAGTTTTAAGCCACCGGGTCCGGGACGTGAACCGTGGTCGACTACATGGGAGTCCAGCGACATAGCCATTACGCTAACTGCTGGTCCCTTCAGAAACTTTTTATATTGGGAACGTGGGGGGCGGAAAAAATCTCCAGACGAGTAAAATTATTTCAAGTACTGATGGAAGGTGCTATGAAGAAGTTACAATAAAGTCGTGGGATAAAGAGCAACAGACAGGGGGCTGGCAGGTGGCTTGGCAGTTAAGGCACTGGATTTCCACATGGCCAAAAGCGGCTTGAGTCCTGCATCTGGCAGCTTGCTTTCTCACTTTCCCTCTCTCTCTCTCTCTCTCTGGTCAAGTTAAGTAGTAATGATAATAATAAATAAAATTAAATAAATAATTCTTTAAAAATGTTTTTAAAAAGAGAGAGAGAATAACAAAAGGAAGAAGGTAGTGGTGGCATAGATTGCTTTATTTTATTATTATTATTATTTTAAATTTTCCAGAGGATGCACTTGCCAGAGGGACACAGAAAGAGAAAAGGGGGGGTGGGGGAGGAACGATCACACCATAATCCCTTTCCCTCTTCTTCTCCCTCCTATCGGGATTTTGGACACACACACACATGTGCACCCTGCCTGTTCTTCAAGCCACCGGGTCTGGAACTCAAACCATATGGTTGACCATATGGGATTCACCTGCCTTAGCCTCTATGCCACTAGCTGGCCCAAGACTGCTTTAGCTATGGCAACCAAGAGGTGTCATCTGTGATGATGTTTGAATTGAAATAGGAAGAAAAAGGACACCGCCCTGTGAAAGGTTAGATGAAGACCCTTTCGAGCAAAAGAAATTGTAAGCCATCAGGAGTTGAGATGAAAGTGGAGTTGGCATGTTTGAAGGTCATGTTGTACGAGGGACAAGGAGAGGACTTAGTGTGTCTGAATTCTTCTGAACTTTCCCCCCACACTCTTCTACCAACACTTTATGAGGGGGACCGGCAGTTAGTGCAATGGCTACGTCGCTCGACTCCTATGTAGTCGACCGCGGTTCGAGTCCCGGACCTGGTGGCTTGAACTCATGCCAGGCGCGTGTGTGTGAGTACCCAAGATCCCGAGAGGAGAATGGAGGAGAAGGGACTGCGGCATGGCCATGCCCCGGGGGGTGGGGGGTGATTTCTCGCTTTCTCTCCCTCTGTCTCTCACTGTCTCTCCGGCGAGCGCACGCACCCTACAGCAAAAACCTCTCCAAGAAAAAAAAAAAAAGTTTATGAGGCAACCCTGGCATCACCTCCTCTAGAAAGCCCTTCTTGACTCGACCTTCTCCTTTCTCTCCACATAAGTTAAGGAGCTTCTCCTCTGGCTCCCCCATATACTTTGGAACTCATTGAAATGAAATAAACTCAGACATTACCGCTCCATTCCGGTGTATAAAGGACAAGGTGGCCAGAACAGACTGAATAAGACAGAGAGGAAGGAGGTAAGAGAGCTGGGGTCCACCAGAGAGGAAGGGGTTCAGGTCTTATCAATGTATTGGCGGTATACAGGGTGAGAGGAGAAGGCTGAGGAAAGGTGTCTGGAAAACATCAGCTTGAAGAGCAGAGGGAGCACAGTGTCGCAGAGACCAGGCAGGACGAGGGAAAAGTTCGCAGCAGCAGTGAATTATGTTTATGTTCGTAACAGAGCAGTTCCTGACTCATAAAAGACAGGGCGGCAGGTCAGCCTGGTGAGCATCATCCAACACCTCCTTAGCTCGCTTGTGCAGGAAAGGCTCACGGAGACCATTTGTCCTCCCGCAGCTTCCTTAGTTTCCTTCCCCCCACACACACTTCTTTTTTTTGAAGAGATTTTGCTATAGGGGGGTGTGTGCTCACCAGACAGACAGAGAGAGAAAGTGAGAAATCACCCCACAGAAAGGATGGCCATGCCACCATCTCTTCTCCTCCATTATGCACTCGGTATTTGGGGCATGCGTGCATATACACACAAACCCCTGGCATGATTTTCCAGCCGCTGGGTCCAGGGCTTGAAATGCAATCGGCCCTGTGGGAGTTCAGCGCCTTAACCACGACGCCACCTGCTGGCCCCTCCTCTTCCAATATAGCGGCTTTAGTTCCCCCTGGTAATATATATATATATATATCAGCATGGAATCAATGTACACTTGACTGTTTTAAGATAGCTGCAAAAAAGTATTTCAGAATTACACGCAATCATGGAGCAGAGGAGAAATGGAAGTACACAGAAGCGAAATGGCTTTTCTAAGCCAATACAGGCCTAAGTTGAAAAATAGCATCCCTGTTTCCTTATTCCAGGGTCACATTTCAATTTGCATCTAGCTGATGCCTCTGTTTGGAGAAAGCTATCATTAGATGTTGTACAGATTGGGGGCCAGTTGTTGATGCAATGGTAAAACATGACACTCTGCCAGGCTAAACCACGCGGGAAGGTTCTGGTTCAGTGCAGAGACTTCGCCGGGTATCCTGGGCACACATGTGCCCACAATCAGGGGCTGGTTGAGGCTGGAGGTAGTTCCCAGCACCGAGGACCCACTAAGGATGCTGCCTCTCTGTTTCTACCTCTCTTTGTCTCTTGCTTATGAAAGAAATCAATTAAACTTTAAAATGTATGAATTGCCAAAGCACAGAGATGGACTAGAACTGTAAACTGCCTCTCTCGGTCCACAGGAACAACTCTTCGCTTGGACGTCTGGGATGGCTGGAAGGAATTTCTGATGGGTTGTCTCCTCGGACAAAAACTTAAAGTCCAACGCTATTTATCAAAAGAAGGACCAGTACTCAAGTATGGGAGATAGAGCAAATTAATTTAAGTCATTTTGGGGGTGGGGGGTGGGGAGGTTTACAACAGGGCGCATGAGACGAGAGACACAAAGTGAGAAATCCACCCCCGCTGAGGGAGATGGCCATGCCACAATCCCTTCTCCTCCATTCTCTCAGGATTTGGGGCATGCACACACACACACACACGCACCCACACAACCACACCACACACACAGCCAGCATGAGTTTCAAGCCACTGGGTCCAGGACTTTAAGCTATGTGGAAGTCCAGTGCCTTAACCACTATGCCACCTGCTGGTCCCTAATTGAAGTACAATTTTACTAAACTTTGACCAGACCTCAAGCCTGCAATTCCCCCTGCACTGGGTGCTGCCCTGTACTACTGACAGTCTCACTGAGCACACCCCACCAGACATTACTGCAGACATTTTCTGGAGCAAGACAGCAGGGATGGTTACCAGAGCTGACAGCCTTGGGTGAGGGGTTGCAATTCAGGTAGACGTTCCTTGGGAAATGACCACTAATTAAATGGGTGCCCTAAGTTTGGTTTGCATATCAGATTTTTAGCAACATTTCCAAAGGCTGTCAAACATAAGTAACTGCCCCTCTCACATTCAGATAGTCTAAAAACGCACTTGGTAATAGATTGGTGAAAACATTGGTCACTGCATCCAAAGGTCACGTGTAATTTTTCAAACTGAATTTAATATCAGCATTCGCAGGTTGTCATATATGAAGCGTAACATGTGTTGCTGGCATAGCAAAAGAGGGCAGGCTCTGAGAAGCAGGTGGACATTTTAACATGTTTGTGCAGTCAGCAGCTTCCTACATGCACTGTTTTGTTAACCTTTTAAGTTTTCATTCGGCAGGATTTCAGAGCAGTGCCCCCTGGTGGGTGACTTAATCATGTCTTACAGAAGTCCACATCCCCACCAGGAGCTCTAAGGACTGTGAAAAGAAAGATTTGGTCAGCAGCTTTTGAAGTTTTATAAAATATTTAAATTTTTTTCATTAATATCTGTCTAAGAAAGTATATCCTTCTCTTCTTTCATGTTCTGAATCCAAAGAAATAGCTGTGTAGCATTGTTACTTTTATTGTTTTAGGAGATTCTTGCTATAGGGCACATGCACCCACCAGAAAGAAAGATGGAAAGCAAGAAATCACACCCCGGGGGATGGCCATGCCGCAATCCCTTCTTCTACATTCTCTTCTCAGGATTTTGGGAATGCACATACATGTGCCCAGCATGAGTTTCAAGCTTCCGGGTCCAGGACTTGAACTGCTATCAACCATGTGGGATCCAGTGTCTAATCCACTATGCCACCTCCTGGTCCCAGCACTGTTCCTTTTAATAGTGCATATTTATTCAATGCTTTCTTGGTGGCCGACACTTATATATTTATTACCTCCGTTTTATACCTACAACACTTTTATGAGGTGGATACTTTTGTATCTTGTTTTTACAGATGAGGAAACAAATTAGAAAACCTTCCAAAAGTCTCACAGCTAACAAGGTGGGAAACAGGCACTGGACCATGACAATCTGTTTTTAGTCCTCATGTACTCAACTGCCTTCACATGACTTTATCTTTCAATAAAATGTAAGAGCTCAGGGCCAGCAGGTGGCATGGTGGCCGGGGATGCTGGACTCCCATATGGTCGACTACGGTTTGAGTCCCGGACCTGACCATTTTTTCTCTCTCTCTCTCTCTCTCTCACAATTTCTCTCTCTCTCTCTCTCTCTCTCTCTCGCTCTCACAATTTCTCTCTCTCTCTCTCTCACACTCGCTCGCTCGCTCTCACTCACTCTTGCTCTCACTCTCTATCTCCTTCTGTCTCTCTCTGGTCAAATTGAAATAAAGTGAAATAAAATAATTCTTTAAAAAAATGTAAGAGCTCAAAAAGAATGTAATTGGTCAGACTGAAAACTCTTTTTAAAGAAATATTTAATTAAATTAATTTATTTATTTATTTGCTATAATGTATGTGTGCTCACCAGAGACAGACAGACAGACAGAGCAAATGCAAAGATAAGCCACCAGATCCAGGACTCGAACCACGGTCAGCCATGTGGGAGTCCATGCCTTAACCACCATGCCACCTGCTGGCCCCACTGAAAACTCTTTTCATTGCCTACCCAATCGACAACTATTTATTGAGCAAATACTATGTACTGTGCAAGATTCTAGGAACAGAATGATAAACAAGATATGGTTCAACTTTCAGCAAGCTTGCAGTCTTGTAGGGGAAGCAGAAGAAGAAGTAGCCAATTCCTGGAGAAGCAGAACTGCAAAATGTTGGGGAGGACAAACTCCAGTGCCCTCTGCCCAGGTTCAAGGCCCCGTTCCCTTGGTGTTCAGCTCTGGAAACTTAGGAAAATGATACAAGCATTCTGCCCCCTGGTTTCCTTCTCTAATCATGATAGTATTATCTCATAGAACTGTTTCAGAGATTCGATGACTCTATAATGGCATAGAATGTATCCGAGTATGTGGCACCTGGCCGGCAGGATGAAAGTGCCAGGAGTGGTTGTGTTACGTTCAGTGTGACGAGTGCTGACAAGTTGGATAGGGATTAGTAGAGAATGGACAACCATTTCAGCCCAGGGAATCAGACAAAGCACTCTGAGAAGGGGAAGTTTAGGTTGAGGTCATAGAGACTGGTATTCAGGTAGGAGGTAGAGGAAGGAAAAAAAGATGATCCAAGACAGATGGGGTCATGCACACAAAGGCCTGGAGGCAAGGGAAGAGATTCCGGAAATGGAAAGACAGACATTCCGCATGTTGGAATGGAGCGGGAGAGGAGTTAGTGGTCAGAGGCTGGAAAGACAGGAAGAGACCAGCTTGGGCCAGCCGGTGGGACTATAAAGGGGTTTGGACATTATCTTTCAAGTACGGAAGGCAGGGAAGGACCAAAACAAGATCTTCATTTTGAAACAGGGCTCTGACGCCAGTGTGAGAAGCAGAGGCAGAAAGACGGGCAGACAGGGACAGAGGGAGATGGTCAGAGATGATCGCCATGAACTAGATTATGGCTGTAGAGGCAGAGCTAAGAGGACAGGTATGTCTAAGAAGGCAGATCCAACCAGTCCGTGCAACAAATGAGAAATGGGAAGAGAGGGAGAGGAAGGAGAAGGCAAAGGCAAAATCCAAGGCCCCAGCCTGAATAATGAGGTAGATGGCAGGTCTGCTCAGCCAGGACGGGAACCCCAAGAAAAGAGCAGGTTTGGGGGAGAGAAGAATTTGGTCACGGACGTGTCAAACTTGGCGTGCTTACTGGACCCACAAACACACTGCAGAGGCTTGGCGGGAAGGACCCCGTGTCACCAGAAGAAGGATAATTGGTCAGCCCAGAGGGTGCTGTCTTGCACTAAAGAATGTCAAAACAAATTGATGTGTGAGCTAAATGCCAGCATATTAATGGATAATGCAAATTACTCACATCTAGCTACCATGGAAACCACATACGCATCAAAATACAGGACAGGGAGCCTATAGTCTGAGGGAGGAGAGTTAGGTATATGCGGTGATTTGGGGTAGGCCAGGCTAGCTGGCCGCTATCTGCACAGTGGAGATGCACAGCCCTGCCCTCATGTCTCCTGGACTATGCCCGCCGGGACCCTGTTGAGCTTGGCCTGGCTAACTCACATTTCTCTGAAGACCCTTCCTCAGTTACCCTGCTTAGACCTTATGGGGTATTGGGGACGGGAGGAAGGCCAGAGGGGGCTCCAGTACCGTGAGAAAGGAAGGGAGTGATGGGAAGTGGGATAGGAGGAGAGGACATGGCCAAGATGAAAGGGCCCCGGAGCCTCATGTGGGTTGGAAATAGAGTATAGGTACCCACCAATGTATGGAATAAAAAGATCACTAAGTACTAGGTGAGAAAAGCCTGCAGGGGAATAAGAGGAAATGAAAGATTAGTTAGGAGACAATAGCACAGGATCAGGGGAAGACAGGCAGGTCGTGGTTCAGATCTGGGTAGACCTAAAGACATTCATGTAGCCAGAAACTGTCAGGAAACAGGAAAGATACACATACAAAAACTTTCGAATTTCTGAAATGTGCCAAATTGCTTCCAATATCTCCCCATTTCATAGAGAGCTTGTGATTTTTCCTGCTTTTTATAAGAAAGACAACTGACCCGAGGAAACTGGTTTGAAATTACTGGCGTGTGTAGAGTAGGAAGACTACTCTGTGTTCTTTCTGTGCCATTTAACCCGTATGTTGCCGCAGGCTTATTTTCAAAATATTTTTCTAGGAAGACAGGAAGAAATAATGAGCATGTTTCATGAATATGCAGCATCCCCTATGTGTCTGCTGCCTTCTTAGACATCTCACCCACACCTGTTCGCTCATGCAGGTTTCAGAAAAGAGTCGCCCTGTACATCGCTGCCTTTTATGGGTACATCGAACTCACTGAATGGGCCCTGCAGCAGGGCGTGCGGCCCCACGAGGCAGTCGGTGTTCACCCCTATCGAGCGTGGTGCCATGAAGCCCTTCATGCAGACGTCTCTAAATGCCCCATTCATGCAGCTGCAGAAGCTGGCCAACTGTTGATTCTGAAAGCCTTTGTCAACTGCAGCCTGCTGTGCCTGGAATGCAAAAATGCAGCGGGACAGACTCCCCTCACCATCGCATGCAAACACAAGCATAAAGACTGTGTATTATATCTGCTGAGTAAAATGTGGTCTACAGTTTCTTTTACGAAAATTTCAGTCCCAATGAGGATTTATATTAAAATAAAACAATGGGTCCTCAGAGCTCAGAGTCACAGTCTTCATAAAAACCAGCTTTGTGGAGCAAGAGTGTTTGGGGCGAAAGTTGGAGACGCCATAATTGTGGATGGTTTCACCAAACCAAGAATGACCTCCAAGAGCTGGCATAGGGCTGAGGATAGGGACTCACAGAACACCTTGCGCAAGCTACCGCCTCTCAAAGAACAAACAGCGAGCAGGAGACCAGGCAATCCTTTGACAATTTCGCAGCCAGACCCAAAAGGACAAACCCTCAAACTTCCTCCCATAGTAGGTGCGAATCCACTCTTTGACTTACAAAGACATCAACGACAAAACCAGAAGAAGATGACTGCCACAGCCAGGAGGAAAGAAGAGCTGATAAAGAACTCCTACCTCCCCCAAGTTCCTCTCCCCTCAGTTTCAAGAGTGGGATATTCACATCCGTCCTTTCACTACGCGACACCCAGTGCTGACGTTTTACTAAGATCCCCCCTCGCGTCGTTCTCAGAGCACAGTGGAAGGACCCCAAGGGAGAACGCTGTCTACTGCTTGGCTGTGGCGAGGTAAAGTAGCAGCTCTACTTTATTTCAGCTAGGCTGTTGCCACCTCGTGGTAAGAGGAAGTCAGGCTGCAAAACTGGCAGAATTGGAGACCCAACATAATGAGGCTGGTGGGAGATGACACTGCTTACCCGTTTCGATCGTTGTAATTTGTGAGATATATCTGATAGAAGTCATAAAAAGAGATCATCTAAACGTTTATAAAAATACTAGGGAAGTTATTCAGTGAAAAAGTTACAGAGCTAATCTTTATTTTTTTAAAAGAATGATTTTATTTAACTTTATTTATTTATTTATTTTAATTTGCCCAGAGAGGGACAGAGCGAGAGAGAGAGGAAAAGTGAGAAAGCAAGCTACCAGGTACGGGACTCCAATCAGACTGTGCCATGTGGGAGTCCAGAGCCCTTAACCACCATACCACCTGCCAGCCCCTGCATAGCTAAACTTAAAATCAGGCTGTAAACACAAGAAAAGAAGTAGTGATTTGTTATATCAACAGATGCACATTAAAAAATGAATTTATTTTTAAAACATTCAGCAAGTGCTCATTACGGCCCAGCGTAGTTTTAGAAAGCATGGAAATGTATAAATGTTTTCTGTCTTTAGAGTATGTGTGTGCGTGTGTGTGTGTGTGTGTGTGTGTGTGTGTGTGTGCATGTGTGTGTGTGTGTGTGTGTGGTTTTAGATGAGAAAGGCTGCTAGCATCTTTTGTGTGTAGTGCGTCCTCTGGTGAAATTGAATTATGAAATACACATATTAGAGTACTAATCTCACATATGGCTTGTTGGATTTTTACATTTGCATTCATCCATGTGACCATCACCCATTATTCCATCTGCTGGTCCTACTTTTTTCCTATTCATACTCTGCCCATCAATTTCTTTTTTTTTTTTTTTTTTTTTTTT
>NW_006159754.1:781578-792776 GCF_000334495.1 Tupaia belangeri chinensis | reverse complement strand
GTGTGCGCTCACCAGACAGAGAGAGAGACAGAGAGACAGAAAGCAAGAAATCACCCCCCAGGGGGGATGGCCATGCCGTAATCCCTTCTCCTCTGTTCTCCTCTCGGGATCTTGGGCATGCACGCACACGTGCCCGGTGTGAGTTTTAAGCCACCGGGTCCGGGACGTGAACTGTGGTCGGCTACATGGGAGTCCAGCGACATAGCCTACATTAACTGCTGGTCCCTCCCCATCAATTTCTACCCCCTTTGTATTGCACCTTTTCCTGGGATCTTATCCCTACCCCCTGCTTTGTTGGTGGGCTATGAAGAGGAAGGGGACCTACAACCTCGTGCCCCAGCACACTCTTCTTGGTCTGGCTCATAGCCCTCACAGGAGCACTGACGTCTCCCTGAAGCAGCCAGTCAAGTCAAGCCAGGCAGTTAAATGGTCTGAGCACTCATCTCTAAATGACCAGTCCAGTTCTTATGCCACAAAAGCATATACCTCCTCCCGTGGAGGTTACATGCACCATCATCCATACAGTATTATAGCCAAGAAATGGGAGAGAACCCAGTGTAATCCTTCATGCTGATCCAGGGAGCTAGCTCGAGGAAAGAAATAAAGCTATCAGATGGTCCTGATTGTACAGAAATGGGAGTCTCCCAAATCAGGACCCCAAACATTTCATCCGGTATCACGGGAAAGTGCTTATTGACATGTGTAATGCAGGAATTCTTCCTTAGGTTCCTGGAAACATACAGCTGAGGGTTGACTCAAAATGGCATTAGTTCAGACCAAGGGCGAATGTGGGCCTGGGTTGAGTGAACTCAGCTGGTGTAGAGACGACACAGACTGAGGTCAAAACACGGAGCCTTATTCCTCAGCCTTGAAGAGCGTGTAGGTTTACACAGATCAAAGGCTACCTCTAAGGTGTGTCTGAAAAACAGCCTTCCTTAGTGCTTATTTATTGTCCAATTTCAGTGAGATCTGAAAGGTCTAGAAGCCTAGTTCAGTGGAGATGCAAATACGGAGGACTAGTCTAGAAAGTTGAGAGTTTGAGTAGACTGATAACAGACAGTAATTTCAAATGCTGACTGATGAGTTCTTGTGCTCTGGATAAAAGTAGACCTTTCTGGTTTTTCTCCCCACCCCCGTTACAAAAAGGCATGTCCAGGGCCAGCTCCCATAGTCTTCAGGTGAAGGAAATCATACCCCACATGGTCAACTGTAAAGTTCAAGTTCTGGTCCTAGCAGCTTGAAAAAACAAGCTAGGCCCATGCATGTGTGTGCCCAGAGTCCTCACAGGATAGAAAAACAGAAGAGAAGAGATTGTGCCATGAACACACTCCATTTGGGGGTGCTTTTGCTTCTCTCTCTCTCTCTCTCTCTCTCTCTCTCTCTCTCTCTCTCTCTCTCCCCTCTCTGGAAAGCACACATGCCCTCTTGCAATAAACAAAAGAAAGAAGAAAGGGAGGGAAGGCAGGAAGGAGGGAAAGGAAGAAGAAAAAGAGAAAGAGAGAGAAAGGAAGAAAAAAAAAAGGAAGAAAGAGAAAAGAAAGTTTGAACCCAGAGAATTCTATATTACACTGAATGGTTTTGTGTTTCCAGTTGTGGGTTTTAAACTTCTAGTACTGCCTTGGAAAACTATCGCTCCTACCGTTCAATAAAGAACTGGGTATAGAAAGATTTGTTTCTATTTCACATCCTATCTGCATTAACAAGATAAACTACCCGCAGCTACAAAATCAACCTGAAGGTCCCCATCCTTTCGGCTATGTATAGGACAAGAGTGGCTCTCTTTATAAATTATGTCTTGTTTTCTTACAGTACCTTTAAAGAGAAACGATGGCTGCAGCAGTTAGGAATAGCAAGAGTCCTGGCCAAAAAGAGTATTTCTAACCTGACCACCCAAGAAGGCCTGAAAACATGTGAAAATCTTCCAGAAATTATGCTTTGAAAACTTAGAACGACCTCAGTTTGGGGAGCTCTCCAGTTCTAATTTAACATTTCTATTAATGGTTCTAATGCTACATGACTTTCAACCGACTATTCAATGTTGAATACCATGTTTTCTCATACTCCACCGCCTTAAGCAAAGATGGAAAGTTTTTTTTCTTTTTTTTCCCCATAAAGAGTGTGGGGAAGAATTAATAAGAAATTGAGAACAGTAGTTGTGTCTGCAGTAGGGGCATGGAGAGGATGGGCAGCAGGGAATGGGAGTGAGAGTTTTTGCTATGTTTCTTATTTTGTTTTTCTGAGCTTGTTTTAATGCTTTGGGGTTTTTTGGTGTGTTTTGTTTTGTTTTGTTTTAGGTTTTTGTCATAGTACTTGTGTGCTTGCTAAGAGAGACAGAGGTTTACCCCTCAAGTCAGACATGCAATCATAAATATGTATGTATCAGCTGTGCTTGTTATTAAAAATATTTAAATTCATTAAGATCTTTATTGAATCAAAAAATTATGAAAAAAAAATCCATGGAAAACAACTGCACATACCAGAGAGAGTGTGGGAGAAGGGCGAGAGTTGGCAGAGGGAGAGAGGTAGGGAATCAAGGGGGGAAAAAAGCAAAACATATAAGCAACAAGAAATAGGAAATTATTTGTTGATGATAACATGTGTGGTAATATCCTTGATTGAACCAATATACAATGTATACTGGATGGAAAAATCTCATTTTATATACTGTACTGATGTATAATGAATGACTGTAAATAAATAAATTCTTTTTAAAAAATCTATGTAAGGGAGACAAGAAAATGGCATAATGGTTATGTCACTGGACAACCATATAGTCAACCAAGGTTCAAGTCCTGTACCCAGGAGGGCTTAAAATTCACTCCGGGCACATGTGCATGTATGCCCCAAATCCCAAGAGCAGAATGGAGGAGAAGAGATTGCCATGTGGCCATCTCCCCAGGGGGTGATTTCTTACTTTCTATCTGTCTCTCCCTGTCTTTCCAGAGAGCATACACACTCTATAACAAAAATTTCTCTTAAAAATTTTTTTTATGTAAAGAAAATCTTTGAGTTACAAATACCACCCTGGTCCAGAGCTAGTCAACATCTTGTGAACTTCTGCTAAAACATTCTTTATAGTAATTTTTTAAATTGAAGTAAAGTTTACATATAGTAAATTATACTGATCTTAAATATAAGGTTTAACGGATTTGACAAATACATAAATACCTTTGTGTAACCAATATCCCAGTCAAGATGTAGAACACTTTTGTGTCCTAGAAAGTTCTTGAAAATTCCACCTGAACCCCAACCCTCTGTAAGCTGTTTTTTTTTTCCTTCTTTCTCCATAAATAATATTTCTAAATCATTGGAAGCATACAGTTGTTCACTTTTGTGCCTGGGTCATATTGCTCAACTCAGTGTTTTGAGATTCATTGCCATTGTTGCATGTACTGGTACTTTTTTAAATTACTGAGTAGTATTTTGTCATGTGGCTACACCATCACTTTCCTGTTCAACTGTATGGATGTTTGTACTGTCTTCAGTTTGGACATATTATGAATAAAGCCTTTATAAACATTATTACTAAAGTCTTTTTCTAGACATATGTTTTCATTTCTTTTGGGTAAATACCTAGGAGTGTTATTGTTGGGTGATAAAGTGATTGTACATTTAACATTATCAGAAACTGCCTAATAGCTCTCCAAAGTGGTGTTAGGATTTTACATTTCCACTGGTAATCTGTAAGCAAGAAATCACCTCCCAGTGGAGATGGCCATGCTGCAATCCCTTCTCTTCCACTTTCCTCTCAGGATTTTGGGCACACACACAGATGCACCTGGCCTGTTTCAAGCTGCTGGGTCTGGAATTTGAACCATGGTCAGCCACGTGGGAGTCCAGCACCTTAACCACTATGCCACCTGCTGGCCCCCAACATTCTATTTCTTAATCTCAATTATTAAGTGTGCCCAATTTGAGAAAATTCACCAGGGAACATTTTTAAAATCTATATCTTTTTCTGCAATCATTTATAAATAATACATTTATTTATTTATTTATTAGATTTCTGCTTTACAGTGCACTCGCTTGAGAGAGGTAGAGAGAGGGAAAGTGAGAAATCACCTTTCAGAAGGGATGGCCATGCCACAGTCCCTTCTCCTCCATTCTTCTCCTGGGATTTTGGGCATGCACACATACATGCCTTGCGTGGTTTTCAAGCACTAGGTCTGAGACTCTTTTCACAGCCATGTGGGAGTCCAGCCCCTTAACCACTATGCCATCTGCTGGCCCCCCAAAAATTATTCATAAGTAAGACATTTTCTCAATAATGTACAAATAAAGCATCTTCAGAAAATGCAATTATTGCAGATCTGCAATTTATAGTTTTAGTAAAAATTATGCTATCTCTGCAAATGTTGCTTCAAGATCTAACAAGTTCAAGAACCTGCCTTTCTGTGCCCCAGTGGAAGAAACAATTTTAGTAAGATATTAAGAATGAGATACACAGGGAGGGGAGCTAAATACTCTTCCTATTTTCACTTCCTCCAGATAGACTCAGAGTATACAAAGAGTTATTGAACCCCTAGATATTAAAGACAGATATAAAGAGTCACTCTCTCCTACAAAGGGAGTGAGATTTGGAGTCATATTCCTATCAACTGGCAATTCGTCAGTCTCTGTTCAGCCCACAGAATGTGAAGAGAAGTCGGTCACAGTTGCAATCTTCTTTCCTACATTTGTCCATTGTGTTAGGATTTCGGACACACATATCCAACACTTCTGCAGCAATTCCAAGGAGAGTGCATGCGCCCTATAGCAAAACCCTCTCCAAAAAAAAAATGTTATAAAAACTCGCTCTGAATCTGCAAGTGTTGGTTATTGTCACCATTATCTTTATCTGATCACTCACAAAACTTGTTACAAACCTTTAGCTTTTCCATCTGGTGTGTAGAAAGATGGGCGTTGGAGCAGAAGGGGTAGGAATCTAACCCCCTTTCTTCCAGCTCTGTACATGTCTTTATCACATACTCTTTGGAGCTTTGTTTCTTCATTCTGCATTTTCTCAATAATGTACAAATAAAGCATCTTCAGAAAATGCAATTATTGCAGATCTGCAATTTATAGTTTTAGTAAAAATTATGCTATCTCTGCAAATGTTGCTTCAAGATCTAACAAGTTCAAGAACCTGCCTTTCTGTGCCCCAGTGGAAGAAACAATTTTAGTAAGATATTAAGAATGAGATACACAGGGAGGGGAGCTAAATACTCTTCCTATTTTCACTTCCTCCAGATAGACTCAGAGTATACAAAGAGTTATTGAACCCCTAGATATTAAAGACAGATATAAAGAGTCACTCTCTCCTACAAAGGGAGTGAGATTTGGAGTCATATTCCTATCAACTGGCAATTCGTCAGTCTCTGTTCAGCCCACAGAATGTGAAGAGAAGTCGGTCACAGTTGCAATCTTCTTTCCTACATTTGTCCATTGTGTTAGGATTTCGGACACACATATCCAACACTTCTGCAGCAATTCCAAGGAGAGTGCATGCGCCCTATAGCAAAACCCTCTCCAAAAAAAAAATGTTATAAAAACTCGCTCTGAATTCTGCAAGTGTTGGTTATTGTCACCATTATCTTTATCTGATCACTCACAAAACTTGTTACAAACCTTTAGCTTTTCCATCTGGTGTGTAGAAAGATGGGCGTTGGAGCAGAAGGGGTAGGAATCTAACCCCCTTTCTTCCAGCTCTGTACATGTCTTTATCACATACTCTTTGGAGCTTTGTTTCTTCATTCTGTAAAAAACAAGGCCATGGCTACTGATCGAGGCTATTAAATGACACAACTGTAAGATAACAGATACAAAAATGCTTTGCAAACAATAGTTCTATAAAAGTGTCCGTTGCTTGACTTCTCTTCCAGTTTTTTTGGTCTCTAATAGAATTAACAGAACCTACCTCACTGGATTCTTGAAAACGCTAAATAAGCGAATAAACCCAAGAGCCCTGCTGGCAGGGCTTGAGCGACGCTAGCTATGGCTGTTAGTAAAGCATGCTGCACGAGGGACTGTGTCGGATTTTAAACTTCCACGCAGTCCAGCCCCGTGCACCTGGTGGGCACTCACTACGCCTTAGGAATGACAGACCCCGCTAACCACACACACCCAGCCCGCAAGGGGCGTTTTGGGGTAGGACGCTGCACGGTTGGACGGCCGCAGGCCGGAACCCAAAGCTCCGTAGGTGCTGCGCCGGAGCGTTTTTGCTGATGGACACAGGCGCCGGAAGTGGCGAGGGCGGAGCCGGCGCTGTTGGGTACAGTCGGCCGCCCAGCCAAGATGCTGTTGGACTTGTCCGAGGAGCACAAGGAGCACCTGGCCTTCCTACCGCAAGTGGACAGCGCAGGTCTGGGGCGCGGCGGCGCGGAGTCGGTGGGCTGTGGGCTGGGGAGGAGGCCGAGGGGAGCGCCTGGCGCTCACAGCTTCTGACTTCCCGTTGCAGTGGTCGCCGAGTTCGGGCGGATTGCGGTGGAGTTCCTGAGGCGAGGCTCGAACCCTAAGATCTACGAAAGCGCCGCAAGTAAGGAGGAGCGCGGCTCCGGAGGCAGCGCGGGGAACAGACCTTTCTCTGTCGCTCGGGAGAGGAGGGGATTGTTGTGATTCCCGGGATCTTGTTCCCGCTGTAATGCAGTGAAACCAGCGCGGGTCGTCAGGGCGCAGACCCCGCCTGGCCCGGGCGTAGATGCGAGACGTAATACTGTGTTAAGTCAGATTGCTCACGCGTATAATGAACAGAATACCGCGTGCCTTTCAGAAATACCGTGTAATAAGTATACCGGTGTCTGTGGACTAGCTGGGTCGGCTGTACACATGCCAGTGCTTGGTTATCGCCAGTTGTGCAGACGACTGCTTTTGGTACATTGTTTTCTCCCTGATTGAGGACAGTCTCTGGAATGAGAGCAATTCATCCCTGGATGAAGGCAGTGCGAGCCCCTCTTCTGCCATATTTGAAGGAGCTGTGCATTCAAGGGAAGGACTGGGACTGATAACTGGTCTCCACAGGTCTGCATTTTGTTAAGGTTTCATGGCCTCCAGTATTTTAAGTGGCTACTTTTGTTCTGGAATTTTCTGAACCATTGTTGAACAGATTGTTAATTCAGCTTTATCCCAAGGTGAGTGAGAAAAAAAACAGGAGACTCTGGCCTCCTTCCTGGTTTTCTTTACAGTGTTTGAATACACTGTGATAAAATTCACCATTTGAATGTATATTTATTTTTAATAAGAGTTTAAATAAAAGGATACATGTCACAATCATGTATGTGCTCATTTGACCTTTATCTTTCTCAGGAAAGCTCAATGTGAGTAGTGACACGGTGCAGCATGGTGTCGAAGGATTAATATATCTCCTCACTGAGAGCTCAAAGCTCATGGTAAGAGCTTCTGGGGACTGGTTTACATTGCCCAGGTCTTCAAGAAAAGACCGAGTTTACTCTGCATCATAGTTCTAGCAGATACTGGGTATTTTACTCGTGTATAATTGATTTTGTGAAGACAGACCTATACAATGTGACTGTAACATCACTTGCTCACATAAATACCTCTTGCTAGTACAAATTTAAGTTGCTTCTGTTGTGTTGGTTGTTAAACTAGAATATATGCCGCAGTATGTATCCCTAGAAGAGGAAGATGGCAATTGTTCTCTGCAAAATCCATTCTCTTAACATGCCACTACCCAACTACCTTAAGAATGAATGTTGGTAACAGCCAGTTAAGTGTCAAGTATCAGTGAATCTCTCTCTCTCTCTTTTTTTTTTTTTTTTTTTGAGAGATTTTCGCTCTAGGGCGCGTGCGCTCGCCAGACAGACAGAGAGGGACATAAAGACAGAAAGCGAGAAATCACCCCCCAGGGGGGATGGTCATGCCGCAATCCCTTCTCCTCCATTCTCCTCTCAGGATCTTGGGCATGCACGCACACACGCCCGGTGTGAGTTTTAAGCCGCCGGGTCCGGGACGCGAACCGCGGTCGACTACGTGGGAGTCCAGCGACATAGCCATTACGCTAACTGCTGGTTCCCTCTCTTTTTTTTTTAATGGTTAAGAACAAACTATATAAATGTAAAAAAAAGAAAAAGGTTTTAGAGTTCTATTTTCAAACATGCAAGTAGTTTAGTTACCTTTAGCTTCTCTGTATTTGAAAAGTTTGTATTTAGATCTTGCTCCATTTATACTACATTCTTTGGATGTATGTGGTAAATAAAACTTTTTTTAAAGCAAAAAAAAAAGAAATTATTATCTGCATATTAGTAGTATCTGGCTTGATAGAGAATAGGAGGGAACACTGGGCAACCTATGGTTTTTGTTTTGTTTTTTTATTTTATATTACAATAAAGTAATTTTGGCCTATCAACTCAGATTTTGCAATAGTGGACAATGACTGTCTTAATTATAGTGAATGTTGTTTTTTTGATTCAGCAGAAATGAATTAGGGATATCCTTTTGTATGTATCGAGTATTTTAGGATTTACTGAACAAAGATAAATTTCGATATTCCGTTAAACTCAATTACTTTTAGATTTCGGAACTGGATTTCCAAGACTCTGTTTTTGTTCTGGGATTCTCTGAAGAACTAAACAAATTGTTGCTTCAGCTTTATCTGGACAACAGAAAGGAAATCAGAACCATTCTGAGTGAACTGGCACCAGACCTTCCTAGTTACCACAGCCTTGAATGGCGACTAGATGTACAGGTATGAAGGTTTGTTTTATTTTAACCTGATCTAAGCTGTGAACATTTTAGGTTTGCATAATGCTCATTGTAGTCTTTACCACTTAAAAAAAATTCTGATTTAAAACCATAGTGCTTTTTGTTTCTTTGTTATGTTTTTGGAGGGGTTGTTTTTTTGTTGGGGCAGGGAGTTGTTTTAGTTTTTGCTATAGGGTGTCTGTGCTTGGCAGAGAGAGACAGGGAAAGTGAGAAGTCACCCCTGAGAGGAGGTGGCCCTGCCACAGTCCGTTCTCCACTCTCCTCTCAGAAGTCTGGGGTCACACACATATGTGCCCATTGAGATTTTTGAGCCTTCAGGTCCGGAACTTGAATCTCACAGTTGGCAATGTGGAATCAGCCACTGTAACCTCCACATTGGCCCTGAAACTTTGTTTTAAAGAATTATTTTATTTAACTTCATTTGTTTATTTATTTTATTTTAATTTGACCAAAGTGAGAGAGAGAGAAAGTGAGAAAGCAAGCTGTTGGGTCTGAGACTCAAACCATGGTTGGCTATGTGGGAGTCCAGTGCCCTAAACCACCATGCCACCTGCTGGCCCAGAAACTTTGGTTTTTAATGTTTGTTTTCAGACCATTTTTACAGACAGTTCATTTTTCTAAACAGTTTTAATGTGTCCAAATCATTTCATTTGTAAGAAATTGTCTTTTAGAAAAAATAATTATTTTTATATAACATGTATTTATTTATTTATTTTAATTTGACCATAGAGGGACAGAATGAGAGAGAGAGAGCAAGCAAGAAAGCAAGCCACCAGGTCTGGGACTTGAACCACAGTTGGCCATGTGGGAGTCCAGCGTCCTCAAACCATCACACCACCTGCCAGCCCCAGAAATTGGTTATCTTATAAAAGTAGATAGTTTACAGGTTTTTTAAATAGTACTTAGATTTTCTTTTTAAATATTTCTCTTTAAATACCACACATATGTAGAAAAGTACACAGGCTCAGTGAATTTTCACATACTGGCAATATCCAAAAAATGGACACTTAGGGCCAGCAGATGGCTTAGAGGTTAAGGCTTAGATCCCACATGGCTGACTATGTAGTTCAAGTCAGACACCCAGCAGCTCGAAAGGCACACTGGTACATGTGCTTGCATTCCCAAAATCCTGGAGAATAGAGGAAAAGGGATTGCAGTGTGGCCATCCCCCTTTGGTGTTGATTTCTCTCTTGGTCTTTCTCTGTCTCTCTCTCTCTGGCAAGTGCATAAGTTTTTGCCTATGGCAAAAATCTAAAATACATACACACACACACACACACACACACACACACACACACAAACAACCTGACACTTAAACGTGCATGTCACCCCAGAACTACCCTCTGTGCCTACCAGTCACTGCCCCTTCCCTCCTCTCCAACTGTCTATAGCATCCTGACTTCTGCCTTTTTACTTTCTACATATGGAATGATTCTGTAAATGTTATTTTGTATCTATACTTTTTTCTTCCTTTTATTTATTTATTTTTTTTATTTTGAGCTAGAGGGTGTATATACTTACCTGAGAGAGAGGGGGGGGAAAGGGAGGAAGCACCTCCCAGTGGAGCATGGTCAGGACCCAGTGCCCTCTCCTCCTACCCTGCTCTGTTGGGATTTGGAGCACACACATACACGTGCACTCAGCATGTATTCCAAGCCATGGGCCAGGATTTGAACCCATTGGTTGGCCACATGGGACCCTGCTCTCTTAACCACTAGGTCATAGGGCTGACCAGTATTTAGCTTTTATTTACACATTATTTTTTGTGAGATTCATCTTTAGTTGTTTCTGAAGCCACATATATAAATAAAAGGGAGTTTTAAGACCATTGCATGTAACCCTTTATTAAGTAGTGAGAGGCGAGCTAATAGATATTTATTGAATGCCAAGCATTTACAGATTAAAGCTGAACTAAATGGCTTTGGGACACACAAAAAAGTGTAAGACCCTTTCTCAGCTAGAAAAGATGTTATCATCTGGTTAGAGATACTAAGTGTTCGCAAAATAACCAAGAATGAAAATCAGGACTCTTTCAAGAAAGAGTAACTATTAGCACAACACATCACTGAAATTTAAAAGTGGAGAATTATGCAGTTGTCAGCATTGTAAAGACCAAAGGCTCAGGATTTGGTCAGGATCTCTCTCCCTTTCTCTCTGTCTTTCTAGAGAGCAAGCACACGTGCTCTCAGGCAATTGAAAAATGAATCTTTCCATATCACTTTTTCTTTCCAAAGGCTTTAAAGTTTACTTTTTGTTTTAAAGTCTATGATTCATATGAAACTCAGTTTTTGTATGTGATATAAGGTAACTATAAATATGTATTCAGCATGGTTATTAAATAGTTACTGAACCTTCTTTCATTTAAAATCAAGCTTGCAAGCAGAAGCCTGAGGCAACAGATTAAGCCATCGGTAACTATGAAACTGCACCTTAACCACAGTGGGGACCACACCACCAAAATTCTGCAGACAGACCCCGCCACCCTGCTTCACTTGGTTCAG
>NW_006159754.1:745660-781325 GCF_000334495.1 Tupaia belangeri chinensis | reverse complement strand
GCTGGAACAAGTGTTAGAGGAAATGAAGACTAACCACTGCAGGAGAGTCGTCCGCAACATCAAGTAGAACCAGCTCACAGCTTTTGTCCCTTTGTATCATTTGTCAATTGATGATATATAGAAATCACTTTTCACCATTAACTTTTTTATTAACTGGTGGTGATAAATACAATAAGATTTCGTGAAATCTCTTGTTCCAGACCATTGAGTCCATGATCAGATGCTAAAGTGAAGCTCCTTTCCTGGTGCTGAACGTGATCAGTTTAACAGACTGAGATGTATTTTGTATTTAAGTGTGTAAATAGGACTGAGTCAGCCTGAAATGAGTCTGCAGTGTTCTTACCTTCTGTATATATGAACGATCACCCTGCTTTTGGTACCTCTTTTGACTGCTTAGCTTTTTATTTTTTTCCTCCTTATTGATAACAGTTTGAAAATAAAATTCATGATTATACTATCACTATTCAGAGTATTCCTAGACCACTAGTGATTTAGACTTTTGAAAGTATTCCTGTGGGCCAGAAGGTGGTGTGGCTGAGGCACCAGACTCCTGCATGACCTACCATCTTCAAGTCCCGGGCCTGCTGGCTTGCTTTCTCACTTTCACTCTCTCTGGTGAGCACACATCCCCTATAGCAAATTAAAAAATAGACAGCGCAGGGTCACCATGGCAGGGCTGCAGCAGCTCCAGGTCCAGGAAGCAGTGGCCTCTATGGTGAAGAGCCTGGAGTGAGAGAACACCCGGAAGGAAGATGGAGGGCCTCGTGTTCCGGTGCAGCGCCGGCTGCTGTGAGGACAACCAGGCTTCCATGTGGCAGGTGCATCAGTGCCTCGAGCACCGTCATGTGCCTCTGGCCCAAGCCCAGGCCTTGGTGACAAATGAGCTGAAGTTCCAGGACTGCCGGGCCCAGTGCACCATGCATTGCAACAACAAAGCCAAGACACACTCAGGGAGCAAGGAGCCTCAGGCGACGCTGCAGCTGGACAGTTGGGAGTCCAGGTGTGTGAATGGCCACATGCACCTCAGATTAGCTCCAACCGAGAAGATGAAGAAATCACTGACATCTAAGGGGCCAGTGACCTTTGGGGCGGAGGGCAGGAATATATTTGAAAAGAGCAATGGGAGTTTTAGTCTTTTAAGCAAAGTTTATGAAGAAATTAAGGATGGCAACAGTTTAAGGCATATGTCACTTGCCTGTGACCACTGGTTCTTTTACCCTTTGATCCTAGAGATTGAAATGGAAAAAACAGGTGCTAAAATTTGGGTCAGAGAGAGCACAAGAATGTTTCAGAACCTGAGTTTCAGGTGGCAGGTGCTTGTCCTGAAGTAGGACTCTCCCTTTTACCAAGTGAGAGCCCTCCACGGAGCTGGATTCTTCCTGCACAGACACCAACGTACTGGCCAGCCCCTCTCCCTGCCTGTGACCTGGCGCGCGGTTCGAGGAGAGGTATTTCACTGTTGCCAAGCAGTTTACAAGTAGTGTCGCAGCACCCTTTGTATGAATTGTAAAACACAACTCAAATGAAGACACTATTTAGAAGCAGAAAAGGTTTCTGGGTCTTTGTTTTGCTTGGTATTGTTTTGTGTACAAGGACACAGAGTTGTAAATGTGGAGTTGGGAGGGAGAGTAGTTTGGGTAACAATGTTGAAACAGTTCTTTATGGACAACCTTGACTGGCCATCAGATACGGATGTGTATTTCTTCGGATTCCTACGATCACACCTTTCAGCCTGGAGACCAGGTGAAAACTGAGAAGTATCAGCACGCTGAGTGTGGAACGCAGAGGTTCCCTCTTACTGCCTGGCCCTGACGCTGTCTTCACAGAATGATGAGACAGTCTTACAGTAAGTTTTCCCTTGATAGGAAGGGATTTTCATTGTGATATATTCTGGCACCCAAGAGTGAACAGTAAAAGAGAAATAGCTGGTTGCTTAAGCGAGTTGTGAGGTACTCCATGTGGAACACCTGGTTTTCCTAGAACAGAATGGAAGAAAGCCTACACTCGCATGGCTGACTTAGTTCCCAGAGTTCACAGAGTCCTACTGAGACAGTCCCCTGGCCACAGAAGTCAGAAGTCAGGGGGGGAAAGTAAGCAAGGTGGCTAGGATGAGCTGGGAATCCCTTGGGGCAAAAGAGGGGCAGTCTCCCATTACCAAATACCATTTTGGCCTGGGGCCTTTGCAGCATGCAGTGTTCCTGCCCCAGTGTGGCACCCTGTCCTTTTGATAAGCACCTTGTTGTCTCTTTGTCAGATTAATTGAAATGGTAATATAGCCTGCCTGCTATATTTTTCAAGACTGTGATTTTTTTTTTTAGTGATTTGACTTTTTAAAAATAAAGTTTAATTCCCCTCCAAAAAATTAATAGTAACAATAAATACAGTTAAATAATTCTTTACAAGTTACTTTAAATAAAAGCATCTCACAATGTTAATAGGTACACAAAACTGGAAATAATATGATTTTTAAAAAAAATTTTATTGGGGGGGCCAGCTGGTGACATAGTGGTTGAGGTGCTAGACTCCCACGTGGTCTACTGCAGTTCAGGTCCTGGGCTCTGTGGCTTGAGGCTCTCACTAGGCATGTGTGCGTGTGTACCCAGAATTCCTGGAAGAAAATGAAAGAGAAGGGATTGTGGGTTGGCCATCCCCTCAGGGGGTAATTTCTTCCATTCAGTCTCTCTGGAAAGCGCACGCACCCTATGGCAAAAACCTGTAAATAAATAAATAAATAAATAAAAATAAAAAATAAAAAAATATATATATATTAGTGGTATAGGCAGTTTGTGCATTTTTCTTTGCATATAAAGAAAGATTGGGGGACAACAGTTGGCATAATGGTTAGGGTGTTATACCTCCCACATGGCCGACCACAGCTGGAATCCCAGACTTGGCAGCTTGAAACTCAAGCTAGGCATATGTGCATTGTCTGCCCCAAGTCCCGAAAAGAGAACAGAAGAGAAGGGATTGTAGCATGCACATCCCGCCCCCCAGTGGGCGAGATGTGATTTCTCACTTTTTCTGTCTCTGGCTTTCTGGCAAGCATACATGCCCTATAGCAAAAAAACTCTCTAAAAACAAAAAATGTTTTTATCATATTACTTAAGTTTGAGTTATTATGGCTAAATGGCTAAAATTTACACAAGTTTGTGTGATTATATATTGCCTTTTATCAAGGATTTTTCCCCATCCTCAAAACATCTAAGAGACATGCCATTGTTTAAAGTTATAATAAGTTTGTGTGTATACTTATAAGTAGTAAGTAGTAAGTACAGACAATTATAAATAATGGATTTTAGGAATAATGTAATCAATTCTTGATGATCTAGATGTGGATTGCAATTGCTTTTTATAATTTTGTATAAACTATAGAAGGGGGAAGGCAGGTCATGTTTACTATATTATAAGCAAATATCCTTTCTTCCTTACAAACTCGATTTTGCTTTGTTTTATAGTAGATAACCAAAGCTAGTGGCTTGAAAATCTCAGATGCTGATTTGAAAGGTCAGCCTGAGAGAGTGCAGGAGTGGTGGCAGACAGCTGGAGGAGGATGGTATGAAAGGGTGGAAACGGGGGTTCAGTCTTAACTATGTATCCAGGGCCTTATCATTAGAGTCTCAGCCCCATGAGACCACACAGGAAGGCCTTTAGAACCAAACCACAGTCTAGACCCTATGAGCACTACACCTACTCAGGTAATGGGCCAGTGGGGGGAAAATTGTCACCTATTGTCCCCTACAGGCATCTGGCCCACCCGTTTTCTGTAGATACATGTGCAGTTGTGAAAACAAGTATTTTATCAGATACTGACAAACTATAATCAGAAGTCATTTTTAATTACAGTGACAACTTGATTATGGAAACTTCATCTCACAAACAAAAGTAAATGTTATATATTACACAAAATAGGAGCATGTCTTCTGTCATGGGGTTTAAAAGTAACATGTCTGTGGCCAGCAGGTGGTGTGGTGGTTAAGGTGCTGGACTCTCACATGGCCACCCATAGTTTGAGTCCCAGGCCTGGTAGCTTTCTCATGTTTTTCTCTCTCTCTGTCTCTCTCTCTCTCTCTCTGGTGAAACTGAATAATAAATAAAGAAATCTTTAAAAAAAAAAAAGTAACATGTCCGGGGGCCAGCAGGTAGTGTGGTGATTAAAGCAGTGGACTCCCACATAGCTGACTAATTTAAGTACCAGACCTGACAGTTTGCTTTCTCATTTTCCCTCCCCTCCCCCATCTCTCTCTGGTGAATATATGTGCCTGTAGCAAATTAAATTAAAACAATAATAATAATTAAATGATTATAAAAATAATAATAACACGTTTGCCAAGCTTATATGATAAAAATAGATCCATGAGGCTTATTTATTCACATTTGATAGAAGATAAACAGCTAACTCCAGTGAAGATTGAAGTAATAGCCTTAAAGTGTCCCCTCAAGGCAACCTTCCTTCTATCTTGCCTGCTATTCTTAACCCCAGTCAAAACAAGAAAGCATGTTAGTCTATATACTTTTTTTTATATCAAAAACCCTACTTCCTTTCTCTGTACTCTCTTACTTTTCAGCTTCTTCACCTTTGGGGCTCCTCCCTCTCTACCTTTGAGAATCTGGGATCTGTCTTTTAGTATAGGCCGTAGATGAGTCTCTTCCTTTTCTTGTTCAAACATTCTTTTATTTGGGTTTGGGGGTTTTTTTAGAGGATTTTTACCTTAGAATGCATATATTGGCTGAAGAGAGACAGAGACAGTGAGAGGGAAAGCGAGAAATCACCCCCACAGGGGATGGCCATCTGCAATCTCTTCACCCCCATTCTCCTCTCAGGATCTTGGGCATGCACGCATTCACATGAGTTTAAGCCACCGGGCCCTGACCGTGAACTGTGGTCGACTACATGGGAGTCCAACAGCATAGCCATTACGCTAACTGCTGGTCCCTCTTTCGGGATTTTGGGCACGTACCCACATATGCCCAGTGTGAGTTTCAAGCCACCAGGTCAGGACTTGAACTGCAGTCATCCATATGGGAGTCCAGTGACATAACTGCTATGCTGTTTGCTGGCCCCAGTTTTTGTTTTTAAGATGATTTGTTTTTGCCCCATGAACAAGAGAGACCCAGGGAGAGATGGGTACCTCGTGCTATGAGCCACCTCCAGCCTCAAGAGCCCTGGGTCATGGGCACAGGCATCCTCTGTGCCTTGGAAGTCTCTAGACTTGAACCACGAACCTTCCCACAGTCAGCCTGGTAGGGGGGTTGCATTACTGCTGCACTACCGTCCAGCCTCCCACAGTCCATGTGCTTATGGACCCCTGCCCTGTTTGTTTTATGGCACACTGGGTATCTTTTCTGTAGCTTGTATGTGATTTTAATTTTCTACAGTTGTCATCTCTACTCTCCAATGTGACCCAGGTTTCTTGGCTCTGGGGAATGAATTTTTTACATTTTTATCTAAATTTTTATTAAAACTCAATTATGAGGATGTCACTATTTCAAGATTCAGAGGTACTTGTTTAGTCTTAAGTGTCATATTCTTCATGTCTCAAAACCAGCGTGGTTAACATCTCACCTCGGGATAGATCTGTGAGCACAAACCAATATATAGATCTATCTATCCTTCACTCATTGGAAATCTCCAGTGTTTCACGAAATGCCAACAGACATATTTTGTTACTGATGTTTCCAACCCTCAGAAAATTTAAAGCAGCAAATTGGAGAGGTGGTGAGTATACCATAAGAAGATGATGTATTTTCTTTGAGAACCAAAGAAAAGACTTTCTGACACTTAAAATTCATAACAGGGCCAGCAGGTGGCATGGTGGTTAAGACGCTGGATCCCACATGGCCAACTCTGAAGTTCGAGTCCTGGACCCTGCTTTAAAAATCATGCCTGGCACATGTACATGTGTGTCCAAAATCCTGAGAGGAGAATGGAGAAGAAGGTATTGTGGTGTGGACTCCCCCTCGGCCCCCGGGGTGGGAGTGTTTTTCACTTTCCCTCTGACTCTGTGTCTCTCTGTAGACCACCCTATGTTATAAACCTAACATTAAAAAAATAATGAATTTGTAACAATATGTGGCCTTTAAGGTTAAAATCTAGCGAAAAGGTTAAGAGGTCAGTCTTTGGAATGAGACAAAGGGTTTGATTTTAGGTCCTGTGGCTTCTTCGGATCTTTGGTAAATTCTGAGTCTGTCCTCTTCATCTCGGGGATAGGGATTTAGGATCACCTACCACATTGGCTGGTAAGGACTGAATGAACCATGTATACAGAATGCTTAGCATGGCACCACGCCATAGAAAATAATAAACATTTACCTTTATCGAAATAGTTGTGTAGACTGAAGATACCATCATTTTATAGCCTTTAATCATATCTAATATACTCTTTAAGAAACTAGAAAGTGTTAACTGGTTGTTTCTGGGTGGTAGAGTTATAGCTGTTTCTTTGCCTTTTCAATTTCTACAATGAGTCTGAATGATTTTCATAATACTTAGGGTTAAAGTTTAGTCTCAAGGGATACAGAATAAAAAGCAGAGAACTTAATTACATTTTAAATATAATATTTTGGGGACCAGCAGATGGCATAGTGGTTACATCACTGGACTCCCACATGGCTGGCTGCAGTTCGAGTCCAGGACCTGGCAGCTTGAAACTTATGCTAGGCACCTATACATGTGTGCTGACCCAAAATTCCCAGTGAAAAATGGAGGAGAAGAGATTGCAGGGTGGCCATTCCCCCTCGGGTGGTGATTTTTTGCTTGCATTCTCTTCTCTGTCTCTCTGGCGAACACACACGCCCTATAGCAAAATCTCTCTTTTTTTAAAAAAAGCACAATATTCTTATTCAACATTTTTTTGAGTGATAAACATATAGCTCTCTGGAAAAGCTGTTACTCAACAATTACTCAGCTCCTAGGAGCCAGAGAGGGGTTCTGCAGTAAAATGAGGCAGTCTGCGAGGAGTCCCACATGGGAAGGTTTCCAGCTCGGGTCCAGAGACCTCTCTGAGTACACTGGGCACACGTGTGCCCCTATTCTGGGGCCAGCTGAGGGCTTAGACCTTGTTAACTTGTTAGGAGTATTGTCTCTCTCTCTTTTGGGAGAAAGAAAGAAATTACTTAGTTCCCAAAGGACATCAGGTAAGCACACTGAGGTTTTTATGAAAGACTTACATGGGAGTCTTTTTTTCCCCCCTATCTTTTTTCTTCCATATTAGTGAGAGAAGTATGGGAATTTCAAGACCTTAAGCCAGTTCTCTTCTTCTAGGTAATACTTCATCTACATGGTTTTTAATTCTCCACGGGAAAACACAGTCCTATGCAGTTTTCTTACTGCCCTTGTGGTCAACAAGTTCTATCAGCTGTTGTATGAAAGTCCTTCTGTATAATTTATTCTCTGTACTTACTGATATTTTTAAAATATGTATTTGAGGGCCAGCAGGTAATGTGGGGGTTAAGACACTAGATCCCAAATGCTCAACTCCATGGTTCGAGTTCCAGACCTGGTGGGCTGAAAAACACACCAGGTGCATGTGCATATGTGCTCAAAATCCCAAGAGGAGAATAGAGGAAAAGGAATTGTGGTATGGCCATCCCCCCTGACGGGTGATTCCTCACTTTGCTTGTCTCTCTGTCTTTCTTCGGTGAGTGCATGTGCCTTACAGCAAAAAAATACAATATATGTATATGTATGTATTTGACGTGTCCTTCCTTAACTGGCTTTTCTAAAAATTCTATAATCCCAGGTTACTCTCATGCCTTGTCTTTTCTTCCACAAACTGTAGAAAAGATTTTGTTAGCGAGGCTGTCATACATATACTACCTCTAACATAAACACGTTCACTTTTAAAACCACCATGGCTGTTACTTAAACACAATGAAACCAGCCCAATTCCACCATTAATGTGGTTAGTTCAGCAAGCTTTCCAAACTTTGAATGATTTGACTACTGACTTTTTTTAAGTTTGTATCTTCCATGAGAGAAAGAGAGGAAACCCAGTAGGCTCTGTTAGGCCGCAATCCCCGCACCCCTGCGTTCCAGCCAGCCGGGATCATAGGCACACTGCGGGCATGCCAGCGTGTTCAGGCTGACCTGGGAATCAAACCCAGAGCCTTCCCATGCAGCTCCTTTTTGCAAAACAGCACCCTGCCACCTAGCCACCCTCACTGGGCCTAATCACTAAATATGCATGGCTCTCTGTCTCATGTTCTTATAGCTCCACTCTGCCCAGGAACTCAAATACCTGACGTATGCTTGATAGCCATGAGTCTATACAATTCTCTATACCATAATGCAGAAATGCAGGGGGAGGAATTTGATTTCCTTAATGAGCCTAAAGTGAAAAGAAACATCCAGCAATATAAATAGCTACTTTAATCTGTAAAACTTGGCTTTTACTCAGGTCATTGTCATCCTAAACCTAAGCAACTCTATATAGATGAGTACTTTTTAATACAATAGTGTACATTATGCTCGTTATTGTTGGAAGTATTTCTAATCCACCCACTTATGTATGGCACTGTGTTGCTAGAAAAGGCAGGTTTTGAAACCTTTTCAAGCTTATTTTTTACATGGTATTTTTTAATATCTGTTAAATATTTAGTAAGTGCTTAGAGTGATCCATGTTGTGTGTCAAAAAAAAAAAAAAAAAGGATAAAGTCCTAATCTTCTCAGACTTTAGAACGTTCTCAGGCCCTTCCATCCTCTAAAATAGTTTAATCCGTAAGCTCATTAGGCTGCAGAAAGGAATCTCCTGAGGGGGTGATTCTGAAGAACGGGAGTTCCTCTGGTCTGGTGTCTGCTGGAACTGCTTTTCCTTGAAACTGCACCTTCTGGAGAGCAAAACTCGAATGCGATTGAATGGCCAGGGCTATGGAAATGGCCAGAGGAGATGTTAAGTCGCTGCAGAATACTGGGGAAACCTCTGTCATGGCCAGGACGGCAGAAATGAGCCTTATTCTTTTTCCACTGAAATGGGGTTCCCTGAGGTAACCAGAGGTGTGATGGGAAAGGCAAATGGAGTTCTCTTTTACCTGCGTGCCAGTGTTGTGATTGTCATAAATCCAATGAGAAGTGGATGCCTGTGGTTTTGAAGGAATGTGCTTAGTTCACAGAACGAAAAGGCTTCTCAGTTAACTCAGACTAAAAACACACAGATTAAAATTCAGAGAATGAGGAAAAGAAAATCCAAGGAAGTCTGAGTTTCACTGGGGCAAGTATAGATGGTTTGGATATGATTTCCTGGCATGGTCTGAAAACCGTATGCTTTTATCCAAATAAATAAAAAACTTCTTACAAAGCTCAGTGAGGGTACGTGCTGCAGTATAACAGAATCTCTGGGTTTGCAGCTGAGACTTGTGCAGTTCATAGGCTAAAAGGAGAGCCTGAGAAAGGCTGCAGGTGACTTTTTTACTGTTGTATCTAAAACAGGTAAGTTACCACTTTTGCTTTTCAGAAAAGCAAAAATGATCTATAACATAGTATGAGCAATGTGATTGTTTTTTCTTTTATGCTTAGGTTTTCAAGGATGTAATTATTGGGAATTCTTTTCTATGCTTTCCCCCTCCATTCTGTCTTCGCTGACACAAATACCCAATTCTATTCCTTTCTTACACCCTTTGAACAATTTATTTTCATGCCAGACCTCTCATTAAGCCTCCTCTCTCCCTTTAAAAAAAAAAAAATATATATATATATATATATGTGTGTGTGTGTGTGTATGTATGTATGTATGTATGTATGTATGTATGTATGTATATAATTGGGGCCAGCAGGTGGCATAGTGGTAAGATGCCGTACATCCACAGGATCAACCATGGTTCAAGTCTCGAACCTGGAGGCTTGAAACTCACACTGGGCACGTGTGTGCATAACCAAAATCCTGAGAAGAGAATGGACTGTAATGTGGGCATCCCCCCCTTGGGGGTGATTTCTCACTTTCTGTCTCTGTCTCTGTCTCTCTGGCAAGCCCATGCACCCTATAGCACAAATCTCTAAAAAATTAAATTAAAAATATGTAATTACTGTAACATAAAATTTATCCTTTCAAAGTATACAAATCACTGGTTTTTCATATATTCACGAAGTTGTGTAGCCATTCTAATTACAGAATATTTTTATCACTTCTCCCCCTCAAAAAACCATAATTATTAGTAGTCATTTTGTTTTTCCCTCGCGCTAGCCCCTGACAATCACTAATGTACATTCTGTGGATTTACCTATTCTGGACATTTCATACATGTGAAATTATATAATATATAGCCTTTTGTAGCTGGCTTCTTTCACTTAGCAAGAAAGCAAGAAATCACTCCCCAGGAGAGATGGCTATGCTGCAATCCCTTCTCCATTCTTCTCTCAGGATCTTAGGCGCGCACGCACAAGCACCCAGCGTGAGTTTAAGCCACCGGGTCTGGGACTCAAATAGTAGTCAACTACATGGGAATCTAGCGACATAGCCATTATGCCAATTGCTGGTCCCAAGACTAGTTGTTTTTTTTTTTTTTTTAAGAATTATTTAATTTTATTCATTGTAATTATTTTATTTTATTTTTTTTGAAGTTGACCAGAGAGATACAGAGAGAGAGAAGGAAAGTGAGAAAGCAAGTCGCCAGGTCCAGGACTTGAACCACAATCAGTCATGTGGGAGTCCAGCCACCTTAACCACCACACCACCTGCCGGGCCCCACACTAGTTTTTTGTTTTGTTTTAATTCAACTTAAACAATATTTTTACTAAAATGAAAGAGTTTCTGTGGACATTCTAAAGATTTAGAAAAGATAGGAAAGCAACTAAGGATTTATGTCTCCCCACATTCATTCTGTATGTTCTTCAAATTAGAAAAGTAAAACCTTTAAAAATGTATCTATAGTAGAACAGAGAAAAAGCTATTACTTTGTCTTAAACTCACTCCTCAGAATGGGTACTAAACTAAAAAACAGAAAGTGAATATTCCTAAACTAGTTTTGGAATAGCCACACTGGGGGATCTCTGGGACGCTGTTCAGATTATGCAGCCGGGGTTCATGAGCTCCTGCAGGAAACAGAAAGGCCCCGAACAACATCAGTTCAGGGATGGCGTGATAGGCAGGCAAAGAGCTGCAGCCAGCAAGGACCTCCGCTAATCAGGGAGTGATTCATCCTCACAAGGGGTATCAGAAAGGAGTTTTGTTTTTGTTTTTGTTTTTATTGATCTCTTTGGTGTTTTGGTCATTGCACCCCAGTTTACATTTGGGGACTCATCTCTTCCCAACTTAGTATAGTCTGTTGGAACTGTCAGACAAGGGACCATGCTCTCCACTATCCGTTCCGAGTCTGTAAATGTCTTTCTTGGAATTCTGGAAGCCCAGGACTCAGAGGGAATATGTGACCTAAATTCATGTTTGTGGCAGGCTCACGGAATATTTGATGGTCTGTTTCACCTCTTCATGTTCTCGTCCTTCAAGGACCTGGTCTCAGGATGCTCCCTTGATATTCTGCAGGAAACCTGATATATGTTTAATATATTTATCCTCTGTTTAATCCAAAATGCCTCAGAGTGCTAGATTAATTTACAGATTGCATACTTTTTAAAAGTTCATTTATTTTTTAGAATTATTATTTCATTTTATTTATTGTTATTATTTTTTAATTTGTTATGGGGCACGTGCACTCACTAGAGAGAGAGGGAAAGTGAGAAAGCAAGCCTCCGGGTCTAGAACTCAAACAGCAGTCAGCCATGCAGGAGGGCAGTGCCTTAACCACTACACCACCTGCTGGCCCCACAGACTTTTTTTTTTAATAGAATGGAAATGTTGTTAAGCAGCTCTGCAAATTGTCATGTATGTAAAAGTTAGGATCATTTTAGGATAGTAAAGGATGACTGCAACAACCTTATCAGATCTCATGGTATGGCTCGGGAGACAAGATTCAAAATTATCAAAATTACAACCTTAATTATCATACTAGTGTTCCCTTTATTTGCTTTCTGTATATTCTCTATCACCAGACTTTTAAAATTTTTACATATTTATATGTTTCCTATAAGCTGCATGTGTTCATAGAGAGAGAGAGAGAGGAATGAGGGGGTTTGGGGATCAAAGCACCTTTCACGGGGAATGGTCTCACTGTAATCCCTTCTCCTCCATTTCTTTATCCTTTCAGAATTTGGGGCATCCACAATGTATGCTCAGCCTGTTTCTCAAGCCACCAAGTCTGGGACTTGAACCATATGATCAGTCATGTGGTATTCAGCTGCCTTCACCAACAGGTCAGGGAGCTAGCCCTAGACTCTTTTTTTCCTTAAAATTAGTCTTGAACCCTTTTGTTACACTGCAGTTTGTAGAAATAAGGTAGAAACATGACAGTTAAGTCATTATCAAGTGAAACAGTGCCTAGAAGGGTACCTGGTAGAGTAGCTAAACAAATCAGTGAACAAATGGATGAATAAATAGGAGGGAAGCCAGTAGCTTATACAGTGAGCTCTGTTGACGGGTCGCTGAGCCCTGTAGGAGAAAACGTACGAAACTACGAGTGATCAACAACTACACGGCACACTCATTACCATTCTCAACCCGCTTCAGAGTTTTGAAAATTCTGATTGTCGAGTCCCACCTTTAGAGATTCTGATGTAATTGACCTGGTATCTGTAAAATCTTTCCACATGACTGATGTACAGCAAAAGTTAAGAATGTGGCAGTTTTACTGTGATTATCATGCTTCACTGATAGTCTAGACTATTGGAGAACATGAAATTCGAATAATCCATTCAGCAGTATCCAGATCCATGTTCTCTCTCTCTCTCTCTCTCTCTCTCTCTCTGAAGAAATCAATAAATGAACTTCAAAAAAAAAAGAAGAGGGCCAACTGCATGGCCTGGTGGTTAAGGCAACCAGATCCCACATGGCTAACCATACAGTTAAGTCCCAGACCCAGTGGCTTGAGTAACACACTGGGCACGTGTGTGTGCATACTCAAAATCCCAATAGGAGAGAGAGTGCTGGAGAAGGGACTGTAGTGTGACCATTCCACACGGTGGCAGGGTGGAGAGGGAGCTTTCTCCTTTTCCTGTCTATCTGAGTTTCTTTCTGGTGAGTATATGTGTCCTTTAGCACAAAGGAAGGGGACAGAGAGAGAGGAAGGGAGGGAAGAAGAATGAAAAAAATAGAGTCTTTCGAGAAGAGAGACCACCAAATGTGATTTGAGCTAGCTGCAGAATTTGGTCACGAAACCAGCAGAACTTTATGCTATGCTATACACTATAAAGTAATAATACTTCATAGGTAACCATACATTTTTACATCAGTTCTCATGGTTAGTGACTAATAATCATACACTAAATATGATCATTTTCATCACAAAACTGTTTAGTGAAAACTTGAGAACAACACATTTTTGGATTATGCAAAAAGTGAATTGTCTCATGTATGGCTTTTATGTATAGCCTCAGTAAACAATGTTTTCTTGCCTTATTTTGAAAAACAAAAATAAATCCTAGACCCTCCAGAGAGTCTGATTTGTAGATTCCCACCCTCCCAGTTGAATCACCATCCCCAAAGATTTTGTTGAACCTTTTCATAATTTTCATTATGAAAGCAAGAAGACTTTAATCCTCTCCCCAAATATCACTGAATTATAATATTGTCTATGCCTTTTCTAATTACATATACTAAAAAGGGGAAAAAAAATCACACAAACCATATATTAAAAAATTTCCCTCCCTCAACCGAACCCACAGGGACAGCAACTCTTCCTAGTTGAAAATTCATTGTTCTAGAGCTTGTGCTTACTAAATACCCTTCTGATTATAATTTGGCTTTGCATAAAAAGTTTCCCATAGACAGAAAATGTGCTAACCAGAAAACATGGATTCAGGGCCTGCTTGTGGTTATGTTTCCCACTGCAAGCTAATTATCTGGCATTCATCAGCCCTCAGACTCCCATTGTGTCTACGTGTGCTAACTCTTACGTTTCTGAGTGGATAAACTGAGGACCACACTCCAAAACAAGGCTCTTGCTATAAATCTTGCTAAGAGCAGCCACTTGTTTTCAAGCTATCCTCCCCAGACTCCTTTTCAACCAATCACATCCATAAAATCCTTTTTAAAAGAGGCTTAAGGGGCCAGCAAATGGTGAATGGTTACAGTGCTGAGCTCCTACGTAGTCAACCACGGTTCAAGCCCCGGACCTGGTGGCTTAAAACTCATGCCGGGCATGTGCGCATGCATGCCCAAGATCCTGAGAGGAGAATGAAGGAGAAGGGATTGTGGCATGGCCATCCCCCTAGGGGGTGATTTCTCACTTTCTGTTGGCAGTTGGCATAATGACTATGTTGCTGGACTCCCACGTAGTTGACCGCAGTTTGAGTCCTGGACTCAGTGGCTTAAACCTTGGACGCGTGTGCGTGCGTGCCCAAGATCCCGAGAGGAGAATGGAGAAGGGATCGCAGTGTGGCCATCCCCCCTAGGGGGTGATTTCTTGCTTTCTGTCTCTCTGTCTCTCTCCGTCTTTCTGGTGAGTGCACATGCCCTATAGCAAAAACCTCTCAAAAAAGAAATAGTGATGGGGAAAGAAGACCTTCTGGTGCTGTTACCCCAGGGCTGATGATGAGAAGTTCCCTTGCGAGGCGTGCTTGTGGTGAGAAAGAACTTAGTAGCTAGAATGTGAGCTTTGAGTAAATATTAGCCCTAAAATCTCTGGAATCATCTGTAGAGGGAGGGAAGAAGCTTAATTGCAAGAGGTAGAGAATTAATTCACCCACAGGACTGCAAGTTCCATTATTCTGGAAAACCACGAAGAGGAATCTTCTAGTGATGCAAACATCAAGGGTAAAGCCTTTGTAGAAATGGAGCTTAACTATGGAAGCTCTGGGATTTCTGTGAAGTAGATAGACCAGTAGACGGAATCCTCACGTACTTACCCATCACCTAGTTTCAGTAACAGCCAGTCGGTGGCCAATTTTGTTTCATCAAACACCCTCCGCTTGGCTCTGCACTCGACTCTTAGATCCTCACACACACATACACATATATAAAATATAAAATCTGAAACAGTCTCAAGCATTCAAGCACTTTGGATAAGGGATACTTAACCTGTGGTATATTTTAAATATTACCCCAGGGTGCTTAATATATGTCAAATTCCTTCTAAATGTTTCTTCTGAACACTTCCTGCCTTTTTTTTTAATTTAAAGACTAAATATAGCTCTCTAACTGAGCTATAATCTGTGAAACCATTTTACTCTTCTCCCAGACCTCCAGTTCTAATAGCAATATTAGTTCTTTATTCATAGTATTAGAACAGGGTTCTCATTTCTGGTCCCAAGGTCAATAAACCCGGGATGGGCTCATCTGAGCCCACCTCTTTTCTTCATTTAAAAACCGCACAGGTGGTTATGATGTGTGGCAGGTTAAAGTACAGCATCAGAGGAATAACTAGAGAGAATGCTAGAGAAAAGAGTCCCGAAGGACTCAACCAACCTTCTATGCAAATCGTGTAGATGCTAGTTGATTGGTTCATCCTTGAGATTCCCCACGAAATAGTAAATAATAGAGCCAAGCATAAATTGAACTTATCAAAGAAACACAAACACCTTTGTAGTTTCAAATATACTTGTCAGAAGAGTGTTCAAAGAGGCAGAGAAATATCTGAGCCGAGGTAGCATGAGGTTAATATGAACAATGCTGGGGAGCTCTGGGTCTGTGGGTCACTCTCCAGGATTGGAAAAGGCAGGATGTTTCTTCTACCTGGTTGCCTGAATAGTACAACCAAAAGGACATGGAATTGGGTACTGCCCCGATCTCACAGTTCTGTGTATATGTGAAAGAAAACCAAGGCTTCAAGAGTCTAGGGAAGGTGTTCTACCTTTTAGAGTAGATTAAAACTGACGTTCTTACCCTGGGGTCTTTGGGAGACTTCAAAGTATCCATGAAGCTCCCGAAATTGCATATAAAATTTTATGTGCATCTGTTTCTGGGTTGAAGGTTCAATGTGTGCATCAGATTCTCATATTATTAAAAGGGATTAAAAACTATTTTTTGTTGCTGCTGTTACTGTTATTTTTGTTTTTGTATTTTAAGGAGTGAGAATGTCAGGAGTGCAGGATTGAAAATTAGAAAGAGAAAAAGGAAGATAGAAAGATACGAAAGAAGGTTGGTTGATTTAGTTGGTTAGAAAGAAGGACCCCATTGGAATTGAAGCAGAAAGCAAACATCCTATTATTTGAAGCCACGCTTGGTGGGAAAGCCAGAGAAGACATGGGCCTGAAACCAGAGACTGAAACTGAGGGTGAGGCCAGAGGCAGCTGGTCGTTGTTGAAGCTGTATGATGGGTGCATAGGGATTCATTATATCATTCTCTTTGCTTTTGTTAATGTTTGAAATCCTCCACATTTTTTTTTTTTGGATAGAGAGATTTTTGCTATAGAGTGTGTGTGCTCACCGGAGACACAGAGACAGAGAGACAGAAAGTGATTTCTCCAGGGGTGATGGCTATACCGCAATCCCTTCTCCATTCTTGGAATTTGGGGCACACACATGCCCAGCATTAGTTTCAATCCACAGGATCTGGGACTTGAACCATGGTCAACCATGTGGGGAGTCCAACGATGTAACCATTGTGCCATCTGCTGTTCCCAAATTTTCCATGATTTTTAAAATAAGAGGCCTCCAGAGAGTATTCTGGGAAAATGGCTTGGTAGGAAGCATAGGAGCCTGACTCCCCACCTACACAGTGCCCTGGCAGGCTCTGTGTCATGTAACTATTTGGAACTCTGTCATCTATTGAAAGCTTGTAGCTCCCAGGTCAAGGCTCGGACAGTAAGTGCAATAAATTTGGGTAAATGTCAGCTCAGCACAGAAGCAGGTACTCATCCTCCACCCCTGAGCCCCCGGGAGCCTGGCCCGTGTATGTGCTCACAGAGCAATCTGTACACAGGGTGTGGGAGCCAGGGTGGGTGCAAAGGGCCCCGTACTCCAAATACCCTGGATCTGTGCTCTGAGAACTGATGGCTGCTTCTGATCCCAGAGGTACAGAAAGGAAACAGCAGGCACTGTTGTACTCCATTGTTTCAAGCCCATGTTCTCTGGCTGAAGTGATTCCCAGGGGATTTAAAGGGCTAGCACCTATTTCTTCTCTACATTTCCTCTTCTTCCCCTTTTGAGAGCTAGTTATTAAAGATTAGGAGAGTAAAAAGCAACTATATAGGTCTAGTCATAGCAGTGCAGGTGGTAGGGCACTGTTCCACAATATGGAAAGTACATGAAAGGCCCGAGTTTGAATCCCAGGTCAACCTGAATGTGCTATGATGAGCCCTGTGACCCTGGCTGGCTAGGAGGCAGCAGGGAGAGGATCATGGCATGGCGACACTCTGTCAGAGTATGTGTTCTCTCTTTCTCTCTCAAGAAGCTTTTAAAACAGCAGTTAGCATAATGGCTATGTCGCTGGACTACCATGTAGTTGACCACAGTTCAGTTCCCAGACCCCGTGGCTTAAACTCACGCCAGGCTCATGTGTGTGCATGCCCAAGATCCCGAGAGGAGAATGGAGAAGGGATTGCGGCATGGCCATTCCCTCTGGGGGGTGATTTCTCGCTTTCTGTCTCTCTGTCTCTCTCTGTCTCTGGCAAGTGCACATGCCCTGTAACCAAATAAAATAAAATAAAATAAACTCTCTAAATAAATAAATAAATAAAAATTCTTTTAAAAAGAAACTTAAATAAAAAAGTCTTCCCGGCAGCACGGAACAGAGTGGCCAGCATGGAACTGAGTGGCCAATGGCCTGTGGAATGACATGCCTAAGTTTTATTGTGACTATGGTGATACATACCTCACCCACGATTCTCCATCCATGAGAAAAACACACTGCAGTGGTAGGAAACACAAAAAGAATGTGAAAGAATTTCCATCAGAAATGGATGGAAGAGCAGGCTCAGAGCGTGATTGACAAAACAACCTCTGCCTTTCAACAAGGGCAGAGACCTCCTACTCCATTCTCTGCTCCTCCTCCTGCAGGGGCCATGATCCCACCTCCCCCCAGTCTCCCCCGTCCTCCTCGCCCTGGCATGATGCCAACACCCCATATGCCAATGATGGCCCTCCTCCTCCTGGGATGATGCCAGTAGGACCTGCTCCTGGAATGAGGCCACCATGGGAGGCCACGTGCCCATGATGCCTGGGACCCCAATGATGAGACCTTCTGCCCGCCCCATGATGGTGCCCACATGGCCAGGGATGACTCGGCCAGACAGATAAGGATGAAGGGAGGCCTCTCTATGTCAGTTTTATATTAACTTGTTCTACTTCACCAGGAGATCACGGAGTTGTGACTCTGGGTGTTTGCTAACAGCATGTCAAGAAAGATTCTAAAGATTCTCGATGGCTACTGTGAACTAGATTTTTAAGGGAATGAAGACTTTCTACTAATAATTAAGCCTCCAACAAAAGAGCTAGCGGCAGAAGAAGCCCAGAATTTGAAAGAAAACACAACATTCATCAGATGACAAGAAATCACCGCCGGATCACGAGAAACATGGGAAAACAAGAAAATACCTCTCCTCCTAGGGAAAAGAGTAACTCTTCATCCACAAGCAGTTCGGTGAAAATCATGGAAATGTCTGATAAGGAATTCAGATCATTCATAATGTCTAAGCTAACAGAGATGGAAGAGAAGAGAGATAATGAACTACTAAAGAGAAAGGAGAAAGAGATTGACGAGTTCCAAGAGATGAGGAAATTCCTGCAAGATCTAAAAGTGGAATTACACACTTTACAAAAGACTCAAACCGAACTGCTAGAGATGAAGTCTATAATACAAGAAGTCAAAATCTCCCTGGAAAGCATTAAAAGCAGACTAGATCATTCAGAAAATAGAATCTCAGATGTAGAGGAGAAAATGGCTGGCCTAGAAAAATCCACCATGAAGGCTGAGAAAATGGCACAAAAATTTGAGAATAATATGCGAGAAGTACTGGATACCATCAAACGTCCAAATATCCGGATAATTGGCATTCCAGAAGGTGAGGAAACCCATAAGGGCATTGATAATCTATTCCAGGAAATCCTGCAAGAAAACTTTCCAAACCTAGAGAGGCATTCAAAGATCCAGTCCCAGGAAATACAACGGACCCCAAATAGAATCAACCCTAGAAGATCTTCTCCAAGACACATTATAGCCAGGTTGACCAAAACTGCAGACAAAGACAAGATACTAAGATTAGCAAGAGAAAAACATCAAGTTACCTACAAAGGACATCCCATCAGGCTAACAGCAGATCTCTCATCAGAAACAATAAAAGCGAGGAGAGAATGGGAAAATATATTCCAAGTGTTAAGAGAGAAGCAGTTTCAGCCAAGAATACTGTATCCGGCAAGATTATCTTTCAGGTGGGAAGAAAAGACAAGAACATTCTCAGATAAACAAAACCTGAAAGAATTTACCAGCACCAGACCAGACCTCCAAGAAGTTCTCAAGGATGTGCTGTATCAGGAAAACTAAACGCAGATACATGGAAATAAGAGTCCAAAAACTGAGAAAGTAGCTAACTTAATCATAGGGACAAGTCTGGAGTTGAATACTATATCCCAGAATTTAATCAGGAAAATTGAACCAGAACAGAAGATAAAAGTATATGAGACTGATAGGTTCATGCACCTACCATTTGAACAGAATCCTAACCTGTTTCCGGGCTTTAAGCAAAGTTCCTTGGCGGTTCTTTGATTTAAGTTAAAACTGGTTTTCTTAGTAGTAACGAGGGAACTCACCTTTGAAAGTAGTCAGGTTATGTAGGAAATTGTGTGATCAATGCAATGTGGGTGGGAAGGGAATGGAGGACAATTTTGGACACTAGAGGTGGTGTGAGAGGAGGGTGGGAAGGGACAGAGGGTCAGAAAGAGGGGTGGAATTAATTCTAGCAACTAGAAGTGGAAATTTATATTTTTTGTAATGTGCATGATTGAGTCACTATGCAGTGTGTACTGGATGGGAGATCGCATTTTGTGTGCTGTGATGATGCCTAGAGAAGGAATGTAAATTGAGTTACAAAAAAGAGTTTCAGGAAAACAAAATATATCTATTCAATGACTGCAGTAGGATATGTAGCCCCAGTTAGGTGCTACTTGATAGGATGCGTAAAGTTAGACTTGTGCTCATGGAAATGTGTCACATGTGTTTGCTAGGAGGGTATTTGGATTGATGTGGGTCTTTGGTGATTCAATAAAATGTGGGGGGAAAATGGTATAGAAAGCAAACATAGATAACAGAGAAAGTGTGGGAGGAGAACAGGAGGTGGCAGAGGGTAAGAGAGAGGGAACCAAGGATAGGGGGAAAAAAGCAAAACATACAGAAAACAAGAAATGGAAGATCACTTGCTAATAATAACATGTTTGTTGATATGCTTGATTGAGACAATATACAGTGTACTCTGGATGGAAAAAAAAAAGAAATGGAAAATTGTTTGTTGATAACACATATGTTGATGTACTGGATTGAGCCAACAGACAATGTATTTTGGATGAAAACTTCATTTTGTATACTGTAATGATGTATAGCATATTAATGTTAAAAAATAAAAACAAATAAAATAAAAAAAAACCCAAAAAAAAAAAAAAGAAAGATTCTCTCCCCCTTCCTATGAAAAAAAAAATTAAAAATAAGAGTAGTTTTGGAGGAGAAAAGTGAGACAAGTGCAGTTTTCATTTGTGTTGTGAAATGTGAAAATAATAAAATTGTCAACTGTTTTAGTTAAAAAAAAAAAAAAAAGCAAGCACATATATAGAGGAAATTAGAATATCAAAACATCATCGTCCCTGGGGGAGCGGCAGGCTCAGAAAAGACCCGAGAAGACCTTAAGTGTAGGCTGGTCCACACCACAGAGGTCAGGCTACAACAAAAGCAAAAACAGCAAACTGAGAGAGGGTGGAAAATCTGATTTTCAGATTGACCTCAGTATTAGATTCAAATGTCCAATTTCCAGGAACAACAACTACGAAATCACGCCAGGCGCATGTGTGTGTGCATGCTCAAGATCCCAAGAGGAGAAAGGAGGAGAAGAAATTGCAGCATGGCCATACCTGCTGGGGGCTGAATTCTCACTTTCTGTCTCGCTGGCGAATGCATACACCCTATAACAAAAAAAACTTAAAAAAAAAAAAAAGTCGCGCACACACACAAGATACCAAAATTTATGGGACATGAAAAAGCAATGCCAATTGGAAAACTGATAGTGAGAAAAGCTTACATCATCAACAACTTAACTTTTCAACTTAAAAAGCTAGAATAAGGGAGCAGTGTGAAGAAGAGGCGAGAGCGACCCCGGAAGGACCAAAGCCTGCATGCCGCTGCCCGACCCACATCCCGCTGTGGCCGCCACCATACCCAAGGGAAGGGCTGAAGGGGATGCCCAAGGAGATAAAGCAAAACCTGCTCCTCCAAAGCCAGAGCCCACGCCTCAGAAGGCCCTGCAGAGAAGGGAGAGAAGGTGCCCAAAGGGAAAAGCTGATGCTGGCCAGGTTGGGAATAACACCGCAGAAAAGAGAGATGCCAACACAGACCAGGCACAGAAAGCTGAAGGTGCTGGAGATGCCGAGTGAAGTGTGTGCATTTTTGATAACTGTGCCCTTCTGGTGACTGTACAGTTTGAAATGCTCTTTTTTACCAAGTTTTATAAAAATACAGAATTTTGTTTTACCTTTTTTTTTTTTTAAGGTTTTTGCTATAGGGTGCATGGGCTCACCAGAAAGACAGAGAGAGACAGAGAGACAGAAAGCGAGAAATCACCCCCCAGGGGGGATGGCCACTCCACAATCCCTTCTCCTCCAATCTCCTCTCCGAATCTTGGGCATGCACACATACTCAGTGTGAGATTAAGCCACCGGGTTTGGGACTCAAACCATGGTCGACTACATGGGAGTCCAGCAACATAGCCATTATGCTAGATCCCACATGGCTGACTTCCCAATTTGAGTCCCAGACCTGGTGGCTTGGAAATCATGCCAGGTGTGTGTGCATGCATACACAAAATCTTGAGAGGGGAGTGGAGGAGAAGGGATTGTGGCATGGCCATTCCCCCTAGGGGGTGATTCCTCACTTTCCCTTTCTTTCTCTCCAGCAACCACACACACTATGGCAAAATCTAAAAATAAAACAAAACAAAAAACTAGCAAAGCAGTATATTAAAACTAGTAAAGCAGTATATTAAAACAATTATACACAATGGCCAAGAAGGATTTATTTCTGGAATGAAAGATGGTTCAATATATGAAAATCAATGTAAGGTATCATATTAACAGCATAAAGGTGTGTGTGGGGGAACATCATTATTTCAATTGAGACAAAAAAAGCATTTGGCAAAATTCAGTTCCTTTTCATAGTTAAAAAACACTCAATAGACAAGGGGGAGGGGGAAGTGATCGTGAGCTTCGTCAAGAGAAGTGAATTGGAAAACCAAGACTGGCAGACTCTTTCTTCACACAGTAGGCAGGAGCAGACAGTCCAGGGATTCTGGGAACACCTATCTTCCCTTTGGAGGACACTGAGTTCTAAGACAAAGGCAGGCCAATATGGCAGCAAGACTGAAGGGACACAAAAGAGTCATGGTTATTTGGTGACAGTTCTTCGAATGACAGTGTCTTAAAGAAAGGTGGATCAAGGAACTCCTGAACTTTTAGGTTGCATTGAGTGAGAAATCAGCATGGCTCAGGCAAGTCTTCTGGCTTGTGAAGGCCTCGCAGGTGTGAGTTTGGTTCCTACTGCAGCCAGCAAGAAGACGATGCTGAGCCAGATTGCCAGCAAGCAGGCCGAGAATGGCAAGAGGGCAGGTAGCTCTGATGTGCTGAGGTGCTCGAGTCAGGGCCACCGAAAGACAGCGATAACTCTCAGAGCCGCAAAGATGATGACAGCTTGGCTGAGGCCTCTCACTCATAAAAGACTGTTAAAAAGGTGGTGGTAGTGGAACAAAATGATTCTTTTCAAGTAAAGATACCCCAAAATTTTATTTGTGAACACTGCTTTGGAGCCTTTAGGAGCAGTTACCACCTCAAGAGGCACATCCTTATTCACACTGGTGAGAAGCCATTTGAGTGTGATATATGTGATATGCACTTCATTCATAAGTACCACCTGGAATGCCACAGGCGTGTACATAGTGGCAAAAAGCCTTACCCATGTGAACGATGTCATCAGTGTTTTTCTCGGACAGATCGATTACTCAGACACAAACGGATATGCCAAGGGTGCCAGTCCAAGACTTTGGACGGGCAGTTTTCTCTATAAATGCAAGGGGCCCCGGGTGGTGGGAGTGATCAGAAGAACCTGCAGAAGAGCACACACCCTCTGGTCTGATGGTCCCACCACCACCCCGTCTGAACCTGTCCCCCTCCTGGAGGGGTGGACCCAGGAGACCAGAAGAGTGCATCGGGGGACCATGGCCCCAGAGCCTCAGCTCTGCAAATAATCTGAGACTATGGAGTATCTCAGAGAAGTTCCTGCAGCATTCCTCCAGCATCTCTGGACCCTTGACTGAGGTCAGGGGGGGACTCAAGGTATAGGACCAAGACTGAAGTGTGGCTCCCACATCCTTGGACTCCAGCTGGCAGCTGAAATGGGAAAAATGGAGGACAGGGATTTGTTTGTTCTGTTCTTGTTGTTTTTGTTTACTGAAAAGCAATTTCAGCAGATAAACTGTGGATACAGGTAAAAAAAAAACAAAACAAAACAAAAAAACACTCAATAAGCTAGAATTAGAATGAAACTACCTTACCCTAACAAAAGTTCAGTGAGTAACTTAAACCAAGCATTATATTTATTGATGAAAGTCTAAAAGCTTTCTCTCTAAGTTCAAGAATGAGGTTGAGACGCTGACTTTCACCACTTTTATTCAACATAATATTGGTAGTACTAGCCAGAACAATTAGACAAGAGGAAATGAAAGGCAGCCAAACGGAAAGAAAGAAGTTAAATTATATCTGTTTGCAGATGACATGATCTTACATGTAGAAAATCCCAAAGGTTACACACACACAAAAACTGTTAAAACCATTAAACAAATTCAGCAAAGTAGTAAGATACAAAGTCAATACACAAAAAAAACCCCAGTTGCATTTATATACACGAACAATGAACAATCTGAAAATGAAATTAAAACAATTTCATTTATAATAGTATCAAAAATAATAAAATATTTATAAATTAATTTAATTAAAGAGGTAAACTATCTGTATACTGAAAGTGACAAAAATATTTCTGAGAGGGACCAGCAGTTAGCGTAATGGCTATGTCGCTAGACTCCCACATAGTCGACCACGGTTCGCGCCCTGGACCCGGTGGCTTAAAACTCATGCTGGGCACGTGTGTGTGCATGCCCAAGATCCTGAGAGGAGAATGGAGGAGAAGGGATTGTGGCATGGCCATCCCCCCTGGGGGGTGATTTCTCACTTTCTGTCCCTCTGTCTCTCTCTGTCTGGCAAGCGCACGCGCCCTATAGCGAAAACCTGTCAAAAAAAATATATTTCTGAGAGAAATGAAAACATTTAAAAATGGGAAGATATTCCATATTCATAGACTGGAGGCCTTAACATTGTTAAACTATTAATGCACATATTGAGTGCAATCGCTATCAAAATCCCCATGACTATTTCTGCAGACATAGAAAAATCAATCCTAATATTCATGTGGAATCGCAAGAGATCCTGAGTAGCCAGAATAATTTGGAAAAGAACAAAAATGGGAGGACTCATATTTCATCATGACTTGAAAATTTATTAAAAAGTGTCAGTAATTAAGATACTGTGGCCATGGCATAGAGGCAGACATATAGACCAGTAGAGTAGAATAGAGGACTTAGAAATAAACACTCACATATATGATAAAATTATTTTTTACAATGAGGCCATAATCACTCAATGGGAAAAAGAAAATCTTTTCAGCAATTGATACTGGGAAAACAACATACTCATATGCAAGAGAATGAAGTTGAACCTTTCCCTGCCATTATACACAAAATTTAACTCAGAATAGATCCAGGGACTAAATATAAGACCTAAAATGATAAAACTCTTAGAAGCAAACTTGGGGCAAAATCTTCACAACGTTCAATTTGGCAATGATTTTTTGGTAATAGCACCAAAGGCACAGGCAGCAAAAAGAAAAATAGACAAATCAAATGTCACAAAAACTTTTTAAGTGTGGTAAATCAAAAGACATTATCAACAGAGTACAGACAACCCACAAAATGGGAGTACATTTGCCCATTATGTATCTGATAAGAGATGAATATTCAGAATAAACAGAGAATTACTGAAACTTAATAACAAAACTACCAGTAACTCATTCAAAAATGGTCCAGAGGGGCCAGCAGGTGACGTGGTGGTTAAGGGCACTGGGCCCCCATGTGACTGACCACGGTTCAAGGACCTGGTGGCTTGCTTTCTCACTTTCCCTCTCTCTCTCTCACTCTGTCCCTCTCTGGTCAGATTTAAATAAATGAAAAATGAATGAGTGAATAAATAATAAATAAAATAAAGTTCAAAAGCATTTTTTAAATGGTCCAGAGATTTAAATAGACATTTCTCCAAAGGAGATATACAGATACCCAATAAATACTGGGAAAGATGTTCCACATCACTAATCATTAGGGAAATGCAACTGCAGACTACAGTGAGGTACCATCTAACACCCTTAGGATGGCTACTATCAAAATAATACAAATAACAAGCATTTGCCAAGATGTAGAGAGATCGGAACTCTTCACTGTTTGGTGGTGATGTGAAATTATACAACCACTGTGGAAAACAGTATAGTAATTCCTCAAAAAATTAAAAACAGATTTGCCATATGATCCAGAAATGTCATTTCGGGGTATATACCCAAAAGAATCAGAATCAAAATCTCAAGGAAATATTTTTACACCTGGGTCCCTACCAGCATTATTCACAGTAGCTAAAACATAGAAGCAATCCAAGTGTCCATCCACAGGCGAATGAATAAGCAAAATGTGATATATACTTACAATGAAAAAAGAAGAAAAACTTTTTTTTAGTTTTTTTTTTTTTTTTTTTGCTATAGAGCATGTGCACTCACGAGAGAGAGAGAGAAAGTAAGAAACCACTTCGTAGGGGTATGGGCACACAGCAATCCCTTCCCCTCCATTCTCCCCAAGATTTGGGGCACTCACGCACACGTGAGTGTGATTTCCAAGGAGCTGTGTGCTACCTGCCGGACCAAGGAAGGAAGTTTTACACATGCTACAATAGGGATGAAACTTGAGAACAGAATGCTAAGTGAAATAACCCAGTCACAAAATTTCAGACAAATACTGATCGCACTTATCTGGGGCTGAATCTTTAATGTTTCATTTAAGGAAGGCAGATCCCCATGGGTGACCAGAGTTCAAATCCTGGCCCTGGCAGCTTGAAAAACATGTAGGTGCATGCGTGTACATTCCCCAAATCCTGGTGGAGTGGAAAAATGGAAGAAAAAGGGTTATGGGGTGAGTTGGCACCAGGACTGCATCTGGGCTTGCTTGGTTGCTTGGTCTCATCCCAGCCCCAGTTAGGAGAGCGGTTTCTGTGATATTCTTTGACGAAAACAAGTTCTCAGGAAGGAAACTCTGAACCTGTCAAACAATCCTTCAAGGAGCCAAAGTGCCCCAAAGGCTGTTCTTATGCACCAGAGGGTTCTCATTTAGAGAAAGAACCACTAGAAAAATTCCCAGATAATGTTAATTCAGTTACCAAAGAAAAAGGTGGACCCAGGGGCCTAATATGGAGACTGGGAATGAAAAGGACACAGTATTGGGAACCAGCAGTTAGTGTAATGGCTATGTCACTGGACTCCCATGTAGTCGACCATGGTTCGTGTCCTGGACCCGGTGGCTTAAACTCACGCCGGGCGCATGTGCGTGCGTGCCCAAGATCCTGAGAGGAGAATGGAGGAGAAGGGATTGCGGCGTGACCATCCCCCCTGGGGGGTGATTTCTCGCTTTCTGTCTCTATGCCTCTCTCTCTCTGTCTGGTGAGCGCACGTGCCCTATAGCAAAAACCTCTCCAAAAAAAAAAAAAAAAAGAGGACACGGTATTGACTTTTAAGTCATATATCAGAATTGTTTTCTGAATATGTACACCTCAGTTAACTTATTTCTGAATTTTTCTTTACATCCTCTAAGTCATCTCATTTCTGTAACATGCCTAAAATATTTATATGATGGTTTTGAAAGAAAATATGCTACTAAAATTACAAAAAGGATAATGCACCTTTAGCACATATTAGCTTAAATTTAAATGTATTGAGGTATATAAATGATGATTACCTTTACTTCCACTTTTCAATGAAGATTGCTTGTAAGGGGGACCAGCAGATACCATAATGGTTATGTTGCTGGACTCCCATGTAGTGGATCGTTGTTCGATTCTCGGACCCAGTGGCTTAAAACTCACATGGAACGCATGTGCTCAAGATCCCAAGAGCAGAATGGAGGCCAAGGGTGGAGGGGAAGGGATTGTGCTGCTGCCACCCCCCTGTCTCTCTGCCTCTTGTCTCTCTGGTGAGTGTACACACCCTATAGCAAATCTCTCTCTCTAAAATAAAAAAAAGGATTGCTTGTAAGATGCACATGTAAATAAAATATTTCTTTTTAGTGATTAAAAAAATAAAAGGATTGTGGCGTGACCATGTTCCATTAGGGAGTGCTTTCTCTCTCTCTCTCTTGTTGTCTCTTTCTGGCAATTAAAAAAAAAAGATATAAATTTTGGGAGACCTATGTTATCATAATAAAAACAAAATTGTAAAAGGGAATAAATACAGGACCTAAGGTGAGCTAGCAGAAGACCCCGAGAGCCGCTGAGCTTGTGTGAGGGTGGAGGTGAGAGTGCCCCTCTACCGCACCATGGGGCAGAGTAAGTGTCTGCTAATGATATTCTGGCTCCTGGTGGCTACTTCCTTTTCTATCTCAATTCCCTTTTTAAATCTGTTCCCCCCCGGAGGAAACAATCCTGCTTCTTTGAGATCTCAAGTTCATCTTTAATGTGGTGATTATGAGAAGAAAATTGAAAAGACATAAGGTTGCGATGAGAATATGGCTACTGTGGAAGGTCCTTTCATGTTCTGATGGTCACACAGTTTCATCTCAAGCCTGGTAATTGTAGTAATGTCAATACATTGAGGTAATGCATTGAGGTAAAAGAGTACACAATTTCATAATGTATTTGGGTTGACGACCTGGCGAGGCAGTATAGGACTATAATCTGCTTGTCGTTCACTTATTGCCCAAGATAAATACAGCCTTGATTATATGACAATTTATGTTCCTCCCAAAATGAGGATAATCATGTTACCTGTTTTATTAGTAGTGATTTAAAATTTAGGAGAGAAACATGAATGGAAACTCACAAATAATTAATTCTTGTGCCTGGAGCCCGCCGTTGGCATGGTGGTTAAGGTGACAGGATCCCACATGGCTGACTGAGTGTCATGTGTGACAGTACCCAAAATCCTGAAAGAAAACATTGGATCATGACGGTCCCCATGAGAGGATGCTTTCTCGCTTTCCTTCTCTCTCAGTCTTCCTCCAGCTCCTGCATGTGCCTTCTAACAAATTCTAAAAAGAGAATGAATACCCACAAGTCACTGCAGTCTTGTTTATAAGCCTTCAAGTAAATGAGACCTTCTAAGTGTATGAATTTCATCTATCACTCAACCGAGATTACTTTCCTTCACTAACCCCTCTCCATACCTAATCAAGAAATTGAAGCCTTTCAACACATTCCATATTCACAAATTGCTCACGAGGAAATTGTCACCCTTGTCCTTCACGTCTCGGGCACAAGGGGGCGCACATCGTAGTCTCACTTTAGGACACAATTCGTTTTTCCCTTCCCTGCAAGGTTTTCTTCCCTGGATTTGCTCCAGCACCTTGAAAAAGCTTAGAGGAACAATTCAGTTTTGCTCTTCCTGATAATTAAAGGCTTTCCTGTTGGCTACATTGGTTCAACACAACCACCAGGGGCAGAAAGTAATGATTACTTAGGAGACTGGGCCCTTTTATCAATCAGCACAATCAAAAGAATTGTCCTTGTAAGTAGTCTTTGGAAACAATTAGTTCAGAATCTTTTGTTCTTGCTAACTTTTCATTGTTTTTACACTAAAGATTATCTGATACTCTACTGTTACTCTAGCCTTCGATGCTTATAAAGTGATATAATAGAAGTGAAACTGCTTTTTAAAAGGAGACAAGGAATATCTAATTGCAAAGTGGAGTTTACCTCTAGGAGAAATGTTAACAAGACAAGTTCGTTTGCCTAATAAGTAAGCAATAAATGGCGACAATTACTAGGGTCACAGTTTTTAAAAGAGGGAAGTCAATTTTTGAATCTTGATAAGGTAGTTCTTTGGCATCTTTTCTCAGGATTTATCTGTTGAGCTTTCGTTGTGAAAAATCATCATTTTTTTCTTTTTGTTTTTAAGATTTTTGCCAGAAGGTGTGTGAGCTTACCAGAGAGAAATGGAGAGAGACAAAGAGAGAAAAAGTGAGAAATCACCTCCTGGGGGGACAGCCACACCACAATCCCTTCTCCTTCCCACTCCTCTCAGGATTTGGGGCACAGTGCACTTGCACCCAGCTATGGTTTTCAAGCCAGCTGGTCTGGGACTCAACCACAAAGCAGTCCATGTGGGGTCCAGTGTCTTAACCTCCACACCACCTGCTGGCTTGTTGATTGATCTTTTTCTTTTACATTCAAGCTATATATCATTACAAGAGAAAATTTCATTTTTAAGGTTTGGGCTGTTTCTGTATTTGCTTTTTAATTTTTTTTTTTTTTAAACTGGCACAAGCAATCCTGAATTTATTTATTTATTTATTTATTTTAGAAATTTTTGGTATAGGCTCCATGTGTTTGCCAGAGAGACAGAGACAAACAGAGACAGAAAGTGAGAAATCACCCTCCACCCCACCCCAGGGGGAATGACCATGCTGCAATCCTTTCTCCTCTATTCTCCTCTTGGTATTTTGGGCACACATGCACAGGTGTCCACTGTGAGCCTGGAACTTGAACCACAGTCGACTTCGTGGGAGCCTGGCAATGTAACCATTATGCCATCTGCTGGTCCCAACAATCTTGAATTTCTAATGGTTTATGTGTAAAAAGGGTTTTTCTTTTTTCTTTAAGTCAAATCTTTGAATTTAAAATACATTTTTTTAAGAGATTTTTTTGCTATAGGGCACACGCGCTCACCAGAAAGACAGAAAGAGACAAAGAGACAGAAAGCAAGAAATCACCCCCCTAGGGGAGATGGCCGTGGCAATCCCTTCTCCTCCATTTTCCTCTCTGGATCTCGGGCACACACGCACACAAGCCCAGCGTGAGTTTAAGCCACCAGGTCCGGGACTCAAACCACAGTGGACCGACTACATGGGAGTCCAGTGACATAGCCATTACGCCATCTGCTGGTCCCCTTAAAATATATTTTTAAATGAATGCTGAGTACATGGGAAAAACGATTCCAAACTTTAATTTTCTGTATTTTAGAGCACGTTCTTAGTTCCCAGTATTGTATTGCCTTTCCTCTCCCCTTACTTTCCTTGTTCACTCAGATAGTCACTTTCACATACAGGCTATGGGAGCTCTGTTTGAGAAGCAATGTGGGTAGAGGGGAAAAAAAACGTAGCCTTGGGCATCAGACACCTTTCCCTACTATTTGTAGAACAACCTAAGCAAATGTAACTTGACTGAGACTGTTTCTTCTTTTGCAAATGCCATAATAATAATTACTATACTAACCTCTTGGAGGATTAAATGAGATATTATTTATTTTGTCCTGGAGTGTAATTGGGTCCAAAATACTTCCCACTTTCTTCAGTAATAAAATAAGCAATACTTATCAATAAATTATTTGCCATTTCTTTGTGGTTTAGAATACTGAGGACAGTGAGGAAAGTTGGGCTGTTACGATACCATAGGAATTGGTTCTTAGTTTTGGCCCGAGACTAATGTCTAATTATTTAGAAGTTATTAATATTACTTGTATGTTCAACTACATGCAACTGGGGTTCAAAATCTTAATTGTGCAGGTAATACTTGCTTTTCCTGTAGGTTTAAGTTTTTGTCAGCAACTAAAAGCACCCTAAATATGTGGGATCACATATCACAACAGAAGGAGAATTTAGCAAGAAAATGTTGAATGGGGCCAGCAGGTGGCATCACGATTAAGGCGCTGGATTCCCACGTGTTTGACCATGGTTTGAGTCCCAAACCCAGTGGCTTGAAACATGGCTGTGCACATGTGCATGTGTGCCCAATCCAGAGAGGAGAAAGAAGGAGATGGGGTGGGTGGCCATTTCCTCTGGGGGAGGGGAGGATGATTTCTTGCTCTCTGTCTCTCTGGCTTTCTCTGTCTCTCCAGCAAGCACACACCCTCTTTTTTTTTTTTTTTTCTTTTTTTTTGGAGAGGTTTTCGCTATAGGGCGCGTGCGCTCGCCAGACAGACAGAGAGAGACAGAGAGACAGAAAGCGAGAAATCACCCCCCAGGAGGGATAGTCACGCCGCAATCCCTTCTCCTCCATTCTCCTCTCGGGATCTTGGGCACGCACGCACACGCGCCCGGCGTGAGATTTAAGCCACCGGGTCCGAGACGCGAACCGCGGTCGACTACGTGGGAGTCCAGCGACATAGCCATTACGCTAACTGCTGGTTCCCAGCACACACACTCTTGAATAGCAAACATCTCTTTAAAAAAAAGGAAGAGAACTTTGGGATAATCACAAATCAAGCACTTAGTATGAAGAGAGCAAAAATGAAATTTAGATAAATGATTTATGTGTGTGTGTGTTTTATTTCACACTTTCTTTTCCTTTCCCTATCAAAGTGTCCAACAATTTGACATTTAAAACTGTAAAGGGAACCAGCAGTTAGCGTAATGGCTATGTCGCTGGACTCCCACGTAGTCGACTGCGGTTCGTGTCCCGGACCTGGTGGCTTAAAAGTCACGCCGGGCGCGTGTGCGTGCGTGCCCAAGATCCTGAGAGGAGAATGGAGGAGAAGGGATTGCGGTGTGACCATCTCCCCTGGGGGGTGATTTCTCGCCTTCTGTCTCTATGTCTCTCTCTGTCTGGCGAGCGCAAGCGCCCTACAATGAAAATCTCTCAAAAAAAAAAAAAAACTGTAAAGTAAAATCTTGCCTTTCTTCCCATTACCTTCTTTCCCTTACTTCAACTTCAATATAAGTGGAGCACCTGCAGGGTATCAGCCACTGCGCTACACGAGAACACGACAATGAGCAAACTAGATGGTCTGGGGCCAGCTGGTGGCATGGTGGCTAAGGCAGCTGAATACCACATGGGCAACTGCTCTGTGGGAGTCCCAGACCCAGCAGCTTGTACGTGTGCATGCATGCGTCCCCAAATCCCAAGAGGAGAATGGGAGAGGAGGGTCTGTGGCATGGTTAGCCCCCTGGGAGTATGCGTTCTCATGTGAGCATGCTTTCTCACACCCCATAACAAAACTAAAAGCAAACAAACACCCAGTCTTTGTTCTCCCGATGCTGGATGCTGACGTTTGGGAAGGCAGACAATAAGCAAGGACAATAAGTAAGTAAGATGACTTCAGAGAGCGCTAGATGTTATGAGGAAAATATAACAAATAAGACAGAGAGGAACTGGGGAACATCTTCAGAATGGGCGGTCAGAGAAGGCCGCTCTGAAGAGAACGGGACCTGCATCCTGGCTAAGGAGCTAGGTCCTGTCCTCTGATCATCTGAGGGAAGAGCTTCTCAAGCCTTGGGTGGGGATGAACTTGGTCTGTGGAAAGGAACAGACCTGGGACCAGTGGTTGGTGTAATGGCTCTGTCACTGACTCCCATGTAGTTGACCACAGTTTGACTCCCAGACCCTGTGGCTTAAACTCAGCACATGTGTGTGCATGCCCAAGATCCCAAGAGGAGAATGGAGGAGAAGGGATTGTGGCGTGGCCATGCCCCCTGGGGGGTGATTTCTCGCTTTCTGTCTCTCTGTCTCCCTCTGTCTTTCTGGCGAACACATGTGCCCTGTGGCAAAAATCTCTCCAAAAAAAATGGAAGGGAATGGCCCTGGAGTGGTGTGAGAGGGACAGCGGTAGAAGGTGAGAACAGAGGGGTAGGCCAGGGGCCATTTTGTGCAACACCTGATAGGCCATGGTTAGGTTTTCGATTTTTATATGCTTGAAAAGCAAGTGACCTGCTGAAATGATCCACTTTTTAATGTTGGCCTAGTGGTTAAGTTGACACATTTTGGTTGTGAACCTGGGTTTATAGCTTGGCTCTGCTCTTCTCTCTATATATGTGAACTTGTTATCTTACTTAACCTCTTTGTGCCTCAGTTTCTTTCTTTGTTAAAAGGAGACAATGGTAATGTGTTTTTAAGGTATTATTTACTTAACTCTATTATTATTATTTTAATAATTATGCATTTTATTTTATGTTATCTATTTATTCATTTATTTTCATTTGACCAGAGAGAGAGAGAGAGAGAGAGGGAAAGTGAGAAAGCAAGCTGCCAGGTCTGAGACTTGAACTGTGGTCAGGCATGTGGAAACATCCAGTACCTTAACCACCATGCCACCTGCTGGTCCTCGATAATGGTAATGTTTCTTAAGTGCTTTGCAGCTATTAGTACATTTAGTCTTTACAATAATCTTATGAGATAAGTCCTATAATTAAACCTATTTTACAGATGAGGAAACCGAAGCACAGGTGTTAATTAGCCTGTTCTAGGCCACGTGCCTGATAAGTAGTGGTAATCCCAGATAATGGGACTTGTAATCCAGAGCATATCAATGCAGAAGTATACCCCTGCCTGTCCTCAATGGTCATGCTCTGTTGTGCAAGCTTCAAAAGCCTTCTCCAAGTCTTACTGGACCAACATGAACACTGGATCCAAAGGGACGAAATGCATGTATAGCCTAGCTAAAATGATGACCGGGACCAATCTAACACTGAGGAATTTGTTCCAAGACACAGAGTCATAAGCTCCCATTTGGTGGGGTGAACTAATGCATCTTCCACTCCAGCATAAAGTAGAACAGAAGGTTTCATAGAGTTGGGGTCTTGATGACCTCTGGGCAGAGTGGGTGGGGGGGTGCCAAGGGGTGATGAGACAGTGGCACGGTGATACAACGAGATGCTTTGCAAGGCAGTCCCACATGGGAAGGTTCCTGGTTTAAGGCCAGAGCTATTTCTCTGTTGACAAAGTAGAGCAAGGAAACACTGGTTAGGTGGTTGATAGATCTGTGGCTATTCATCGTGGCCTGTTAAATGATCAAAACAGGCTGCAGAGGGACCGGCAGGTGGCATGATGGCTAAGGGCGCTGGACTCCCACATGGCCGACCATGATTTGAGTTCCAGACCTGGTGGCTTGCTTTCTCACTTTCTCTCTCTCTCTCACTTTGTCCTGCTCTGGTCAAATTTTTAAAAAGGAAAGAAAGAAAGAAAGCTAAATAAAATTAAAAAAAAAAAAAAAGGCTGAAGAAGCTTCTAGAAACCCAGACCTGACCAGGGAACTGAGGACAATAACCCTCAGCATGGGCAGTGGCGGTGGAGGCTGCCGGGGGTTCTGAGGGAAGCCAGCTTGCTGCCTTGGCTTCTACCTACACTGCATGTGCCAGGAAAGCTCTGGCCCAATCCCTCCTCCGGTTCTTTTTCATCCTCTACATTGGCTTCTTGTCCCTGCTTTTCCATTTGCATAACTAATGCACACAACACAGAGTTCCTGCAATTTTAAAGACAGCTGGCCAGCACATTTTGGATGCTGATGTCAGGAAACATCTGGAAGAGGGCTAAAGTTACTGCAGGCCCAACTGAGAACAATGGAAGCACATTAATATGGAAAATTCAGTATGGGGGGCTTGTGTAAATAAAAATGGCTGCCAGAGCAACTTATAAAAGCCTTGTGCAAAACCATATTGTACTTCAGGCACTAATACTACTGAGCAATTGAGTGGTAGGTCAGCTAAGACTGAAATACTGCTCCTCTCTTTTGGATCCTTATTATTGAGCCCCCCCCCTGTTTTTTTCTTAAGAATTTTCTCAGGACCAGCAGTTAGCGTAATGGCTATGTCGCTGGACTCTCATATAGTCGACCGCAGTTCAAGTCTGGGACCCCGTGGCTTAAACTCATGACGGGCACATGTGCATGTGTGCCCAAGATCCCAAGAGGAGAATGGAGAAGAAGGGACTGCAGTGCGGCCATCCCCCATGGGGGGTGATTTCTTGCTTTCTGTCTCTCTTTCTGGCAAGAGCATGTACCCTATAGCAAAAAACTCTCAAAAAAAAAAAAAAAAAAGAGTTTCCTCAGGCCAGCAGGTGGTGTGGCAATTAAGGTGCTGGACTCCCACATGGCCAACCATGGTTCGAGTCTTGGACTTGGCATGGTGGTATGGGAGGGTGCTCATCTCTCTCTCTCTCTCTCACATATGCATGTGCTCTATCAGGAGCAAGAAAAAAATTATTTTAAAAAGTCAATGTTAGCAGGAATATTGAGCTTTACAAATATGACTATAACAGTTACTGTGAACATTCTTTTTCAGGGCCACATGGCATACCAGTTAGAATGGGGTTTTGTTTTGGTTTTGAATAATTATTTATTGGGAACCAGCAGTTAGCGCAATGGCTATGTCACTGGATTCCCACGTAGTCAACCGCGGTTCGCGTCCCGGACCCGGTGGCTTAAAACTCAC
>NW_006159754.1:734997-745387 GCF_000334495.1 Tupaia belangeri chinensis | reverse complement strand
AGAGAGAGGGAGAGAAACTGAGAAAGCAAGCCCCAGGCAGAGGACTCGAACCATGAGGGACCATGTGGGAGTCCAGCACCTCTAACCACCATGCCACCTGCCAGCCCCAAGAATGGGTTTTAAAGTTTGAATTCTAACTTTTCATCTCACCCAACTATGATTTGGCCATACCTTGGGTAAATTACTCAGCATAACTTAGTCTGTAAAATTGGGGTAATTGGGGCCAGCAGTAAGCATAACAGCTATGTCACCGAACTCCCACGTAGTCGACCGTGGTTGGAGTCCCGGACCCAGTGGCTTAAACTTACGCTGGGCACGTGTGCATATGTGCCCAAGATCCCAAGAGGAGAATAGAGGAGAAGGGATTACAACACTGCCACCCCCGCTGGGGGGTGATTTCTCGATTTCTGTCTTTCTGTCTCTCTCTGTCTTTCTGGTGAGCGCATATGCCCTATAGCAAAGACCTCTCCAAAAAAAAAAAAAAAATTGTGGTAATTATGTCTGCCTTACTGTATTGTCATGAGGAGTACATAAGCTAATGTGTGTTAGAGCGCTGAGTGGGATCCCTGGCCCAGGTTAGCTATTATTGTGGTTTCGTTGATATCCATGGATTAAAAAGAAATCCTTGCTACAATCCATTTACAACACTGAGCCTTTGCTTTCAGTATTCTGTCCGACAGATGTTTTCAGAATTAGAATTTTCTCCCCCAAGCATTCCACTGGAGTTCTACCTACTGTTGCACTTTTTCTTCGTAGAAACTGAAAATGGTATCTTATCTCTTGCACAGATTCATGACTACCATCTCATATTGTCTTCTGACAGTTGTGCTCCTGATCCTGGCATCTGCTTCCACCTGATTCCAGCTGTGACATCTGCTTTTTCCCTCTGACATCTTGTGGGTTTTCTACGTCCTGGGTTGACATTTTACAATGATACGCTTTGGGGTTGGTCTGTTTTCATCGACTGTGTAGGTATTTTGAGAGCCCCAATAATCTGCAGCTCCTATTCTTTGGTTTTGGAAGTCTTCTTAAAAGATTGATTAACTTTAAATTCTTCCCTATCATTGTTCCTTTGTTTAAGTTTGTTTTATTCATGATAAATAATACATGTACTCTCAGCAGGGTCTTGCCATGCTGCTTTTCCCCAGCCTTTTCTTCCAGCCTTCCAACTTGTCAGGATCTTGGGCACATGTGGACCTGGAGCGTTTCGGGTTGATCAGGCTGAAGATCCGAACCCACAGTGAGCCATGTGGCCCCCGGCACTGTGGATCAGTAGGCTACCACCTGTGCCACGGAGCCTGGGGCCTGTCATTATTTGTATTTTTTTCTTTCTGAAACTCACATGTATTAGAATATCAGACATTCTTTTTTTAAAAAGAAGTGTTTATTTCATTTTATTTATTCATTCATTTATTTTAATTTGACCATAGAGACATGGAGAAAGAGAGAGAGGGAAAGTGAGAAAGCAAGCCACCAAGTTCAGGACTTGAACTACAGTCGGCCATGTGAGAGTGTCCAGTCCTTTACCCACCACGCCACCTGCTGGTCCCCAAGAATATTGGACATTCTAAACTGATCCTCTGATTCTTATTTTTTTCTCTCCTATTTTCCTTTTCTTTGTCTTTTGGCTTTTTTGTTGTTGTTGTTTATTAATTTTTCCATGAGTGTTAGAGAAAAGCAGCACACCCAACAGAGTCTTTTTGTTATTGGGTGCATGCTCTCACTAGAGAGAAAGTGAGAAAGCACCCTTCAGGGAGGATGGGCACTCCACAATCCCTTCTCTTTCATTCTCCTCTCAGAATTTTTGGGCATGCACGCACACATGCCTGGTGTGTTTTTGAGTTTCTGGGTCTGGAACTTGAACTGTGCAGTAGGCCATGTGGGATCTAGCTAGCTTAATCACTATGCCACCATGACCCTACCAACAGAATCTTGATGCCTCAGGCCACCCCCAGCTTAAGCTAGCCCTGAGTGATGGTCTTGCATGTGCACGACCTTCTCAGGGAGGCCTCTGGACCTGAACCCAGAACTGTCCTACATGAGTCTGCCTCACAGGATATTGCATTTTACTACTGTGCCACTGTCTGGCCTCCCTGACTGGTTTTTTAGGTAATTCCTTAACTTGATCATCTAAACCTTTTGTAAGTTTTAAAATCCTATTATTATATTTAAAGTTCTAACACATCTTTTTTTTTCCTTTAATAATTTTTTTTATTGCCAGAGAGCATGTGCATATGAGAGAGAGAGAGAGAGAGAGCATGAGAGAAGAGAAAACACCCTCTGATGGAGTGTGGTCATGCTACAATCATTTTTCCTCCATTTCTCCATCCTGTCAGGATTTGGGGCACACATGAATATGTGCCTGATGTGTTTTTCAAGCCACCCAGGCTGAGATTCAAACCATGATTGGCCATGTGGGATCCAACTCCCAATGCACAGTGTTTGACCTCTGTACTAGGGGGCTGGCCCTCATAATTTTTTATAACATCTGTCTGGTCCATTTTCTGTTGCCATAACTGACTGTAGGCCAGGAAATTTAGAAACCATAGATGTATGCAGTTCACGACTCTGGAGATCCCAGGTTGAGGGGCTGCATGTGGTGAGGGCCTTCCTGCTGCTGGAGACACTCTGCAGAGCCCCATGGTGACACTAGACATTACGTGGTGAGAGGGCAAGAGTGTGCGCCAGCTCTGGCCTCTCTCCTTTTTATAAAGCCACCAGAATTCAGCCACGGAGCCCTCTTCCAATGACCGTATCTAATCCTAACCACCTGTCCAAAGCCACTCCTCTTAATACCATTATCAGATTAGCCATAGCTCACCCTCTTTTTTTTGGGAGAGTTTGATTTTGGTTTTGTTTTTGTTTTTGTGTGTGTGTGTGTTTTGTTTTGTTTTGTTTTGTTTTGTTTTGTTTTGTTTTGCTATAGGACTTGTGTGCTCACCAGAAAGACAGAGACAGAGAGAAAGTTAGAAATCACCCCTCCAAGGGGGATGGCCGCACTGCAATCTCTTTTCCTCCATTCTCCTCTTGGGATCTTGGGCACGCAAGCACACGCGTCTGTCATGAGTTTAAGCCACCGAGTCCGGGACTCGATCCATAGTCGACTACACGGGAGTCCAGTGATGTAGCCATTATGCCATCTGCTGGTCCCCCACCATCTTAATATCATCACACTAGCAACCAAATCTCAACAGATGAGTTTCGGGGTTGGGGAAACATATTCAACTTTTCTATAGCTTTTTATTTCTCTGAAGATATTATTAGCATTTTTTGGAAGGTTTAATTTTCCTGCATATTCTCGAATCTCTGTTTTCTCTTTACTTGTTTGTTTGTTTTTCCCCTCATCATGTGTTTTGTCTCTTTCTTCCCTGCTAGAGACCTTCTTCAGATGATGGGGGATTCTGGCCCTTCACTCCTATTTTACAGCTGGTGAAGAGTTTTGTGCCATGGATGAAGCTTTTTGCTTTCAGTCTTTAGGATGGGATTGCACCATTTTTATGGGAGAGAATATCATTCTTTGGAAATAGTGGGTCATTGGAAAAGTGATGCATTTTTGCATAGAAAAACGTAGAAAAGTATGTCATAACTTTTCCAATGACTCAGTATTTTTTTGGTTAAGAAAAAAACCCTAGATTTCTAGGGAGCAAATGTCTACTCTCCTTCCTAGAGGGCTTTGTTTTACCCAGCTGCCAACTTTTCATAGTTAAATTTGGACTCAAGAACACGACACTTGATTATGTAAACCTTTTTCTTTTTCTCCCAAATCTGCTTTTAGTGTAGTATTCCTAGCCTTCATCTTGCCTAGTTCCCTTGGTTCTGGCTTAGCGACCCCTTCTTACATCTCTGCAGAGGGACATTTCAGGTCTTTGACTGTGAGAAGGTAAGGGAGTTACTGAACTGCATTTGGGAGGGGGTCTTTCGGGACAAACTAGCTTGAAAACTGAGTTATTTCTTGGTTTTTCCTACTGCTGGTTTAGAATGTAGCTTTCTCGGTTCAAGCGAGGCCAGTTGTTCTATTTTTCAGTTCCTAAGTTTGTTGCTATCAATATTTTCTCTCCTTGTCAACTTTTAAAAAGCCTATTATTTTTATTTTGACAAAGGTTTGAGAGTAAGCACATTTGTTCAATAAGCCCTCTGTAATCAGTAATTTTGAGAAAAAAAATTCTTGGTATAATGATTTATTCTGAAACGTTAGATGATCTGTGCCAGAATTCCAAACCAAAGAACTGATGAGATCAACTCGTATATCTTCGAACAGCCTTACAAATGTATTCATTAATTTTAACTGGTTTTTAATATTTTGGCCATCACGACTGCTGCGTGGTAAATGTTTCTATTTGTTGGCAAAGCCATCTTGAGTTGTTCATCACCTTTTATGTGGCTATAGATGTAAACAACATGTGTGCCCCAGATGGGCTCTGAGATCCAGGATCCCATGTTGTGACACACTCCCCACAACACCAGAGACTTCCAAACACAAGTCCCTGCATCCTCTCATTCGGCTTGCATCCTGGCAACTCTCAAGAGAGAAATCTCTGCATGACTAAAATCTCTATAATGAAAAGGCATTTGCATTCAATATTTATTTTGGTAGGAGAGTTTGTATTCTACCTTCTTTCCTTTTCTTGAGAGAGGTTTTCACTATAGGGCACGTACGCTTGCCGGAGAGACAGAGAGAAACAGAGAGACAGAAAGTGAGAAATCACCCCCAGGGGGGATGGCCACACTGCAATCCCTTCTCCTCCATTCTCCTCCCAGGATCTTGGGCACACAAGCATATGCACCTGGCATGAGTTTCAAGTCTCCAGGTCTGGGACTCAAACCACAGTTGGTCATGTGGGGGTCCAGAGACATAACCATTACATGATCTGCTGGTTTCTTTACCTTCTTTCTGTAGAGGAGACGTGCATAGATTTGAATCTAGGGTGGGGTGGAAATAAGGTGAGGAGTAACAAGATGAGCAAAGATTTGGGTCCGTGGTAAATGTTAACTCCCTCCACACAAAGAGAGGCTTCCTGTCACTGATACCCCTCTGGGCGGAGCTGATTTCAGAGTGGGCAACTTGGGCAGTTATCTGAGTGGGTCTGGATCGTATCAGCTGTGGCCTGTCTTACAACAGAAGAGGATGACAGCCCTCGCAGTCTCAGAAATGCCACGGCCAGCCCCAGAAGTGGTAGTCAACATTAATTCCAAACTGCTTTTTAGCTTCTATGGGCAAAAGAAGATTGATCATGCTTGTTGTTTTATACATGGTAAAGACAGTGGTAAAGCTAATCAGAACATGCGAGTCTGATATTATTTGTGAATTTCAAGAGCAAAGTCGGGAAAAGCTGCTTTTAAAAAATCAAAAGATCTGAGACCAGCAGTTGGTGTAATGGCTATGCTGCTGGACTCCAATGTAGTCAACCATAGTTCAGGTCCTGGACCTGGTGGTTTAAATTCACGCCGGGTGCATGTGCATGTATGCTCGAGATCCCGAGAAAATAATGGAGAAGGGATTGTGGCGTGGCCATCCCCCCCTGGGGATGATTTCTCGCTTTCTGTCTCTCTATGTCTCTCTGTCTCTTTCTATCTTTCTGGCGAGCGCGCGTGCCCTATAGAAAAACCTCTTCAAAAAAAAGAAAAGAAAAGAAAAATCAAAGGATCACAGAAATTGTTACTACTTAGAGCCTATTTACCAGATGCTTTACAGACATGGTCTTGTTTAATCCCCCCCAACAATTCTACAGTTAATATTACAACTATTTTGCATGTGAAAAAAAATTACAAAGTTGGTAAAAATTAAATTTTTAGAAAGATTTTCTAAAGCCCAAGATCTTTGCATAGAGCCACCCTGCCACGCCAAGACAAAGTCTGTAACATGTGCGTGTTGTTCATGGGTGTTCATTTGGAAGGTCAGTACATTTCATGCACACCAAAGGAAACGCATGTGTTTATCCTTGCTGAAATACGGCCCTCGTCCATTCTCTAATACACGTACATAAAATTACGTGACAGAGCTCATCCATCCACAGACCACTTTCATCACAGATGACAAAACAGAGTAGGGAAGGGACCAGCTGAGGATTGTAATGTCCTGGGCTGTCATTCTGTCTAAAACTGTCTGGCTTAGTAACGGCAAAGACGCAAGGCGAGTACTGTGTTCCAATGCGAGCGTTTGCGCCAATCAGTTAGATTGGTCTTATCACCTATGAAGGAAATGCATCTTTATTGAAGGCTAAATGTGTGCTAGCCATGTTCCCCCTCCCTCCCTGGGTCCAGCCGGTGATGTAGTGGTCAAGGTGACTGGTTCCCACGTGGGCAACGGCATGGTTCAAGTCCCAGACTCCGAGGCCTGAAAAACATAAATGTGTGTGTGTGCGTGCCCAAAATCCTAAGAGAAGAATAGGAGGGAAGGGATTGTGGTGTCGCCATCCCCCCTGGGGGGTTATTCCTCACTTTCTGTCTCTCTGTCTGTCTCTGTCTTTCTGGTGAATGCATGTGCCCTATAGCAAAAACCTCTCTCAAAAAAAAAAAAAAAAAAAAAAAGTCATTGGTTCTCTCTGACCTTCGAGGAAACATTTAATTTTCAAACCATAGAACATAAGAGTTAGAAGGTCCAGGAAGCTTAAATGGCAAGAGCTAGCACTGGGACTATAAGCTTTGAGCTAGACTAGCAAGTGTACATGTGTTGTTTTGCTAAGTACTTGTTTTGCCTAACCAGAGGCACAGTATAGACAGATCGGCCTGAAAGAGCAATCTTCGGAGTGATCTGCAGCACCTTTCCAGCCTGGGGTGTGAGCCCAGATTTTCCTTTTTTTTGTAATGGAGTCTGTTTCCAGCCCAGCCACGGTGACGCTCTGGTTGATGTGGCTACTCAGTAGGCTGAGGCCACACAAGAGGCCCCAGGCTCCACTTCTGGCCCACACTAAAAACCAGCCTCCTGTAGTCCCTGCTAGTTGGTGTTGGTAGGTTGACCAGGAGGATCACAGCATAACGAGGGCCTGTCTAACACACACACACACACACACACACACACAGAATCCATTTCCAGATTTTCAGCTTGTTTTCTTTGAAAACTAGCCTTAAGTTTAATAACATTTTTCATTTTTACCTTTTGAAATAGCCTGTTACCCCCATACCCATCCTGAATCTTACCTTATTACCTCTCAGGGTCTTGAAAACCTCTGGAGGAAAGAGGAAGAAACAAAGGAATCATTTTAAGCAGTGATTTGGGGGAAGCCTCCTTTAATGATTAAGTAAAATCTCTGGGCAGGTCTTTCCATTAAGGGTGAGTTGTGGCTTTAGAGCTGGGGTATTTGGGCCTAGCTTGGAGGCTTCCGACCCATTGCAGAGTAGAGAGGTAGAGTGACTCAGCTTCTCCTATCCCTGATCGCTGTCTAAGAGCATATAACAACTGAGAGAGGAATCTGTAACAGCAAACCCAGCGCTTTCAAATGCTGGCAGTGGGATCTGCCATTTATTTTCCAGAATGGTATTCTCAAAACCTAGGAGGTGCCATTAACTGGAAAAAGCTGAGCAGCAGATGTAGTGCCAGGTATCAGTGCTGACCCAGGGCTGGGTGACACACCTACACAAAGCACGTGTCAAATTCTCACACTCCTCTCCAGGTGGTGTTCACCTCTATAAAATGCAATGTGGCACCCGCAGTTGGCGTAATGGCTACGTCACTGGACTCCTATGTAGTCAACCGCGTTTTGAGTCCCAGACCCGGCAGCTTAAACTTGCACTGGGTGTATGTGTGTGCATGCCCAAGATCCCGAAAGGAGAATGGAGGAGAAAGGATTGTGACATGTCCATCTCCCCTGGGGGATGATTTCTTGCTTTCTGTTTCTCTCTCTTTCTCTGTCTTTTTGATGAGTACACGCACCCTATAGCATAAACCTCTCCAAAAAATGAAAAAAAAAAATGCAATGTGGGGAACCAGCAGTTAGCATAATGGCTATGTCGCTGGACTCCCACGTAGTCGACCGCAGTTTGCATCCCAAACTCGGTGGCTTAGAACTCACGCCGGGCGTGTGTGCGTGCGTGCCCAAGATCCCGAGAGGAGAATGGAGGAGAAGGGATTACGGCGTGACCATCCCCCCTGGGGGTGATTTCTCGCTTTCTGTCTCTCTCTCTCTCTCTGTCTGTCTGGCGAGCGCACGCTCCCTATAGCGAAAACCTCTCCAAAAAAAAAATCTATTTTTAGTGAAGAGACATATAAGAGAATAAATAAAGCCTTCAAGTATAATAACATGTTAAATTAGGGTAAAAGTATGTTGACATGGAATCGTAATATGAATTAGGGAGAGAAGGGACAGACATACAATTTCCGACTGTTAAAAAGATCTTTGCTTGTCTGTTTTCTAAATGGATGAGGATGGGCATCAAACTGCTCGGATTTTAAATTTAACTGAGTATTTTTAAGAGTATTGTAATCATGTATATTTTAAAATACTATATTAATATGCTGGAAATTACAACTTTTGCAATATTTAAGATGTTAAATAAAAATTTTGAGAATAAATACGAGGTGTAAAAAAATTCTTTTAGGGGATATGCCAGCAAAAACCTTTGAAGGGGCTTCAAAGAATCTTTCATGATCCAGAACCAAACCTCTTTTCAAAGCTTCATAGATTCCCTGGGCTGAAGGAAATCGCTGAGGCTTTCCTGGTCACCTCTACCCTTTTCAAAATTCTAGGTCTAGGTCACCTTAGACAGTGTTCGCATACAGGAATGTCCTCGCACGTCAGCAGCCCCACCAGAGGCGTGCACGGCTAGGTGAGGACCTATTTCTTCTTCTTCTTCTTTTTTTTTTTTTTTTGGAGAGGTTTTCACTATAGGGCACGTGCACTTGCCAGACAGACAGAGAGAGAGACATAAAGACAGAAAGTGAAAAATCCCCCCCCAGGGGGGATGGCCACGCCGCAATCCCTTCTCCTCCATTCTTCTCTTAGGATCTTGGGCACGCACGCACACGCGCCCGGCATGAGTTTTAAGCCACTGAGTCTGGGACGCGAACTGCGGTTGACTACGTGGGAGTCCAGCAACATAGCCATTATGCTAACTGCTGGTTCCCAGGACCTGTTTCTTCTGACCTTAGATTTTTCATTAAATCATGAAGATGAGAGCTGCTTTATTGGTTTCTAAAGTTTTCCTTTCTGGGTTGTTCTGAGGATTCTTGAGTTAAACATTTGTTCAGTACTTTGTAATATTTGGCTGAAAGTACAAAGTCTTATCTATTATTGTTGGATGGACGAAAGGTATTATACAAGTGCAAAGTATCATTTTCTTCCCGGGACAGACAGCATTGGCATACTTAATCCCCAGGAAGCTGGTAACCCCATTTCTCTCCAAGGGCCTCCTCATTTACATAACCAGCCCCAACTGAGCTAACAAAAGATCCTACAAGAAGATTGCACTTTCTCAAACTTTTCTTCAGTTTCTAGCAACCTAAGAGTTCCATAGCATTCTTCTTTTCTTTACTTTTTTTTGGAGACAGATTTTTGCTGTAGGGCCCGTGCTCACTAGAGAGACAGAGAGAAAAAAATGAAGAATCACCCCTCAGAGGGATGGACACGCTTCAATCCCTTGTCCTCCATTCTCCTCTCAGGATTTTGGGCACGCATAGGTGCCCAGTGTGAGTTTCAAACTGCTGGGTCCCGAACTGGAGCCCCAGTTGGCCACGTGGGAGTCCAACGACTTAACCGCGGCGTCCCCTGCTGGCCCCATAGCTTTTTCTCAAGCTGCTGCTGGAGAGAGAAAGGCAGACAGTAAATGAAGGGATTGAGTTCTGATTTTGATCTGCCTTGTCTGTTCAGCTGACTCTGAACAAGTGACTTCACCTCTCTCAATGTCTTCCTCACCTAAAGTATGACAGTATTGGAATAAGTCATTTTTACCATTCTTTCGACCTTAACATTTCTTCTGAGAATTTCAGCGTACTGGTGCATTATTGGTGCGTGTTAATATGTGATACACATGAGAGAAGTACAAGTGAGTTAAAGGCATGAAAAAGACACTGCTTTGCAAATAACTTGAGGGTAAATTCTTTGTCTAAGGGGTCAGCAGGTGGTGTGATGGTTGGAGCTAGACTCCCACATGGTCAAAGTTTGAGACCCAGACCTGGGCAGCTTCTTTCTCGCTTTCCCTCTCCCTCTGTCTCTCTCTCTGATAACTATAGCAAGTTTAAATAATAATAATAATAATAATAAATAGAATAAAAGTTAAAAATAAAGTTTTTTAAATTCAGTTTTCATAGAAAATGCATTTCACTAGGTCTATGTGGTTACGGCTGCTGACCATGTGGAAGTAATAACGATGGTGGTGGTGGTAAAGGTGGTGGTTCTAGGGAACCAGCAGTTAGCGTAATGGCTATGTTGCTGGACTCCCATGTAGTCGATTGCGG
>NW_006159754.1:723123-734836 GCF_000334495.1 Tupaia belangeri chinensis | reverse complement strand
ATAAAAAAAAAAAAAAAAAAAAAAAAAAGGCGGTGGTTCTAGAGGTGATGGTGGTGGTGGTGGTGATGGTGGTGGTGGTGTGGTAGCAGAGGCGGTGCCAGTGGGGTCTGTAGTGATGTTGGAGGTGGTAAGGACACTGAGGGAGGTGATGGAGGTGACAGAGGTGATGTTAGTAGTGACGAGGATGGTGGTGAGGTGCTAGTGTAAACTTCACAGTGACTTTAAACACACATTTAGATTTTTTGCCTTAGGGTGTGTGAGCTCACTGAAGAGAGATAGAGAGAAAGAAAATGAGAAATTACCCCCTAGGGTGGATGGCTATGTCGTAATTCCCTTTCCTTCACTCTTCTCTCAGTATTTTGGGCACACACACTCAGTGTGTTTTTTCAAGCTGCTGGGTCCAGGACTCGAACCATGGAATCAGCCACGTGGGATCCAGTGCCTTAACCTCCATGCCACTTGCTTCCCCCCTCATATATTGTACATTCTCACAGTCTGTTCGTCTCTATAATGAATTGTGGTCAGCCATGTAGTATCTAACTTTGGATGGAGACATGTAAAGATTTTTGTTGAATTTATACCTAGAAATAGAAATGTGTGGTTTTAAACATTGTGAACTATTCAGTGTGATTGTATTATTATTATTTTTTTAGAGAGATATTTTTGCTAGTAGGACACATGAGCTCACCACCAGAGAGACAGAGAGACAGAATGCAAGAAATCACCCCCCACCCCCACCCCAGAGGGGATGGCTACATCACAATCCCTTCTCCTCCATTCTCTTCTCGAGATTTTGGGCACGCATGTACATGCACCCAGTGTGAGTTTCAAGCTGCTAGGTCTGGAACTCAAACTACGGTTGGTCACGTGGGAATCCAGTGCTTAACCACTACGCCACCTGCTGGCTCTGAGTGGGATTGCATTTTAAACAAGTTACCTTTGACACTTTACCTTTTATTTATTTTAGAGATTTTTTGCTTTTTCCAGAGACAGAGACAGTGATAGGGAAAGTGAGAAATCACCCCTCAGGGGGGATGGCCACACCACAATCCCTTCTCCTCTTTTCTCCTCTCATGATCTTGGGCATGCATGCACACATGCCCAGCATGAGTCCCAAGCTACCAGGTCTGAGACTTGAACCGTGATCAGCCATGTGGGAGTCCAATGACGTAACCACTATGCCATCTGCTGTCCCCTTGACACCTTTTTAAAAAGATTATTTTATTTATGTCTTACATAAGTGACAGAGAGAGACAGCGCCAACAGGGTTCTAATGCCAAGCTCCTCGCCCAGCCCCAGCCAGCCCTGTGGGGGCACGAGCGTTCCTGGTATACTCAGGGAGGTCTTTGGACACAAACCCGGGACTTTCCTATTGGTTCAGCTGCACAGAGTGGTGTGTCTTACTGTGCACCACAGACTGGCCCTGCTTTCGGTATTTGATGAGAGTACTTAAAATAATGCCATGGGGTTGGATGGTGGCCCAACAGTAATGCAAAGCTCTATGAGGATGACCCACATGGGAAGGTTCCAGGTTTGTGTCCAGAGATCTCCCTGAACACATCAGATACGTGTTCATGTCCGCGCCCATGATCCCAGACTAGATCACGGCATGAAGACCTTGCCAGGGTGCCTGTTCCTCTGTCTCTCTTGCTCATGGAAGGAAGAAATGTGCTTGTAGTCCCAGCTATTGAGAAGGCTGAGACAAGAGGATCTTGAGTTCAATACCAGCCTGGGCAACATAGCAAGACTCTGTCTAAAAAAACAAACCAACAAACAAATCCTCCCTCCACACCCCCCACCCCCGAAAGGAAAAGAAACGTAGAGAAATAAATTAATAAAATATTCCATAAGCTTCTTCATATTCTAGGTGTTGTTTATAACCTAAAGGGCTCTGTTTAACACCCATAATTATAACAGGACAAGAATAAAGGTGCAAGAGACTGAGTATAGTCACTCCAGTAAAAAGTTATGATCCCCAGGTCAGTTGGTGGCATAGTGGTTAAAGCGGCTGAACCCCATTTGGCCAACTATGTGGTTCGAGTCCCAGACCCAGCAGCTTAAAAACATGCCCAATGCATGTGTGTGTGTGTGTGCCCAAAATCTCAAGAAGAGGATGAAGAAGGGATTATGACATGACTACTCCCCTGGAAAGTGAATTCTCTCTTTCTCTCTGTCTCTCTTCAGCAAGTACTTGCACCATCTAGCAAATTTTAAAAATATGTATATAGGATTCCTTGCTCAGTTCCTGGGTCTGAGCCAATGGTTATTTCAGGAACAGATTGAGTGAAGTCATGGGCAGGTCCTAAGGAATGGGGAGCCTGGAACACCGTGGCAAGTACTGCTGTAAGGCCGCAGTCCCCGACCTTGTTGGCTTCGGGTCTGGCCTTGTGGAAGACAATCCCTCCATGGATGGGATGTGATGGGGTGGGGACTGGTCCTAGGATAACCTAAGTGCGCCACATCCATGTGCACCCCATTTCCACTGCTACCACATCATAATATACGATGAGACAATCACACAACAATAGGGTTCTCGCGCCCATAAAAATCCAGTACCCTGGCTGAGCCTACAGGGGGTGGAGCCCAGGCTGCAGTGAGGGAAGCAGTGCAGCTCCAACATGCTTGCTCGCTCGCCTGCCTGACACGCACCCTCCCACCTACCTCTGTGCTGCCCGAAGGACTGGCACCAGTCTGCAGCCAGGGGTCCGGGACGCCTGCTATCAGGATTTCCAGTCACTTCCTAGAAGGATTTGTGGCTGTTACCTAAGTGACTATGCGCTGAGAAAGGAGGCGATTCAGACATTTCAAGTCTTACTGGAGACAAATTCTGAGTTGACGCTAACGCATGGAGACCTAAAGCATTGTCCTGCCCTGTCCCGCCACTGGAGGGGTCAGATAGATAAGTAGAGTTCTGGGTAAAGCCTGACCTTCCATGGACCTCCCCGGTCATCTCCCCAGTACTTGGATATGCAGTTGGATGAACATTCTTGGCAGTTGGACTGCTGTGGAGAATGCCAAGTAGAGCCTTTGCAATGGCATTCCACCAAAATGCTCACCCCCAGCAGGACAGTAAATCAGAATCAATGCTGTGTCCTGGAGGTGGTGGGCACAGGAGGTGGTTGGGATCAGTACCCCCGTTAAAGATCTAAAGAATGCAGGGGAGTGGATGATCCCTGTCATATTTCTGTTTAATTCACCAATCTGATTGTAGATTGCCATGAGCTTATGTAGCAGACATAAATGTAGCCACTGTGCCAAACATATTCACTTTGCCAGAGCAGATGATGAGGTCATTACTTTGGCAAATGAGTTACCCTCAGTTCCAATTAGAAAAGAGGATCAAAGGGACCAGCAGATGGTAAAGTGGTTGCGTCTCTTGACTCCCACATGGGCAACTGTGATTAGAGTTCTGGACCTGGCAGTTTTCAACTTACACTGGGCATATGTGCACATGTGCCCCAAATCCCTAGGAGATTGGAGGAGAAGAGATTGTGGTGTGGTCATCCCTCCTGGGGAGTGATTTCTCATTTTCTGTCTCTCTGTCTCTGTCTGGCAAGCGCACATACCCTATATCAAAAAATCTCTCTCTAAAAAAAAAAATAAAAGATAAGAAAAGAGGAACAGAAACAGTTTGCAGTCATATGGAAAGAATAATATTTTTAAAAATAATTTTGCCGCAGGGCCATGTCAAGTCTTCTATCCTCGGTCATAGTTCAGATATGAATCTAGACCATCTGAACATTCCAGAGAACATCACACTGGTCTGTTGCATCAGGCAGGATGATCAAGATGTGCTTGTATACCGGGAGCCCGAGGAGGAGAAATCCACACTCTGTGAGATTCCAGGGACTTGCCACTTGGGTGAATTGTTTCAGTCTCTGGTGATCAAGGATTTTCTGGGACAACCTCTCCAAAGTAAAAGACGAAGTGCTGCACCTTGCATCTCCTATCACAAAGAAGGAAGCGCGATGTCTGGTTAAGCCTCTTCAGGTACTGGAGGTGACATGTTCCATCCCCAGGGATGTCACTGTAGTCCAAACACTAGGTGACATGGAATGCTGCAACCTTTGAGTGCATTCCAGAGCAAGAGAGGGCTCTTCAGCAGGTACAGGTCATGGTGCAAGCAGCCCTGTTACTTAACCACACTGCCTGGCAGAGCCTATAGTGTTGGTGGTGGGAAAACATATGGTGTGGAATTTACAGCAAACCTCAGCAGGAGAATAACAACACATGTCCTAGGACTGTTAGAGCAAGACCATGCCATGTAGAGAGTTGCACTTTTCTTTTTTTTTTGAGAGGTTTTTGCTATAGGGTGTGGTGCGTGCCCTCGCCAGACAGACAGTGAGAGACAGAGAGACATAAAGCGAGAAATCACCCTCCAAGTGGGGATTGCCACACCACAAGCCCGTCTCTTCCATTCTCCTCTTGGGATCTTGGGCATGCATGCACATGCACCTGGCGTGAGTTTTAAGCCACCGGGTCCAGGATGCGAATTGCGGTCGACTACATGGGAGTCCAGTGACATAGCCATTACGCTAACTTCTGGTCCCCGAGAGTTGCACATTTTTAAAGAAACAGCAGGACTAGTAGATAGCATAATGGTCACATTGCTGGGCTCATGGAGTCGACCACAGTTTAAATCCCAGACCCGGCAACTGAAAGCGTACACTGGGCACATGCGTACGCATGCCCAAAGTCCTGAGAGAAGGGAGAAGAAGGGATTGCAGTGTGGCCATACACCCTGGGGAGTGATTTCTTGCTTCCTATCTCTTTGTCTCTTCAGTAAATGCACAGGCCCTATAACAAAAATCTTCCAAAGAAAAACATAAATAGCTCCAGGGGACCAGCAGATGGTGTAATGGTTATATTGCTAAACTCCCACCTGGTCGACCACAGTTTGAGTCCTGGACCCAGTGGCTTAAAACTCAGGCCAGGATCATGTGCGTGCATGTCCACAATCCCGAGAGGAGAATGGAGAAGTGATTGTGGCATGGCCATCCCCCCTGAGGGCTGATTTCTTGCTTTCTGTCGCTGCTTCTTCAGTAAGTGCATGTGCCCTGTAGCAAAATTCTCTCGAAAGAAAGAGAAAGAAAAAGAAGAAATAGTTCTTAGAGGCATGTAGATGGCATTGTGCTTGAGGCACTGGACTCTCACATGGCTGACCATGGTTCAACTCCCAGACCTGGCAGCTTGCTTTCTCACTTTCTCTCTCTCTCCAGTAAAATAATAATAATAAAAATAAAGAAATAGGGACTAGCAGTTAGCGTAATGGCTATGTCGCTGGACTCCCATGTAGTCGACCGTGGTTTGCGTCTCGGACCTAGTGACTTAAAACTCACGCCGGGCGCGTGTGTGTGTGCGCGTGCCCAAGATCCTAAGAGAAGAATGGAGGAGAAGGGATTGCAGCGTGGCCATCCCCCCTGGGGGGTGATTTCTCGCTTTCTGTCTCTCTGTCTCTCTCTGTCTGGTAAGCACACACGCCCAACAGTAAAAACCTCTAAAAAATAAATAAATACATACATAAAAATTAATAAGTGTTTCTAAAAAAATAGAAAAGAAAATTAAAAAAGAAACAACTCCTAGTAGCTTACCAAGTCCTTTTAGAGATGGAACACTTGGCTACAGGGCACCAAGTGAGCATGCATTTAGACTCGCCCACGATGAGCTGGGTTCTACTGGCTCCATGAAATGATAAAGTTTGGCAGGCCCAAGAGCAGTCCAGGATAGGTTGGAAAGGAGCCCCAGTTACCCTGGCATGGCAGTAATGCAAGTGCCTGCAGGGCTGGAAGCCAAATGGAGACTGCGGGTATCGATCTCTGGGCCTAAACATACTGAGCATGTCAGTAACGCCCAAGACTCTGCAGAGCTGGAGGACTGGAGAGAGGGGGTCGTGGTATGAGACCTTTTTGATGGTGCCTCTCTCTCACGTGCGTGAGCGCTCTATGATATTAAATGGATAAATAAGGTGGAAATGATACACCTGAGATGGAACCTGAGCAGGCCCAGAGAACATGAGTCAACTGCATGAGTAGGTATCACAGACCCCATGTCATCCACTACAGATGCACCAGCTCCTTTCACTCCCTGCAGCTGAAGGAAGAAGAAGCCCAAGCTCATTCAATTGGATCAGTCTGTAGGCACAAGACAAAAATGGACAGTGGCTCAGGAACTTCCCAGTGGGTAGAGCTGCAAGCCTTGCAACTGGTCATTCACTTTACATGAAGCAGTGGCTGCCTGAGAGGAGAACATATGCACTTTCCTGTATAGTGGTCCTGGAAGGGAAAGGACTAGGAAGCTGGAGAGGGAAAGGTCAGAAGCAGAAGCATGTGGATGGATAAATGGGAGTGAGCATAAGCCATGAAGATTCTTGTATTACATTTTAATGCCCATCCCAAAGCATTTCCCATTAAAGAAATGCCAAACAACCAGATGGGTAAAACGGATTTGCCCGGTTGATGTTAGTCAGTTAGCCATCAACCACCCCTGAAGTGAGTGACAGCAAACGAAAAGTAACAGAGCCAGAGGCTACCCATGAACCAACAGCATGGATCCCCATTTAGCAAACCTGATCTATCAATAGTTCCTGAGGCTTTAGAATGTCCGGTGTACCAACAACAAAAGTTGAACCTCTCATATGACACTATTCCAATGCAATGGCCACAGGGCTAAATATACGGGGCCTCTCCCATCTAGTTTGTCTGCGTAGAAATATTGGGCCCAGAGATCTACACCTGCAGTCTCCATATGGCTTCCAGCCCTGCAGGCACTTGCATTATGGACTGCTCATGGACCTGCCAAACTTTATCATTTCATGGAGCCAGTAGAACCCAGCTCATCGTAGACAATTCTAAATGCATTTGGTACCCTATGGCCAAGTGTTCCATCTCTAAGAGGATTTTGTACACTACTAGGAGCTGTTTCTTTTTTATTTTCTTTCCTTTTCTTTTTTTTAGAAATATTTATTAATTTTTATTTATTATTATTTTTTAATTTGACGGGAGAGAGAGAGGGAAAGTGAGAAATATATATCAGAAAATTCATGATGCATTTTGCATAGAAAACTTAGAAAAAATACACTGTGACTTTTCAGTCAACCCAATAGATATTATTCTGGGTATGGGTTTGCCTTTCTAGTCCACAGAGCCTCAGTATGCACTGCTGTCTGGGAACTTACAGAATGCCTGATCCATAGGAATGAAATCTCAAACGACATAATCTGATCACACAAAGGAGGTACAGGAATGACCCCTTGGCTCTAGGGTTTACAGCTTGTATTATATACTACACCATCTACAATAGTATTAACTAAACTAATAGAGTTATGGCACAACTGAAGAACCAGTGAGTAGGCAATATTCTGCAGGGATGCGTGCAGTGTATACGCTAAACCAGAGACCTTCATATGATGCTGAGTCACTAGTAGGAAGAATGCATGGGTCACCAACAAAGAGATAGGCCCAGCCAACTCATGCAGTCAGTAGCATACTAAACTAGTAGTGATGGAAGCCACATGGTTGACCGCAGGTTCAGATCCCTAGGTTGGCCTGAAAATATGCTAGGAGCATGTGAGCTGGAGGGCTGTAGGAAGAGGACAGTTGCATGATGAGACCCTGTTGAAAGAGCTTGACTTCCCCTGTCTCTCCAGTGCAAGCACATGTGCTATCACAAATGAAAATAAATGCACTTCAAAACAAACCAAAAAACACAGCCAACTACATGGTTTGAGTCCTGGACATGGTGGCTTGAAAAACACTCTAGCACCTGTATGTGCATGCCCAAAATTCTAAAGGCAGGGAAAAATGTAGGGGAAAGGATTACAGCGTGACCATTCCCCATGGGGGATATTTCTCACTTTCCTTGTCTCTGTCTCACTCCTGTGACACATGAGCCCTGAGGCAGAGTAAATAAAAAGAAAGTTATGCAATAAATAAATAAATACACAAATAAATAAGGAACAAAGAAGTGAAAGCAAGAGTGGCCTCACCATCACTCCCAGCGGCCCCATGGGGAGCTCTGTGCTTCCTTCCCTCATAACTTTGTGCTCTGTAGGGTTAGAGGTCCAGACCCCAAAGAGAGTGTACTCTTGCCAGGGGATATAGCCAGGGTCTCATTAAACTATAATTATGAATGCCACTTAGGCACTTAGGACCCCATGTCCAGGAAGCAGCAGGAGCGAAGAGCCATCATACTGGCCAGGTTCAATGACCCTTCCACCAGGAGAAGTGAGGGCTGTGATTGCACAGACGAGTAGGGAGGAATGTGAGTGACCAGGTGACCCACTAGGTGCCTCTGGGGACTCCCCTTCCAGCTTTCACTGCAGGAGAAATGTGCAGCCGTCCAGTGTGAGAAGGGTATGATTCCAGGGACTTGGGTCACTGGTGTTAGCACCAGACATGGGAAACTTAAAGGAAGAGAGGATAAGGACCAGTGGGACCCTGAGACCACCGCAGCAACAGGGGGTGTGGCTGGGCCCTTAATCTCCCTCATCTAAGTTTCCCCTTGGGAGGAGAGGTCATAGGAATCTTGGACGAACTACACCCCTAAAATGGATGGGAAGTGTCTGGGTGACGCAGTGTGTGTGAACTGTGGTGAAAGCCACACGGGGACCTGCTTCGTGCTCTCTCAATACAGACTCTGCTGTGAGGGGTGCAGTGAGCCTGCAGCTACCGCTACCGCACTGTGAAACTTACCGCACTGTGCACAGAGGGCCATGTCTGTCTGCAGTGGCTGAGCCCAGCAAGGTGCTAGAGCTGAGCCATGGCTGCACCTCGTGGGATGTCTCTGATGGTTGGGGTGTTGCTCTGAAGCCATCCATCAGCAAAATCCCCATCAGCAGAGATAGACTTTTTTTTTTTTTGCCAAAGGACACATATGCTAAATAGAGAGATACATGGGGAGAAAGAAGAGAAACCACTTCCATAGGGATAGTCATACTGCAATCCCTTCTCCATTTATTCCCTTTTTGGGGATTTTGGGTATGAATGCACATGGACTGGGTGTGCTTCTCAACCGGCTGGCTGGGTTGAATCAATCATGCTGTGGGTCATCTGGGACCCTGCTGCCATATTAAGTCAGCCCACAGAGTCAGCCCAAAGGGCTAGACCTTCTTAAGCTACATTACAATCTGAATCTCTTCCTGCTCAACCCTCCTTCCCCTTCTGTCTCTCTCTCTCTCTTTTTTTTTTAAAGAGATATTTTTTGCTATAGTGCACATGTGTTCTCCAGAGAGACTGAGAGACAGAAAGCGAGAAATTGCCCCAAGGGGAGGGTGGACATGCCACAATCCCTTCTCCATTCTCCTCTTGGGATTTTGGGCACCCACGCACCCATGCCCAGCATGAGTTTTAAACTGCCGAGTCTGAGACTTGAACCTCAGTCGGCCACGTGGGAGTCAAGCAACATAACCATTATGCTACCTGCAATCCCCTCATCTCTCATTTTTTACCATTGTCATATCTGCATTGCAAACTGGCGACTCCATTGGCCCAGTTCCTTCTCGTCTTGAACCTGCATAGGCGTTTTTTCAGTGTATCTCTTGCTCATCTCACACCATCTTGGTGTCTGCCTCCTGGTAGAGCTGAACTGACCCACGAAATATGCTTGCTAGTTTTTTTTTTTTTTTTGAGTAATTATCTGTTTTTCTCCAGGTTCCTTTTTGTATTGTTACATTAACTTGGCAAGTAGTAATTGTACATATTTATGGGGTACAATGTGACTTTGATTTATATAAGCAATGCATAAGGATCAAATCAGAGTAATGGTATCTGTCTACTCAAATATTTTCATTTTAGGGGGGCCAGTAGTTGGCGTAATGGCTTTATCACTGGACTCCCATGTAGCCGAGCATGGTTCGAGTCCTGGACCCGGTGGCTTAAACTCATGCCAGGTGCTTGTGCGTGTGTACCCAAGATCCCGAGAGGAGAATGGAGGAGAGGAGATTACGATATGGCCATCCCCCTGGGGGGTGATTTCTCACTTTCTATCTCTCTGTCTCTCTCTTTCTGGTGAGCACATCTGCCCTATAGCAAAAACATCTCCAATATATATATATTTTTTTTTTTGCATTTTTTGATACATGAACACTGAAATTCCTTTCTTCTAGCCTTATTGAGTATAATATAGTATAATATAGTAATATAATAAAATGTTGTTTCATATAGTTGCTCCACGGTGCTATTGCACTCTAGAATTTATTCTATCTGGCCATAATTTTGTATCCATTAATTAAATTTCCCTTTGGGCTGGCTGGTGGGGTGGTAGTTAAGGCAGCTGGATCCCACATGGCCAACTGATTTAAGTTCAGTGGCTTGAGAGATGTGCTAAGTGTGTGCATGTGTGTCCAAAATCCTGAGAGGAGAATGAAGAGGGGACTGTGGTGTGGCCATACCCCCAGGTGGTAGGTAATTTCTTACTTCTCTCTCTGTCTCTCTCTCTTCCTCTATTTATTCCGGCAAGTGCCCACACCCTATAACAAATTAAAATTTAGAAAATCACCCCCAAACTCCCTCTGTCTCCTACATTTCCAACTTCTAGTAACTACTATTCTGCTCCCTGCTTTCATGAGACCAGTTATTTTTAGTTTCCATATGAGTTCTTTTTGTCACCCCACTCCCTCCACCCCCCCGGCCCCTTGTTGGATAGTTTGAACACTGAAAGTTAAACAGACACCTACTGATATATATTGCTGTGGGCCAACTTACTGTAACTGAACTCTCCAGAGGAATTACAGATGGTTTAGCTTCTTCTAGACCTTGTAATAGGGATATATAAGTCTACTTTTGTGTAGTTTTAGAAGAGCAAGTTTACCTTCCAAGATTTTTCTGGACTGCTTTTATGTTTCTTTCCTTTTCCCCATCCACTGAGCTCTAGAAATGGGGACCCTGTTCATCTCCTTTAAAACACAGAACTGTAAGTTCCAATGAAATGATGTTTCCAGAAGAACGAACACTCCTGATTTAAGTGAAGCACTTTTTGATTTAGCTGGATACGTGATAACAGAAAGAAAGAACATTTTTATTTCCAGAGCAGTTACTGCTGCCAAGCTGTGTATTAATAGACTGGCATAGACGTGAACCCAGTTGAGATTTTCCTTGGTGGGATGCTGTGGCTACCAAAGAGGCTCCCTTGCAAGAAAAACACCTATATATGAAGATATTATTACCTCTCCTGTAAAAAAATAAAATCCTGGCAGCGGTAAGGTAGAAAAGACTGAATAAAGGTGAAATTGTGGACTCTGCACAAAGCCCTCTGGTGATTTGGGGTAAAAAGGGCCAGGCTTCTTCCATGCTAACAGCTTGCTTTGGTGGTTATTAAGCTACTCATTTGGCCTAGCTGCCCAGAAAGTCAAAGGGAGGATTCATTAGCAAGGATGAAATTTACCACTAAACTATGTTTGTCTTTTCAGCCAAACAGACTGGGACTCCTTGACATCTCTGTGTGGGGTGTTCAAACACTAACACAGAAAGTTTGAAACCCAGATGATGTGTTTGGGTGACTAGAGTGTCTGAGGGAGCTTACATGGAGGAATGGGAGCAGCCACTTTTTCTTTCTTTCTTTCCTTTTTTTTGGAGAGTTTTTTTTTTTTTTTTTTTTAGGATGCGTGCACTCGCCAGAGAGACCAAGATAGACAGAAAGCGAGAAATCACCCCCCAGGAGGATGGCCACGCTGCAATCCCTTCTCCTCCATTCTCCTCTCAGAATCTTGGGCACGCAC
>NW_006159754.1:710237-722888 GCF_000334495.1 Tupaia belangeri chinensis | reverse complement strand
TTTTCACTGTAGGGCGCGTGCGCTCGCCAGACAGACAGAGACATAGAGACAGAAAGCGAGAAATCACCCCCAGGGGGGATGGTCACGCTGCAATCCCTTCTCCTCCATTCTCCTCTTGAGGTCTTGGGCACGCACGCACACGCGCCCAGCGTGAGTTTTAAGCCACCGGGTCCGGGACACGAACCGCGGTCGACTACGTGGGAGTCCAGCGACACAGCCATTACGCTAACTGCTGGTTCCCCCTTCTTTCTTTCTTTTTAACTTCACTATAGGTATGTGGATGAGAGAGAAAGAGAGAGAGGGAGAGACAGAATACTCCCCAGGGGGAATGACCACACTGCAATCCCTTCTCTATCCCCCTCTCAGGATGAGAGGGCATACGTGTTTACACACACATGTGCCTGGCATATGTCTCAAGCTGCCAGGTCCAGTACTCCAACTGCTTGGTCAGCATGTGGGATCCAGCTGCCTTAACCACACACCAACAGCTGATCGGAATCAGTCACTTCTAACTTAAGACGCAGGGTGTAACGTGATGCAATGAAGTGTCAGCTTGGACACCCCTATTTACTTATCCCAAGGGCAGAGAGAAAAGAGACTTTTCCCTTGAGAATGTGTTTAAATCAACATTAGACCTAAAACCTAGTCCTTCCTGTTCTAAGGTATTAGCTGACATGTAACATTGGACAAAAGGTAATCTTTTACACATACAAGAAAAATGAGTGGCTGGGGCCAGCAGACACAGTGTAATGATTACATCTCTGCACTATGTAACCGATCATGGGTTGAGCTCGGACCTGGTGGCTTAAACTCACCTCAGGTGCGTGTGCATGCACGTCCAAAATTGTGAGAGGAGAATGGAGCAGAAGAGACTGCAGCGTGACCATCTCCCGGGGTGGGGGTGGGGATGGGGTGATTTCTCACTTTCTCTCTCGGGTGAGCACGCATACCCTATAGCAAAAAAAATCTCTCTAAACAGGAAAAAAGAAAACTGAATGACAATAAAATCTACTTTTCCTGAAAGTCCGTAGCCAGCTTTATTTTTCTAGATTCAATGCTGACTATCCAGACTCTGAATTACCATGGTAATGTTGAACTTCCGGTGGTGCAATCTAGACCAGGGAAGTCTTGATTGACACTTGCATAGATTTTAACCGATTTTTAAAATAAAGTAGTGGGTATTTCTCAGAGAGATTCTCATTCAGTTTTTCTTTGACATTTTACCAAGATATTTTAATTCTATTTTCAAGCAACTGCAGATTCTTTCCCCTCCTGTGGAATAGAAAATGATGGCAAGAGAGGAAATAAAATTAGCTGTAAAATTCTCTTGCCTGAAATCGTTGCTCCCCCCAAAAGAAAAAAGAGAGAGAGAGAGAAAGAGAGATGATGATTGAAGATCGAGTAGAATGACAATGTGAAGCTACTAGTGCCCATGTAATCCTGGCTATTGAGAGCACAATGTAGATAGGGAGATAGGGTCATTGTTAAGTAGCTAGACTCCCATGTGGCCAACCATAGTTCAAGTCCCAGACCGGGCAGCTTGAAACTCATGCCAGGAGCATATGCATGCCTGCCCAAAATCCCATGAAGAGAATGGAAAAGAAGGGACTGCAGCATGGCCAGCCCCCCTTGGGGATGATTTTTCGCTTTCTTGTCTCTTTGTCTTTCTCTAACAAATGCACACACCCTACAGCAAAATTCTAAAACAAACAAACAAACAAACAAAAAACAACAAAAAAAAGCATCATTTGACACCTCCAAGTCCAGAAGGATGCAACAGACAGATATTTTGGGTCTCCCAAGGACTCGGAGCTCAGGGAGTTACTGGTTGTCCAACCATCACAGCAATATTTTTTCCTATAATGAAACACGTTCTCATATTCAAGTGACAAATTTACAAAATGACTTTAGGAACGCAACCCTTAAATGAAAAATAAAAAGGACTGCCTGTTCCATATTAATTAGGAGTGATGACTCACATCACAAAAGGATTCTTTAATATACACAAGCGTTCCAGTAATCAGAGTCTGATTGCATTTTAAGTACCTCCAACACATTTGAGTTTTCATTTATTTAATGAGAGGGAGGAGACAACTAAACTGCAATTTAATTTTTAGGAGCCTCTGTGCACTGACTGGCCATTAGATGACAAAGCATTTGTAAAATGATACTGAAGTCCGTGTAAGAAAAATGACTTTAAAAATGCTCTCTCTCTTTTGAAGGGACAAGACAGAATTGCGCATGTTTACAGAAGAGAAAGTAGTTAAGACTATGATTCAGTTAAGAAATTATAGAAGAAACAAAATTTGAAAGCTTGAGAAGACTGGAGGGTTTGAGTCCAGGCTCCTTGTTACAAGTTGATGGCCTTTGGCAAGGTGCAAACTTTTCTAAACCTTTGGTTTAGAAAACTTACCTGTAGGGAACCAGCAGTTAGCATAATGGCTATGTCACTGGACTCCCATGTGGTCGACCGTGGTTCGAGTCCCGGACCCGGTGGCTTAAAACTCATGCCAGGCGCGTGTGCGTGCATGCCCAAGATTCCGAGAGGAAAACGGAGAAGAAGGGATTGCAGCATGACCGTCCCCCCTGGGGGGTGATTTCTCGCTTTCTGTCTCTGTCTGTCTGGTGAGCGCATGCGCCCTATGGTGAAAACGTCTCCAAAAAAAAAGAAAAAGAAAACTTACCTGTAAAAGAAGAGTTCAAGTAAGACTCTTCTGCCCATTCTCAATAGGGCTACTGTGAGACTTACGTATGATTGTACGTGCGAAATTGTTTTGTAGTCTGTAAAACAGCATCTACATATTATTTACGATTACTGTGATAGTTAAAGTACTAACAACTTTTAATTATCATGACTAGGTGGAGCTGTCTTCAGTCAGACGGTCAAATTAGGCTCTATTATTTGGCAGACACTATATACGAATGAAACCACCCTCTTAACTAAGGTTAGCTGCAAATACGTATTTCTAAAGGGAAATAGAGTTGAACTCAGGCACATAGGAATCAGCTCTCTGGTAGAGCAGAATTTGAGTTTTGGGCCCTCTTTGCACCTTGGTTTAGTTTGGCAGATCCACTTCTTTACCCCTTGGCTCCAAACCATAAGTGATCTTTTTTTCCTTTTCTTTTTGCCTTTTTTTATTTTTGAAGAAAGATTTTTGCTATAGGGCATGTGCACTGACCAGAGACATAGAGAGAGACAGAGAGACATAAAGTGAGAAATCACCCCCCAGAGGGGATGGTCATACCACAATCCCTTCTCCTCCATTCTCCTCTCAGGATTGTAGGCACGCACGCACACGTGCCCAGTGTGAGTTCGAAGCCACTGAGACTTGAACCGCGGTCGACCGTGTGGGAGTCCAGCCATGTGGCCATTACACCATCTGCTGGTGCCTAGATAAATATTTTTTTAAGAGAGCTTTTTGCTATAGGGCGTGTGCTCTCACCAGAGAGACAAACAGAGACAGAGACAGAAAGCGAGAAATCACCCCCCCAGGGGGGATGGCCATGCCACAATCCCTTCTCCTCCTGGGATTTTGGTCATGCATAAACACGCGCCCAGTTTGAATTTCAAGCTTCCCGATCTGGGAATCAAGCCACAGTTGGCCATAGGGAAGTCCAGCAGTATAACCATTATGTAATCTGCTGGTCCTATAAGGGACCTTTCTTGACTAGGCATGAAAAGTGGCCTAACTTAAGTCTGGACAGTGCTGAGACAGAGAGGTAATAGTAGAGCTTGCATATGCTCGACTCCTATCAGCATGAAAAATAAGACGGGGAAGAGTGGTGGCTTGAACAGCTGGTGTAACCAGATCTGGGAATTAATTTGGATAGAGGGAGGAGCTGGATGACATTGTCAACCAATGAATGTCCTGTCAGGTGGTGAACTCTTCCAAGTCCAGCTTGAAAGAACACTTTTGGCCTTACCACAGTGAGCACGCAAAAACTCCCCTTTGTTGAATGCTGGATAACACTGAGCATCTTGAAATTTCCCCCCCAACATTGCCGATCAGTTGTCTCATCGCACCCCAGGTGATACTGTAATATGGTGTGGGCTTCTGAGAGGGAAGTTTCAGTTTATAGTATCATGCATTTCCAAGGGGGCTTCAGAAAGTTTATGAAAAATAAAATAAAATTGAGTTAAGAGTTTGTTGTAGTGTAAAAAATATTTCAAGCATCCATACTTTTTTCATAATAAGCACTTGCCATGAACTTTTGTTAGACCCATTATATACATATCTAAGTATATAGAAAAAAATTTATCTCTTCACTTTTACACACATGTGGGTTAGCATCTTACTTTTCACTCTTTTTTCTCACGTTTTTGACCAAAGTTATAATTTTCACTAATGTTTGTTTCTAGATTTTTTTCTCTTTCTGGCGAGCACATGCACCCTATGGTAAAAAAATTATAGTAAACATCATCTTTAGATTGTTAAATTGCCTTCATAACACTGTTTCAGATAACTATCAAAAAATTCCCTGGGTATAGGGCCAGCAGATGGTGTGGTGGTTAAGGTGCTGGAAACTCCCACATTGCTGACTACGGTTCAAGTCCCGGACCTGGTGGCTTGCTTTCTCACTTTCCTTCTTTCTGTACATCTGTCTTTCTCTGGTCAAATTAAAATAAATGAAAGAATAAATAAAAAAATTTAAAAAACTTCACTGGATATATTAAGCCATCAGATGTATTTTGTAATTTTCTTCTTAAGTGTCTAGAAACTTTTCCCTTAATATCGAGAATGCTACAGTTGGTAACTATAAAATAGCTTGATTGTTAACTTCTAAGTTGTTAAGCATTTTCAAAAGTATGTTTTTCTTTTCTAGGAAAATATCTATTAACTATTTTTTCCATTTAAAAATATTTTCCCCGGGACCAGCAGTTGGTGTAATGGCTTTGTCGCTGGACTCCCATGTAGTTGACTGTGATTCGAGTCCTGCCCCCAGTGTGCGTGTGTGCATGCCCAAGATCCCAAGAAGAGAATGGAGGAGAAGGGATTGCTGTGGCCATCCCCCCTAGGGGGTGATTTCTTGCTTTCTGTCTCTCTGTTTCTTTCTGTCTTTCTGGTGAGCGCATGCGCCCTATAGTAAAAAAAAAATAATAAACCTCTCCCCCCCAAAAAAAAAAATTTCCCCAGACTCCACCCCCCCCCCCCCCCCCCCCGCAATGAATAGGGAAAATAGAAAAAGGTAAATAACTTGCACAAGGTACCAAAAATGAAGAAAACAACAATCTCAGGAGTCCCTTCTCATCTGCCTCAAGTGTGATGCTGAAGCAACAGATAACCTTAGGCAGAAGACAGTCCCATCCATCTTCATCATCGAAGAGATCTTCCTCCTCATCGTGCCCGTGGGCTTATCTTTATTTTTAAAAATTTTATATTTGTTTAGCACTTGTACCATTTGTTTATTTGCCATAGAGTGTGTGCTTGCTGGAGAGAGACAGAGACAAACAGTGAGAGGGAAAGTGAGAAATCACCCCCTGGGGGGAATGGCCATGCTGCAATCCCTTCTCCTCCATTCTCTAGAGATTTTGGGCATGCACACACATGCGCCTGGCATGATTTTCAAGCTGCTGAGTTGGGGACTCGAACCATGGTTAGTCATGTGGGAGTCCAGCACCTTAACCACCATGCCACCAGCTGACCTCCAGTGGTGGGTTTATTAAGAACACCAAAAAGTGAAGTGAGATCCGCACCAGGGGAGAGTGAAACAAACATGAGTGGTAGCACCAGTTTTTTTGGATGTATTCGTATACTTGTCATACGCTGGACACTGTGCAGACCCTGGGGTATGGTCAGCATGAATACACAGGTGTCTTGTTTGATTTGTCAAGGAGCTGGTCAATGCTTATACTCAAGCTGAAGCAAAGATTAACCTTCTTCAACAGTTTTCTGAGCTCTGTTATTCAAACCTTTATCTATTCAAGGTCCTTGTCTGTTTTGCTCCTCTTCAGCTGCTAACAGTGACCCAACCCTGGCTCTGGGAATTTTCTCTACTGGTTCAGCAAGTCCAAGCTGGTTCTGCCCCAAGGGCTTCTGGGCCACAGCCTTCTAACAACTTGGCCATCACGCCAAGTTTCTAACTATTCAACTGAGCTAGTCAGTCACTCAGTCGACCAAGTCAGTAGCCCTGGGGGTGTAGGGCTGAGACAAGTGACTTGAGGCCTCCCTGAGGCAGCAATGGCAGTCCAATGGCCCAGGAACCATATGGACTGAATACTCCCCCACGGAGAACACCTTATTGGGCCTGGGGCGAACAATGACGAAATGAAGTCCTTTTAGACTTGTTCTCAAAGACTCTGCAATCCTGTTACAGAGTTCTACCCCTTGAAAGTGATAAAATTGTAGTGAATGGTGGGAGCATACATTACCAACTGTCAAGGAAGTGTACACTAACAGGACCAGATGATGGTGCAGTGGAAAACATGGCACTGCGAGGCTGACCCACATGGGAGGGTTCTGGGTGTGTCCAGAGACACCACTGATTATACCGGGCACACGGGTGCCCATGATCCAGGGTGGCTGAGGCTGGAAGTGAATGATGGCATCAAGACCTTGTTGGGGGTGTTTTCGTTCTCTGGAATGAATAGATAAACAAATAAATAGAGTGTGCTAATAGGTGCTGAAAGAGAAATAGGCAAAACCATGTAAGGTTCATTATCATCATGCTTTTAACAAGGAGCTGCAGCCTTCTTAGGAGCAAGTCCATAGAGAAATGTCAGACACTCTAGCCCTGGAACAATGTACACTCCAGGTAAGGAGGCAAGAGTAAATGTTAAAATGCCATATAGAGCACTTATGCCTGATTATGTCAAGAAAGTCAAAAATGATAAGAATAGGGAGGACTGGGAGGAGAAAGAAGGGAGCGATTAGTGAAGATTTAACCATAGAGTTTGGAGAACAGTTGAGACTAGGATTCAAAGACCTAGTGTAGTGGAGAAGTAGCCAAATAGTCTTTTTTTTTTTTTTTTTTGAGAGATTTTCGCTATAGGGCGCGTGCGCTCGCCAGACAGACAGAGACAGAGAGACAGAAAGCGAGAAATCACCCCCCAGGGGGGATGGTCACGCCGCAATCCCTTCTCCTCCATTCTCCTCTCGGGATCTTGGGCACGCACGCACATGCGCTCGGCGTGAGTGTTAAGCCACCGGGTCTGGGACGCAAACCGCGATCGACTACAGGGGAATCCAGTGACATAGCCATTACGCTAACTGCTGGTTCCCCTAGCCAAATAGTCTTAAAACTTGATGGAAGAAGATAGACACACACACGCTCTCTTTTTCTTTTCTTTTTGTTTTTAATTTGCTATAGGACAAACTGCTATGGGAGCATATGTGCTCGCTGTATATTAGAGAGAGAGAGACTATGACCACCCCCGACGGTCACCCTGCAGTCCCATCGTCGCCATTTCTCCTTTAAGGATCTTGAGCACACATGCACGCATGCCCGGCATTTCTTTCAAGCTTCTGGGTCCAGGACTCAAACCATACAATGGGCCATGTGGGATCCAGTCATCTTAACCACCGTACTACCCGCTGGCCTTAGGTAAACACTTCATTGAACCATGTAAGAACCGAGGTCGGAAAGCTGTGAAGATGGCAGTTTGCTGGGAGACCTTGGGCGTGAGACAGAGAGCTTTGACCTTTATTCCTGTTGACTTGCTACAAAGCTTCAGAGCCAGGAAATGACGTCATGAAAATTGGAGGCCAGAGACAAGAGACTGGAGGCAGAGAAACTAGGAGGCCACCAGCAGCATTTTAAGATAAGGCCCTACTGTGGGAGTGGAAAAGGAAAGATGAGTTTGAGGAACACCAGAAGAAAGGATAGCATTTGCCAAGGAATGGAAGTGAAGAGGGCGTGATGACTTGAGAGAAGCGTCAGTAGGAAGTATGCCGGAGGGAGGATTTGGGAGCAGGTGATAACTTCTAGTGGAAAGTGTTTGTAAATGGAGAGAAAGATTTACATATCGGCAGGAGTGTACTCTCAACTGATTACCTTTAAAATGGCAGTATGGAGGAGAAACTTGGCCGCACAGGGCATGAGAGAGGAAAAATTGCTCTGCTTTAGGTTATAAACCCTGGGCTGAATCCCAGGTTTTTTTTTTTTTTTTTGGGGGGGGAGAGGTTTTTTTCGCTATTGGGTGCGTACGCTTGCCAGCCAGCCAGAGAGAGACATAGAGACAGAAAGCGAGAAATCACCCCCTAGGGGGGATGGTCACGCCGCAATCCCTTCTCCTCCATTCGCCTCTCGGGATCTTGGACACGCACGCACACGCGCCCGGCGGGAGTTTTAAGCCACTGGGTCCATGACGCCAACCGTGGTCGACTACGTGGGAGTCCAGTGACATAGCCATTACGCTAACTGCTGGTTCCCAATCCCAGGGTTTTTTTTTGTTTTGTTTTTAATTTTTGCTAATAAGGTACATGTGCTTGGTAAGAAAGAGAAAGAGAGTGGGAGGGTAAGTGAGAAATCACCTCCAGAAGGTTGGCCATACTGCAATTCCTTCTCCCGTCTCTTCTTGGGATTTTGGGCACTTACACAAATGTGCCCAGTATGATTTTCAAGTCACTGGGTCTGGGATCAAACCATACAGCCCTCTATGTGAGATCCAGTGCCTTAACTGACATGCAAATTGCTGGTCTAGAACCCCAGGTTTTCTCCATGGGTTCACCGTAAGGACTTTGACAAAACACCTTACCATTCACTGGATCAGTTTCTTTATAAAGTTGGAATACATAATGTGTTATCTATTCCGAGGGTCTCCATGAAACTTAAAACCATTATTTGTTAAGTGCTCTAGTTTGCGACAGGCTTTGCAAGAACTTTATTTGTATTTTCTTATTTTTTAGAAGGCCCATTCTGCATTTTAAAAAGCTTTCAAAAATTAGCAGCCCGTTGGGGCTGGAGGGTAGAGCAGTGGGAAGATGTAATGGTCCATGAGGCCGATGCATGTGGGCTGGTTCTAGGTTGGGTCTGGAGGCCTCTCTGAGTACGCGGGCCACGCATGTGCTGATGAGGCAGGATTCACTGAAGCTGGGAGTGGACTGTAGTGTTAAGACCCTGCTGGGGTACTACTCTCTGTCTCGCTCATGAAAGAAATAAACTTTAAAAAATATACATATATGTATGTATCTGTCTTATCTGCTCACAATTCTGCTGTCTGGGCTGGGCTCTCTCTGTGCTTCTGCTGGTCTTACTAGTGGCCACTGATGTATCTGCAGTCAACTGGCGGACCAGCTGGGGGCTCAGCTCAGCTCAGCTCTGCTCAGAGGAGGCGTAACTGGACTGTTCCTTCTCTTCATGAATCTCAAGGCCTCTTCTCTGCATGGCATCTCCAGCAGGGCTAGTGCAAAAGTGGAAGCTTCTACTGGGTTGTTGGGTAAGTCATGAAACACGTTTACATAGAAAAACACGTCATGACTTTTCTGACAACCCAATACATCTTCTTAGGGGAAGGATGGGGGTGGAGAGGAAATTAGTGTCACTGCTTTATTTCCCTTGTTAAAGCTAGTAGCTGGCTTGGGACCAGCAGTTGGAGTAATGGCTATGTCGCTGGACTCCCATGTAGTCGACCGCGTTCAAGTCCCGGACCCAGTGGCTTAGACTCACACCAAGCATGCATGTGCATGCCCAAGATCCCCAGAGGAGAACGAAGGAGAAGGAAGTGCGGCATGGTCATCCCTCCTGGAGGGTGATTTCTTACTTTCTGTCTCTCTCTTGTCTTTCTGGCAAGTGCATGCTCCCTATACCAAAAACGTCTCCAAGAAAAAAAAATAAAGCAAGTAGCTGGCCCAGTGCAAGTTTTGTGAAAGGGTCTACATAAGGGTGTGAGTAACAAGAGGCGGGGCCACTGAAGGACAGCAAGGCTGTCGGTATCATCTCTGATTTGTAAATGAATGAACTGTGACTTAGGAAGGCTAAGTTACTTGCCCAATGTAGAGAGCAGACCCAGGCACTTAAAGCTCGTGTTCTAAATTGCGAGTCAACAGATGAAAGTTGTATAGTGTTTTAATCTAGAAAGCTGGGAGGTGGGTCTTCTATTATCTTTCATTTACACAGGAAGTCCAGGAGCAGAGAGCTCCAGTATCTTGCCTGAAGTCAATCAGGTATTTTGCTCCAGAAATGATCTATTTCCTCACAACACCATGCTGCCTCTTATGAGCAGTACCTGATACATGCAACATGCTTGTACGTGTTATTTAATCCAAACCTATTGTTGGAAGGGCTGGGACAATGGCAAATCTTCTTGGCTCATCCACTGTCACACTTGAAAAAATGTTTTTAGAGAGAGATTTTTGCTATAGAATGTGTGCACTCGCCAGAGAGACAGAGAAAGAAAGCAAGAAATCACCCCCCAGGGGACTGGTCACACCACAATCCCTTCTCCTCCATTCTCATTTCGGGATCTGAGGCATGCACACACACATGCCCAGTGTGAGTTTTAAGCCACCAGGTCCGGGACTCGAACCGCAGTCAACTATGAGGGAGTCCAGTGATGTAATCATTATGCCATGTGCTGGTCCCCCACTGTCACATTTTATAAGCTGTTGGGGAACTGGGAATTTTGGAGTTATCCTGTCATCAGGGCATTTTCCTTACCTGACATCTACCCTTTTATTATCTGTTTCTTGAAGCTGGGCTAGGAATGAAGACTGCATCCTTGCCCACCCAATCCCAACCCAGATTCTCACCCCTCTTCTGGGGTACGAACCTCTCTGGATAGAGCTGGCCTCAAGTTTCCATCCTTCAATCAAGTCAATCTTGCAGCTTCTGAATGAATAACTACTTGATCCAAGTCACTTCCTCTCATTCCACAGTTAATTTCTCCATTGTTGCATCTGTGGTGGCTTCTGAGGAAGGCGTCCAAAGATTTTATGTCCCACGGTGTGACCGGTAGTGGCTTACCCCTTTCCTCTGTGTGTCCTATGTGCCAAAGACTCGCTGTGTGGAAAGCAGCAGCTCTGGGGGCCTGCACGGGGCCATGCTCTGCCTGTCTTTGTCTAAGGCAGCCCTGACTTCGCCCAGTCTGAGGGGTCTGCAGTCAGAGCACACCCCCACGTACAGGTAACAGACGAAGCGGCTTACTTTGGTGGGCTGTGCTGTATTTTGAGCATAGGATGCAGCCACTCAAGGAGTGGTCCCCCAAATACCTTTTCTAGGGCACAACTATGGGGTGGGCTTACCATTCCCTTAAACTTTTTTTTGTGTGTGTGTGTAGGGCACATACACTTCCCAGAGAGAGACTGAGAGCAGGAGAGAAAGTGAGAAACTGCTCTCCACCTCCCAATCCCAGGGAGGATGGCCACTCCTCAATCCCTCCTCCTTTTGGGAGTTTGGGCACACATGCCACATACCCATTGTGGTTTTCAAGGCGCTGGGTCATGGACCTTGGAGTGGGCCATGTGGGATTCAGCTGCCTTAAATGCTGCACTGCAAACTGGCCATCCCTTAAACTTCTCCCTCAAGGTAACTCATTTTGGTTTTATTTCATTTTTATCGAATTGTTGAAGCACAACACCTGGACTTAACGATTCTATTTTATTTAACAAATAGATAGCCAGCCTGGTTGAGTGTGAAGTGCTTTACATATATTGTTTCATTAGATTTACTTAATAAACGGCTACTGGAATCAAATAGGGCAGGGTAGGGGCTTTCTCAGAGTGTGACTTACCTCGCAGCCACCCTCCCTTTCTCCCGAAAAGCAGGGAAGGAATTAAACAGCTCCTGATCTCGGGTCAGGGCGGCCTTTCACTTCCTGCAGCTGTCTCACCAGGCTTGCCCTCTTCCCCCTAGCTAGAAACAGGGGGTCTCCACCCCTCACCCAAATCCTGTCGGTGTGAGGGTGGGTGGCTTTTTCCGGGTCACTGGCTCACCCTCTCCACTCCCAGCCACCTGCTCCGGTCCCATCCCGGCTCCGGGCTCCCTGAAGGGTGTCAGGGACATTCCAATCCTCCCACCACACGCGCGGATGTCGCGGGGGAGGGGGGCCCAGTTGCTCTTCCCTTCCATCACCCGGCTTTGACCCGGTTTCTTTTCAATCCCTGTAGCCTGAGTCACCCCATAGAGGAAACTAAGGATTGAGGGTGGTTTGTTTACAACCCACCCGCGGTCGAAGCCGCATCTCTAGAAACCGAAGCACTTTCTGGGCACTGCCGGCGCGCTAGCAGACAATTGGAAGTCAAGCGGCCAAGATGCCTCCTCGCCAGACCAAATATGGTCACAAGCGCAAAGCAGCCTCCCGTGGAAAGGCTGGCCTTGCTGGTGTCTCCCCGCGCAGGGGCGTACCCGGGCCCGCCCTCGGGCAAAATCGCAGACCAGTGCGGCGCTCCGGGTGCTCCAGGCCTCGGCGCCCGGCTCAAAAGCAGGGTGCGGCGCCCAGGGTTGGTCCTTCCTCGGCCTGGGCCCCTCACTAGCGTGTCTTCCGCCACCCTCAACCTTGGTTTCGGTCCACAACCCCTTGATTAAACAGGCTCGGACCACTTTCCCTTTGATCCCGCCCCAAGTCCGTGGTAAACTCAAAGGAATGCAGACCCAGAGCTCTGCGGGAGAGGTCCGTGCGCTGGGAGGAGTTGTGGGGGGTACCCGTATCCTCTTACCCTGTAAAGTACCCATCACGCCCAGGGTTTTCAGGAGCCCGGGTGGGTGGAGGAGGAG
>NW_006159754.1:709114-710182 GCF_000334495.1 Tupaia belangeri chinensis | reverse complement strand
AGAGGTGGGGCGAGTGGGGGAGGCAGGCTCCGGACTTGGAGGTCATGCATAATTCAACAGCTCAACTTTCGGGCCCGCCTCTTTCCTGGGGGTGGGAGTTTGCTCCAAACTTTGTTTATGGGACAGTCCGGGAGCAGCTGCGGCCGTGCTGTCTGCTTCTCCTGTTCCTTCTCTCGGAGCACGAGCGCCTGGGGCCAGTTCGGGGGATGTGAGAGCGGAAAAATCTCTTGGCTGCCAGGCACGAGTCGGGTCGAGTTCTGCCAGCTGAGCCCCCGTTCCAGCTCTGCAAGCTCGACACACGCACCCCGGCGACCCAGGTCCGACGGCAAGTTCAGGCGGGACGGCGGCCGCGGCGCGCTCAGGCTCGGCTTCGCTGCGCGCCCAGGTAGTGCCCATAGGAGCGCGCCCGCTCGTCCGCACCGCTGCGGAGCGCCGAGTTTGTCTTCCGGAGTCGGACGCCGAGAGTTGGCTCGGGTTGAGACTTCTTTGGGGTGGTAGTGTGTGGGGGGAGGGGGCTCCCTGCCCTAGAAAGCTGCGACCTGCCCTTTGCCAGTAGCAGCTCAGCAATTTCCCGAGTGCAGTTAGCTCCCCCCATCCCCGCCTTCCCTTCTCCTCCTCCCGGTAACTTCTTTGCTTCAAGAAAAGTTGCATAATTCTCGAGGCCAGGGGGGACCCCTCCCCCATCCGCCTGGCCTTGCTGCTGAGTGCCTGGGATCCCGAGGCGGACACCTAGCTGTCTTATCTTTTTCTGGTCTCCCTCTTCTTCCTTGCACCTTCCCCCGCCTCGGTACTTCCAACAGACACTGGCTGACCTGACCTCACTTCTTGCAGAAAATGAATCCGGCCTCGGCGCCCCCTCCGCTCCCGCCGCCCGGGCAGCAAGTGATCCACGTCACGCAGGACCTTGACACGGACCTCGAAGCCCTTTTCAACTCCGTCATGAACCCCAAGCCCAGCTCGTGGCGGAAGAAAATCCTGCCCGAGTCGTTCTTTAAGGAGCCCGATTCCGGCTCGCACTCACGCCAGTCGAGCACCGACTCGTCGGGCGGCCACCCGGGGCCTCGGCTG
>NW_006159754.1:673700-708232 GCF_000334495.1 Tupaia belangeri chinensis | reverse complement strand
AGCCCCGCGCAGCAGCACGCGCACCTCCGGCAGCAGTCCTACGACGTGACCGACGAGCTGCCGCTGCCCCCGGGCTGGGAGATGACCTTCACGGCCACTGGGCAGAGGTACTTCCTCAAGTAAGTCAGCCTGGAGCAGACGGGGCACAGGGTCACGACGCCCAGGGTGCTCGTGTGTTCGTGGACGTTGTGTATGTGTGTGTTTGTGTGAGAGAGGGATGAGTGTGTGTCCCTCCACTGCTTCCCCACAGATCTGGAAGTATTCACTATTTAGGGAGGGTCCCTGTGTTGGAATTGCAAGCGAACAGGAGCAGAGGAGTCTGGCGAGGTTCATCCAAGGTACTCGAAGTCCTGAAAGATTTAAGACGCTCCTAGAAAATGCTGGGTTGGAGGAAGGGGATGCCTGAAAGACATAGGTGGCTTGGCTCTGCATCTGGAGAATTGAAACGGACACTCGAGTGCAGACCCAGAGCCCCTTTCCTGACCACCCCAAGTCAGACTGTTCAGAGCCAGGTCCATGGGGGACTGCAACTTTTCCTTCGCCACCAGCAATCTGACCAATACCTGGAGTGCGATTACCCGCACCCAGTACCCCAAAAGAGAAAAGTTGTGAGGCTTGGGAGGAAAGGGACTTGGTAGTGTAGGTTGTGTGCGGTCTCTAGCTTCTTGGGAAAGGCAAGCTGGAAAACCCAAGCAGTGCCTGGTAGGCGCCTCCTGCTCCCAGCTGGGTGACGTCAGAGCCACACTGCGAGGTGATGTAATTAGCAACTGCGTGGTGAAGTCGTTGTGGGCTGGACGAATCAGTTGTGTGGAAACTGGGTCAGGAGTTTTATTGTGTAGCCCTTGGTAACCTAAAATACCGTCAGACCACGAGTCTGCCTTTTCACTTATTCCCCTCCCATTGTCCCAGCTTTTTGACGTCATGAATTTTTGCATTAGATTCAAATTTTCGAATTAGACTGTACAGAAAGACAGATTCTCAAACACCAGGGAAGGAGGTTTCCATTGTGGTACCCTAAGATAATTCATTTCGTTTTGGAGGAGAAGCCAAGCTGGAACTTGAATGCACGGCAGGTCATCAGGGGTCAGGCTATCTCGGTCTAGGTGGCAGTCCTGCCAGCTGGATCACTTGGTCCAGAATTGCCTGCACTTGGCTGGCGCTCACTGCCAACCAGGGAACCTCCTCGTCGGAGGACCTGGAGTTCATGTGAAAGCCCATATATTTCTTTGGTGGAGTGGCCTTTAAAAACAATGTTAGAACATGATGTGCAATTAAAAAATAGAATCAATGTGAGACTTCCAGACGTTTGTAGAAAATAGAATTAAAGTGCAACTTTATACTGCTGGGAAAAAAAACCCAAAAACCACACATATTTTTTTTCCGCAAAATACACATTTCCCATGAATTTTTGAAGATTCTGCATGTTTGATGCTTTGCTAGCTATGAGGGGACCCCCTAGAACAAATCTATAGTGATGAATGAGGCTTATTCTATTCTTTGTCTCATACTGGTGACCAGTTCTTACTCCTTCCCCATCCTAAAGCTGTTGACATCGCGTGCAAGGAGGAATTCTGGTTAGTATAATGATCCTGAAAGACAGACTCGATGATCACTTATTCCATTGTTGGCCTTCTCTTGGTCTAGTGCTAGGATGGACATGTGATCAGTGCTTTGACTTATAAATGGCTAGCAGAAACCAAGTATGAGATGGCATGACAGTTTTCTTTTTTTTAAAATTATTATTTATTTAATTTTATTTATTCATTTGACCAGAGAGAGAGAGACAGAGAGAGAGAGACAGAGAGAGAGAAAGGGACAAAGGAAGCTGCCAGGTCCAGGAGTTGAACCATGGTCAGCCATGTGGGAGTGTCCAGCAACTTAACCACCACGCCACCTGCTGGTCCCGGCATGACATTTTTCTAAATGTGATATTATTCCAAAGGGTGACATTGCTTTCTATGGAACATTCAGGGCCAAAATATCTTTTTTTGTTTTTTGTTAACACCATATTACAACATGTGTAAATGAAGATTTGAATGTTTTATTGTGACTTTTATTGAAATTGACTTAGTGATAAATATAAAGATGGGGACCAGCAGGTGGCGTGATGGTTAAGGTGCTAGACATTCCCACATGGCTGACCAAGGTTTGAGTCCTGGACTTGGTGGCTTGCTTTCTCACTTCCCTTCTCTCTGTCTCTCTCTGGTCAAATGAAAATAAATGAATGAATAAATAAAATTAATTAAATAATTAGAAAAGGAAAAAAATGAAGAGACCCAGTAATTTTTAACATTTTAGCAGGAGTTCCTTTTTGGTCCCAAATAACTTCTTTTTTTTTTGAGAGGTTTTTGCTATAGGGCTCGAAAGACAGAGAGACAGAAAGCGAGAAATCACCCCCCGTGGGGATGGCCACGCTGTAATCCCTTCTCCATTCTCCTCTTGGGATCTTGGGCATGCACACACATGCACCTGGTGTGAGGTTAAGCTACCCGACCCAGGACTCAAACCGCTGTCAACTACATGGGAGGCCAGTGACATAGCCATTATGCCAACTGCTGGTCCCTGGTCCCAAATGATTTCTAATCTATGTTTATAAAAACACACCTCCACTCTCTGATTCTCTCCCCCCCCCACACACACACAGAGTATGTGTGTGATTTTCATGAAATCTACCCATCACTTTGCCCTATCATCTGTGAAATGGGACTAGCAGAAGAATCTTATTCTTGACTCTTTCGGGGGTTGGGGGCTTTATAAATCATAAACCAAAAGATTTTAGAATTGGCAAAGGTCAGCTTTTGTTTTTGTTTTGCTTTTGACTAGCAAACCAAGGCAGGCCATGTGACTTTGGAAAATCATATGGTTATTTAGTAGTAGACCCTGGGCTGGACCTCTGACCTTTTGCTGTCTCCTTAGGAACAGTTTTTTGTTTCCCTCACCCCCCCACCCCCATTTCCTCATGTCACAATGAACTTTATGGGAAGCAGAGACTGGATCCAGAGAAGCTCTAATCAACCTTTTGTCATGTTCGCCGGTATTATTGGTGCTAGGTATTGCATAATGTAATCACTTTTTGCTGCCTTCTACAGGGCACCTCTTCTGAGCATTCACACCTCGCTGGTGGTGCTCAGGTATTCCTGTAGCGAGGGGATCAGGTGTTAGAACCGTGCTGTGTATTCCTGCGTCCTCTAAAGCTCAGAAAGCAGGTTGGAGTGCGTAGGTGTTAGGATCCTAGCAACCTGGCACCCTGATCACGTTACATTTTTAGTAGTTTTATAAATAGAGTGCGTATTTTTTGTATATAAACCAGAAAGTGGAGAATTATAAAGAAGAAAATGATGTAGCTTCAGTGGAATTGTCCATCCTTTTTTTTTTTCTTACATTGTTTTTTTAGGGGTTTTGCCTTAGGGTGCATGCACTTGCTGGAGAGAGGTAGAGACAGAGACAGTGAGAGGGAAGGTGAGAAATTTCCCTCCATGGAGGATGGCCACACCACAATCTTTTCTCTTCATTCTCCTCCTGGGGTCTTAGGCACACATGCACACTTGACCTGTGTGAGAATTTTTTGAGAGGTTTTTGCTATAGGGCGCATGTGCTCACCAGAAAGACAGAGAGAGACAGAGAGACAGAAAGCGAGAAATAACCCCCCCCTCCGCGGGAGGATGGCTGCAATCCCCTCTCCTCCATTTTCCTCTCGGGATCTTGGGCACGCATGCACATGCGCCCGATGTGAGTTTAAGCCACTGGGTCCTGGACTCGAACTGTGATCGACTACATGGGAGGCCAGTGACATAGCCATTATACCAACTGCTGGTCCCGCCCCGCATGAGTTTTAAGCTACCGGGTCTGGGACTCGAACCACTGTCAGCTATGGGGAATCCAGTGACATAACTGCTATGACTTCGGCTGGCCCCAGAATTGTCCATCTTGATTCTACAAATATGCTTGCATAACATCATTATTTAAGGAAAAAAGACTTTATCCTACTCTTAAGTACAGTTCCCACTCTGACACTTGACTTCCACTCCTCATTTTTAGTCATTACTTTAGTGTTTTGCCTTTTCTGAAATGTGCGCTAGGGAATTATTTTTGTCAAAGTCATTTACGGAGTTGGTAATAACTCCAGTAGCACAGAAGGACTTTTGTTGAAAAACAATGGTTTCCTTCACCTCCTCACACTCACAGAGGGCATCTTTTAAGTTTTAGACTTGCCCATTGGAGTTGATGTCAGGACTCCTGGGCCAATCAAAAGAGGCTACATCCAGCACCAAAATCAAATGGAGTTTTTCCTTCTCATTCTTCAGTAATTGTTTAAATTTGTATCACCATTTAGTTTATGTTTGGGTCATGATTTTTAAAAAATATTTTCTTTTATTATTTGGATTGCTTTTAGTGTGCTTATACATTATTTGCCTTTATTATGATCTCAAAAATCTGTAGGCTTTCATTCTCACACCTTAATATTTTTAATTTTATTTACTTAACTTGTTTAAAATAATTTTTAAAATTTAACTTTATTTATTTCAATTTGACAAGAGAGGGACAGAGAAAGAGAGAGAGTGAGATAAAGTGAAAAAGAAAGCTACCAAGTCCAGGGCTTGAACCATCGTCGGCCATGTAGGAGTCAAGCGCCCCTAACCACCACACCACCTGCTGACCCCCTTATTTTTTATTTTTAAAAGAGATATTTGATTTAGGGTCCGTAAGCTCATCAGAGAGACAGAGAGTGAGAAATCACCCCTTGGGGGGATAGCCATGCCACAATCCCTTCTCCTTCATCCTCTTGGGGTTTTAGGCACAAATGCACAGGTGCCTGGCATGAGTTTTAAGCCGCCGGGTCTGGGACTCAAATTGCAGTCGACTACATGGAAGTCCAGCAATGTAACTATTACGCTAACTACTGGTTTATCATATTATTTAAAAAAAATTTTTTTTTTAAGTTTGCTGGTGGGCATATTTGGGGCAGGGATGAAAAAGCACCCCACAATGGGGTGTGATCACACTGTAATCTATTTTCCATCCTGTCAGGATTTGGATAATCCCATGCACCCAAGGTGTTTTATAAATCACTGGCACTGGGATTCAGACTTTGGTCAACCACGTGGATTCATCTCCCAACGCACTGTACTTAACCATTGCTCTACAGGACTAGTCCATGAACGCTATCTGTTCTATGAAGTCTCCTTTTCCTAAGCTTTTGCCCAGATTCGTTCATCTCTCTGTGCCATTCTGGATTGATTGTTCTCAAGACCTGAAGTGCTGGCATCCTGAGATTTCTCTCCTTGGCTAGAAGTGCTGTTTGTTTTTTCCACATCGTCTTTGTTGGTTTATGCCCTCATTTGGTTGTAGTACGTGCTTGAGTGCTTTGTAAGGAATGGTTCTGGAAGGTTCATTTTAAAATCCTTTTCTATCCTAACATACTTACTTTAAAAGTTGTTCTAAATTAATTAATTAATTTATTTTTTAAAGAAGTGACTCCGGCTTGGTTTTTTGTTCACCTTTGAATAATAATGTCATTTACCTGTTTCCGTGGGGGCCTTTTTCATTCAAAAAACGATTGCTTGCTCCCTCTGCTTTCTTGACTGTAAAATGATGACAGCACTACCTATTTCTGGGAGATTGGAAAGATGAGATTAAGTAAACCTATTTAAAGCATCTGGCACATCATAGTACCTAGTACGCAGTTTGGTACAAGTTAGTTCTCGTTTCCCCTTCCCACTTTCCTGATGTGAATACGCTGTCTACCCAGCTAAAACCAGATGCGGAAACTTGGCAATTAATTGGGCAAGGTGATTTTTGACTCCAAGGTATAACTGTGGCTCTGAGTAACAACCTGGACTTGGAAAACCAGCTTTCAGTGTAAATAAATGACTTCGAGTCCATCTTTCTGTTTAAAGAAACCTAAAGAAGGATGCCCCCCATGGGCATCCTTTCACTGCAGTGTCGTGGGCAGGACACCCACCCTCTTCTGAGCAGTGTCTCCTTTTTATGTTTTGGAATCGGGCTTGTAGCTACTAGTGAGGTCGTTTTCCTGTGTGGGATGAGAGAGGAGAGAAGATGGAGGGAGGGAGAGAACGAGGAGGGAAGGTAATTGGCATTTGAGGATGACCTGTTCCACGCCTGACAAGCCAGGGAGCTGAGTCAGTGTTTCCCAGAGAGTTAGCACGAGAGTCACGTGTGGGGAAACTTTTATATAACCCCAGGTGGTTTGACATATATTCTGTCTTTTAACCCTCGCAGTGGTTCTATGAACGGGTGCATATTATTATCTTATTTTACTGTTGAGGAATCTGAGGCTTAATGAGGTTAAGTCATTGTCCCAGGGTCACTTAGCAGGTGAGTGACAGAGAGAGGATGACAGCTGCATGATTCCAGAATCTTACGCCATGCTGTCTCATGCCAATGATGTGCCCGTAATTAGGCCCTGTCATTTGCTGTCCTTAGTGAGCAGAGAACTCTGGAGTGAGGGATGGATCATTAGAGTGTGCTGCTGGCCTGAGTCTGGGTGATCCCATTTGGAGATGTCATTGCTGGTGAAATAGAAATGGTGAACAAGAAGCCAGAAACGCATAGTTTGGCTACAGCATCCATTTGTATTTTATTATCAAGATTTCTATCACCAATAAATGCACATATTGTGTAGGATTGTATAGTGAACACAGATGTGGCAGGGAAGGCGGGTGGTCGAATCTCTGACATCAGGATCGGGTACTTTGGCGAGGACTTGCTGACAGGCTTAGATTATGTTAGTAGTTTCCAGAAGAAAAACAGCCAGGTTGTTTCGCATCACCCTCGTCATCATGGAAATAGATGGGAAATAAACTGTGGTAGAGGGTCGAGGCAACGTTGAGTCTCATTTTGTTGACAAATCGAGTTAAGTCTTGTAGGAATTACAGTCTTGAAACTTATTTCCTTTCTCCCCTTCCTTCCTCAATTAAATATCTAACTGCAGGAGAGGGCTCCGGGAAGGAAAGGAATCTTCCAATCTGGGGTGGTTGTCCTCCCTGCCGCCCCAAGTTTATTTATTTATTTTTCATATGAGAAGGACAAAGAGAGACTGACAGGTATTAGAGACAGTTTGTCACCATTCTGGAATCTACCATGCCTCCCAACAGACCTTCCATCCAGCCACGATCACATGCTGTGAGCCTCGCACGTTCTGGTTGACCCAGGGTCTGAACTCAGGCCCTCCCACATCTAGTATCATGCTCTAAAGCCTGCACCAGCAGGGCTGGCTGAGGACAGCTTGTTCTTAAAGGGGTGATTTTTTTTTCAAATTATTTTATTTAACTTATTATTATTATTTAATTTGACCAGAGAGAGACAGAGGGAAAGTGAGAAAGCAAGCCTCCAGGTCTGGGACTTAAACCACAGTTGGTCATGTGGGAGTCCAGTACCCTTAACCACCATGCCACCTGCTGGCCCCCAAAAGGCTGATTCGGAAAAGTGATGATTGAAGTAGTTAGCTTACTACTGGGGAACAAATTCTGAGGGGATGGACCTTCTGCTGGCCTGTGGAGAAACAGGAATGTTTTCACCCTTTGAAATATGGGTGAAGCAGTGTTTTTCAAAGTGTGTTCTTCGGAATTGTAACCCGTTCAGATGCTTTGTGAAAAAGTGTTCCTGAACTGGTAGGTTTGGGATATGTTGCATGCTTTATCTCTCTTTTGGAGAATCGCAGTATACATGTTAAAGATGCCTGAGTCCCCTGTTAGAAAAAAATAGTTTGTTTTTGTTTAAGCCAACATTTTACAAACTTATTTGATTTTTGAACATATTTATTTTAACTGTCATCTATTATATCAGGAATGTTCTCCAGACCACACTTTGGGAAGCCTTTCTGTGACTTTTACTATTCTTTTTACAGTTGAGAATTTCATGTTAGAAGCAAATTTCAGTTTTTCTTTTCAGTGTTCCTTGTGTATATGTATTGTATTTTCATCTCGTTTTTTATTTAGTAGCCAATTAGCAATGTTTACCATGTACAAGATACTAGGAATGCCCAGATAAGAATGCACCTAAACAGATGAGTAGGATATAGATAAGAAAAGCCACAATTATAGTCCAGTGTGATGGCCCGTAATTTAAGTTTTATTTTAGAAACCGTGTATGTGTTTGTGATATAAGGATGCACACCAAATGTTTACAGTGGGGCCAGCCCCATGGGCTGAGGTTAAGGAACACGGATCCGACATGGCCGACTGCAGTTTGAATCCCAGCTCTAGGGCCTTGAAAAAAATGCTGGGCCTAAGTGTGTGGGTGCCCCAGATCCTGACAGGATGGAGAAACAGAGAAGGGGTTGTAGCGTGACACACCCCAGTACGGTGTGCTTCCCCACTCTCTCCCTTTCTCTCTGTGTCTCTATGCTTCTTCTCTCTGGCAGGTGCACACACCCTCTGGCAACTGAAAAAATGCTTATAGGGACCAGCAGATGGTGTAATGGTTACATCACTGGACTCCCACATAGTTGACCATGGTTTGAGTCTTGGGCCCGGCAACTTAAAACTCACACCAGGCGTGTGTGCTTATGAGTATGTATTGTGGCATGGCCATCCCCCATGGGGGGTGACTTCTTGCTTTCTCTCTTTGTCTCTCTGGCGTACACACGTCCCTTGTAGCAAAAACCTCTCTCTCTCAAAAAAATATGCTTATAGTGGTTATTCTGAGGGTATGGATGATTCTTATGATCTAATTCCTACCTTTCTGGAGAAATTAAGTCCTACAATAAACATATTTCTTTTTAAGACTTTGGGGGCTGTGTATGTCATTTAAAAATGCTGGAGAAAGAAAGCAAGCCAAGAAGCCAACAAAGGTGAAGTGGCCATTTTGGGCAAATGGGAGAGAATCTTGTAGCCCTGGTTTTGTTAGCCACGCCTCGTTTAACGACCTGCTTGCATAACAGCCACTCCAACTTAAGACCAGTTCTCCAGTGCGGGGAATCCCATTTCTCTGTCTGTATGAGTCTCGGGGATCCCCTTCTTGATTTTTTGTCTCTTTTCTTTTTCAGCGATTGGTTAGTGTTCACTACATGAAACATTTGCAGTCATGCAATACATAATTTTGTTTATAAATTTGTACTTTGTTATGCACTCATAATAGTATTAATAATAAAGAAAAACGAGTGTGCCAGATTTAGAGTACTGTGTTTTGGTGTGTCCTGTCACTTTCTGTCACTTATCTAATATATACTTTTTGTATAGATAGAATTACATTACACACCATACACACACACACACACATATAAATAAAATGTGTACCCTGTGGTGACAGGACATACCACAAGAATCCATCTGCCTTTAAGCACCGCATTTATTATTGACTAAGAAGCTTAACAACCTAGTCAGGAACAGAAGTGGGTTGTCAAGTGAGGAGTATCTGTATCTGAATCCTTCCTTTTTGTCACTAAATGTGTGTTCTTTGGGAGCTGCTTGCATTTTCTTTATTTTGGGTTATTTTCTTCAGAAATACACTGGACACAGTAATTGCTAAAATCTGTACCAAGACGTCTCCCTGGGGGCCAGCAGTTAGCGTAATGGCTATGTCGCTGAACTCCCATGTAGTCGACTGCAGTTTGAGTCCCGGACCCGGTGGCTTAAACTCACGCTGGGTGCGTGTGCGTGTGTGCCCAAGATCCCAAGAGGAGAATGGAGGAGAAGGGATTGCGGTTCTGGGGGGTGATTTTTCGCTTTCTGTCTCTCTGTCTCTCTCTGTCTTTCTGGCAAGCGCACGCGCCCTATAACAAAAAAAAAATCTCCCCCCAAAAATTTATAAGTCTTCCTGAAAGTCGCCTGAGGATAAGAAGCAGGTTGGGACACCTGCTAGATCCTATAGCTTGCCTTCAGCGTGTTCTTTTCGGGAGCTTGTGTCTGCGTGTTTGCCTTCACTGAGTGTCCCGACTGGGCAAAGCAGATGATGAGAAAGGACAGGATGGTAGCCCCATGCTCAGTGCTTCCAGGGGATGAGGTGAGACAAAGGTGCACACGGAACGTGCTTAGGGCCGGGCCTGGCACAGTAAGCACCCTGTTCAGTTCGTCCCCTCTATTACTGCTGGCTTAGAGCGTGATGGGTGCTCTGAGCTACCAAGGCCTATTGGTGCAGTCTAAAGATCTCTTAGCCATCTTGGCTAATCTACAACTAAAACACAGCGAGCTCCCTCTCCTGCATGCTAGCCCTGTATACACGTGTGCCTGAGGGGAAAACGTGTAGCTGGCAGGTCTGGGGAGAGAAGGGGAACATGCACAGAACCAGGCTAGGTAGCTGGTTCCAACCTGTGCGTGCCGAGCCTGGAGCAGCTGCTCTCCACGGCGGTGCGTGAGGCGTGCCCTAGTCAGTCGTCCTTAGCGTGGTTACAGTTCTGAAAACGCAGCCAGACTGAACGTCTGCCTGTTTCTCCCATTGGCTACCCTGTCCACCCCTCCACCCCTCCCCTCCGGCAAATTCCCTGCCCAGGAACTCGGCACAAGCTGTTACCTGTGCCTGGAACACTATTTCTCTGCCTTTTTTTTTTTTGCCTGATTAACTCCTCTCCCACCTTCAGGCATCAGCTTAGGCATCCGCTTAGATGCCGACTCCTCCAGGTGGTTTCCCCTGACACACTCTAGTGGCTCTTGATACTTCTCCCACAGCCTCCCAAGTCTCCCCAGCCATAATCCCACTCCCAGTTTACTTTTTCTTTTTCTTAATTTCTTTCGAGATTTTTGCTACAGGGCATGTGTGCTCGCTGGAGAGACACAGAGAGACAGAAGCAAGAAATCTCCCCCCAGGGAGAGATGGCTGTGCTGCAATCCTTCCTCCTGCATTCTCCTCTCAGGATCTTGGGCATGCATGCACATGCATCTGGCGTGAGTTTTTAAGCCACCAGATCTGGGACTTGAACCACAGTCAACTACGTGGGCATCTGGTGATGTCACCACTATGCCATCTGCTGGTCCCCCCAGATTACTTTTTCATTGTTTGTCTGTCTTACTGCGTTGCAAGTCTATGAAGACAGGAACGTTTGTCCTGCATAAAGTCATTGTATTGCCTGAGCACAGTGGCACTTAGTAGGTGCTTGCTAAGGAAAGCATCCTGTAGCATTTTCTTTTAGCCATCTGTATTATAAGCTCACACACTGAGGTTCCTCAGAAGAGTCTGCCATGCTCAGGACTGAAATTCGATCATGTCTGCGCCCCTCGGGTTGAAGTTTAGAATCAGAGCTCCAGATACCAAATGCAGTGGCGAGGAAGATGAATGGAGGATGGGGTTCAGAGAAGTTTCTAGAACGGTGGTTGAACTAAAGAGGGGGTGGGAGGACAGGTGCAGAGGCAGATGTTGAAGGTGCTTTTTTTGTTGTTAATTTGCTAGAGGGCACTTGCGCTTGCTAGAGAGAGGGAGACGTAGAAAGGGCCCCTGATGGGGCATGGTCACGCCACAATCCGTTCTCCATTTCTCCCTCCTGTTGGGATTTGGGATACACATTCAAGCCAGTGAGTGGGTCTGAGATTCCAGCTGCTCTGATATCTGGCAATATGGGACCAGTCTTCTTCTTCTTTTTTTATTAATTAAATAATTATTTTTTATTTATTCATTTGTTTATTTTAATTTGACCAGAGTGGGACAGTGTGTGTGTGTGTGTGTGTGAGAGAGAGAGAGAGAGAGAGAGAAAGCAGGTTGCCAGGTCCAAGACTTGAACTGCAGTCGGCCACAGGGCAGTCCAGCGCCCTTAACCACCATGCCATCTATTGGCCCCAAGGGGCCAGGCTTCTTTAATCACCAGACCATAGGGGCTGGCCTGAGTGTATGTTTTTGAGGCCAAGAAGGGCTGGGCTTGACATGAGTTAAAGATAAGTGAATGACTATGTGTCTCAATGAATGTTTGCAATCTCAGCCAGGCTGGGTACACTGACCTTTTGCTAGGAAATGCCAACCTCCTCACCCCTTAATTTTGAGACTTAACCAATCTTGGCTTTATCTGACCAGAGCATGAGGCCAATATTGCTCCTTTCCAATTTGGGACTAAACATTTTATCCTGACTTAAAATTTGAGTCTGGAAGGGGCCAACAGGTGGCTTGGTGGTTAAGGTGCCCACTCCCACATGGCTGACCACCTTGAACCAGATCTGGTTCAAGTCCAGACCTGGTGGCTTAAAACTCACTCTAGGCATGTGTGTGTGTGTGCCGAAAATCCTGAGAGGAGATTATAGGAGAAGGGATTGTGGTGTAGCCATCCCCCCTGGAGGGGGATTTCTTACTTTCTGTCTCTCTCTGTCTCTCCAGTGAGCACACATGCCTCATAGCAAAAATCTTGCTCTCCAAAAAAAAAAAGCAGTCCATCCATCCATAGATCCATCTGTCCATCATGTAGTCAGTGTAGCACGTACGGTTCTGAAATAGTGTGTGGCTTTGCTTTCCAAATTAGTGGGATCTAGTCTGCTTTTGACGTAGGCCCATTCCCTCTGAAGCTGCCATTTTTGCTCATAAATGAATAGGTTTCAGGTCTGGTTGTTACCAGAATACTCTCAGGGGTTTGGATAGTTTCTTATTTCCTCTGAGACTGATCAACTGAGTACAGACAAAGTTGAGATTCTGAAACTGCAGTCACCCCACTAGGCCTACCTCGGCCCTATCCCCCGGTGCTGGGCTGAGCAGCCAGTGAGCTCCCCTCTCGGGCATGCATCCTAAACTCACAACATACGGTTTTCAGAAGACTTCTTTTGAAAAAAAGATTTTTTTTTAAAAAAGTGTATTCATTTATTTCTTTCATGAGTGAGAGTAACAGAGACAGAGAGACAGACAAGCATTCCCTTCAGGGTCTCCACGCTGCAGTCCACCCCTGTCCCGGCCAGCCTGGATCATGGGCATGCGAGGGTGCCCTGCATGTGCAAGGCGGTTCTGGGATATCAACTCAGGACCTTTACCGTGTATGTCAGGTTGTATTACTACTGTGTCACTACCTGGCCTTCAGAAAGCTTCTTTTTTTTATTTATTTTTATTTTTTATTTTTAAATCATTTACTGGGACTAGCAAATGGCATAATGGCTATGCTGCTGGACTCCCATGTAGTCGACCGCAGTTCGAGTGTCAGACCTGGTGGCTTAAACTCATGCCAGGCGCATGTGAATGCATGTCCAAGATCTCGAGAGAAAAATGGAGGAGAAGGGATTGCGGCGTGGCTATACCCCCTGGGGAGTGATTTCTCGCTTTCTGTCTCTCTCGGTCTATCTGGAGAGTGCATGCGCCCTACAGCAAAAACCTCTCAAAAAAAATCATTTAATTTTATCTATTATTATTATTTTTTTAATTTGACGAGAGAGAGAGAGAAGTGAGAAAGCAAACCGCCAGGTCCGGGACTCAAACCACAGTCAGCCTTATGGGAATCCAGTGCCTCAGCCACCACACCACCCTCAGAAGCCTTTGTAAAATTAAGGGAAAAAATATGTTTTGAACATTTATATTAAATGCATATAAATGACGAAAAATGTAAATAGTACAAAAATCCGCTCTAGTCCTGTAGTCCTCCTCAGGACTACAGAGGATCAGGTTCTTTTATCTTTTCAGAGAAACTGTGATTACAAGCATGCATATGTACATATAAATTAGATATACATACACTACGCACACACAATCCATTTTCAGTACAGTACAAATTGTGGCAAATCTACACACTTTTCTGCCTCTTCCTTTTTTTTTTAAAGAATTATTTATTCAATTTTATTTGTTCATTCATTTATTTTTAATTTGACTGGAGAGAGACACAGAGAGGAGAGAGGGAAAGTGAAAAAGCAAGCCACCAGGTCTGGGACCTCAAATCATGGTTGGCCATGTGGGAGTGTCCAGCGCCTTAACCACCACGCCACCTGCTGGCCCCCTGCCTCTTCCTTTTAAAACTTACTATGTCTCTGTTCACGCCTCTTCTGTATATAAACATCTGTTTTATTTCTTTAAGGAGATATAGTATTCCATTATTTGGATATACCATACATTTTTTTAAACTGGTCCTCTACTAGTGGACATTTAAGTTGTTTTTGATTTTGTCTTTTTAATGGTAAAAGTCTTACATGCTCAAACATTACTGAGGAAGGAAAATGGAAAATAAATTCTGATCTTCCCTGGATCCTCTTTTTAGAGAGAACCATTGGAAACAATTTATCCAGAAAACTTCTTGGTCTGTAAAACAGCTCTCTGGAACCTATTAATTTGTTACCTACCTAGCTGTCTTTTTGTCTAATTTATCTAGCATCTACTGGCCTGTCTGCCTATCGATTTGCCTATTCTTCTTCTTCCCAGGTGACAGGTGGTCTGGCAAACGCACTGACCAGTTAGAAGGGATGGCCAACCACTGTCGGAATGGCTGGCTTCCAGTGTGAAGCGGATCATACTTCTCAGTGCTGCTCAGAGTGTGGTCGGTGGACTGACGCTAGTGTGCAAATGTAACTGGCCCACGATGAGCTGGATACAGAAGTTGAGAGCGTTTAGAAGATTGCATAGCAGAATGGTGTCGCTGTGACAGCAAGCATCTGCTGAGTAGAATTGTTTTGTGGAACAGGGTACCTTGGGTGTGTCACACTTGTGTGGTGAATCACATGGTCTGAACTGTGTGCGAGCCATCTGTGAGCAGACCACGTACTAGTCTTGATAGACAGAAAATAAAAACACTGATGGTGATGGAAAATGAAAACACTAGTTGGTCACCATAGGTAGTTTGAGAAATACTCATCTGTTTCTCTTCATTCTCTTAATTCTCTCTCTCTCTGTCCATCCATTATGTATAGCTTAGTTTTTCTATCCATCCTTAGAGATATCTTTTAGGTATCAACCAATCAATTATACCTTTCATTAATTTAACAAGAATAACCAATCTAACCCAGCTGCGGTGGCTCTTCAGTCTGGGATCACATGAGAGCTGTGGGTTCGATTCTTGGTCCAACCTAAAGGCTGGGTGTGGTGGTGTCTGCCTGTAATCCCAGCAACGTGGGGAGGCTGAGGCGGGAGTTTTTTTGAGCTTGAGGCTGATTCATGCTAAGCAATGAGATCCTGTCTTAAAAATAACTGGAGGGAACCAGCAGTTAGCGTAATGGCTATGTCGCTGGACTCCCACGTAGTTGACCGCAGTTCGCGTCACGGACCCGGTGGCTTAAAACTCACGCCGGGCGCGTGTGTGTGCGTGCCCAAGATCCCGAGAGGAGAATGGAGGAGAGGGGATTGCGGCATGACCATCCCTCCTGGGGGGTGATTTCTTGCTTTCTGTCTCTCTGTCTCTCTCTGTCTGTCTGGCGAGCGCACACGCCCTATAGCAAAAACTTCTCCAAAAAAAAAAAAAAAAACTGGACAAGAGGGTCAAATAATCAAATAATCAATCTAAGAAGTCGAATGATGAGTCTCAGTGGGAACAAACGATAGGGCATGAAAGGTTGTGTGTGGTCTGTTTTCTAGTACATTCTATGTATACTTGGTGGCCCCTACACTTGCTGTTTTAAAATTATGTTTTGGTGGAGCTGGCAGGTGGCATGATGGTTAAGGCGCTGGACTTCCACATGATTGACTGTGGTTTAAGTCCCTGCCCTGGTGGCTTGCTGTCTCACTTTCCCTCTCTCTCTGTATCTTTCTCTGGTAAGTTAAAAATAAGAAAATAATAAGTAGAATGAAATAAATAATTATTTAAAAATATGTTTTGGCATATCTCAATTTTGAACACGATAGATAAATCCATTTTCTCTTCTTTTTTTTTTTTTTTCGTGACTCATCTGTTTGCAAGCTTTGCTAGCCACGGATTTCCAAGTCCAAACATAGTGACACAGAAATACACGTGGCTGGATTGTCTATTAAAAACTGTGTTCGTTTGTGGTGGCTTTTCTGCAAGTATCAAGATACTGAATATTTGTCTTTCTCTCAATTTGTCCATAAAAATACATTTCTTGGCTCAGTTTTCAAAGACTGAGGCAGCAACTATGATAACCCACCCAGAAGTAGGGACGCAAACAGATGATAAAATGTGACTTAAAATGAACAGATGTAACTTTTACTGACTTAATCTCGTTTTGGGGTTTGTTTTAGAAAAGCTGGCTTTGGGAACCAGCAGTTAGCATAATGGCTATGTCGCTGGACTCCCACGTAGTTGACCGTGGTTTGCGTCCCGGACCCTATGGCTTAAAACTCACGCCGGGCGCGTGTGCATGCGTGCCCAAGATCCCGAGAGGAGAATGGAGGAGAAGGGATTGCGGCGTGACCATCGCCCCTGGGGGGTGATTTCTCGCTTTCTGTCTCTATGTCTCTCTCTGTCTGTCTGGCGAGCACACGCGCTCTATAGTGAAAACCTCTTCAAAAAAAAAAAAAAAAGAAAAGCTGGCTTTTATGATGACAGCAATATATACTCTTATCAAAAAGTTCAAACAAAACTGAAGGCTATAAAGTGGAAAAGGAAAGTACCGTCTGCCTCTGTAGCCACTAGGTTTACCCTCAGGAGCCCCTGCTCACAGTCGATGGTGTGTCTTCAGGGAATTCTTTGACTTATATGTGCATTACTTGATTAATAAAAATGGCATCAGTGAGTGGTTTTGGCATTTTGGGAACCACAGCTAGGGAGTCTCCATTTCTAGCTGCCCTTTTTACACCCTCAGGACCATGCAGAGTATTGATATGAATTACATTTTGGACAACTGGTTGTGATACCTTATGGGAGTCTCCAGGCGAAAGGTCTTGTTGGAGTAACGATGGTTCAGACCGAAACTTGGCTTTGTGGTTTGGGATGTTGATGTCTTTGGTGCTCCAAAACTGATCAGGTTGTCGAGGATTGTTAGATGTGAATAATCTTGCCATTTCAGAATTCATAAGCAGTGACGAGAATATCCTGCCACTGTGGAACGAAGGTACTTCTAACGGGTACTTTGCTGGTGCTGGAAAAGAGAAGTACAGTCATTTGAGAGACAGGACTAAGGGATAGTGAAGGGATAGATTAGAAGGTAGATTTGAAAAGATTTAATGAGGGCAGCCAGGAAGAGAGGCAGAGAAGATTTGCAGAAGGCTCTGTGTACATCAGCATGGATGATAATGTCTTAGACTGTGATCAGCAATACTAGGAGGTTTGGAAGAGGTTGAGAAATGTTTTAACATGTCGAGTTTGAGGTAATTGAAGAGAACTGGGAGTTATCTGGGTGGAGGTGGAGATACATTATGTGACTGAGATCCTGTAGAGAGAGTGAGCCAGCAGGTCATGTGGACCCACATGGCTAGTTGCGTAGTTCGAGCTGGGAACCTGGTGGCTTGAAACTCATACTGGGCGCATGTGCGTATGGGCCCAGAATCTCAAGAGAGTGGAGGAGAAAGGGATTGCGGTGTGCCCATCTCCCCGGAAGGTGATTTCTCACTTTTCCTCTCTTTCTATCTTTCTGGCCAGTGCATGTGCCCTAAGGCACAACACACACACACACACACACACACACACACACAAGGAAACAAACCACTAAGAACTATATGGAGAAGTTATATACAGACGTGAGAAGAAAAGAGAAGTCCTGATAGATTTAGTAGAGGAGATAGAGAAGGAACAGCCAGAGATGGAGGAGGAAACCCAGAAAGTGGTGCGTGGAAGCCAGAGAACAGCATGTTTGAATGAGGAGTGGTTAGCTGTGGCCTAGCTCCTTGAGAACTGAAAAATGCCCAGTGACTGATTTTTCCGCTGAGAACGCTTTCTTTCACGGGACCTGAGATACTAACTCATGATAATGTAGGTGATATAATTTTGGAAGAGGGAAAAATGAAGAGAATAAAAATTTGTACTTTTTCTCTTTAAATTTATTTAATTTTCTAGAGGGTGCATGCACTTGCCAGAAAGGAGAGTAAAAGTGAGAAAGCAGCGCACCCCTGTCCTTTACATGGGAATGGTCACGCTGAAACCTCTTCTATTGCTTCCTCCTTTTGGGATTTTGAGCAAGCATGCACATGCTTCCGGCATGCTTTTCTTTCTTTCTTTGGGAGAGATTTTTGCTATAGGGCGTGTGCACTAGCCAGAAAGACAGAGAGAGACAGAGACAGAAAGCGAGAAATCATCCCCCAGGGGGGATGGCCACGCTACACAATCCCTCTCCTCCATTCTCCTCTCAGGATCTTGGGAATGCACGCACATGCGCCCGGCGTGAGTTTAAGCCACCAGGTTTGGGACTTGAACCACGGTCGACTACATGGGAGTCCAGTGATATAGCCATTACACCAACTGCTGTTCCTGCTCCTGGCATGTTTTTCAGGCTGCTGGGTCTGGGACTTGAATGTCATCGTCAGCCATGTGGGATCTAGCTGCCTTAAACATGCCACCAGAGGCCTGAAAATAAGAATCTTAAGTTAGGTAAGGTACAGAGAGCACGTTTCCACACCATCCCACAAATTCCCATATGATCTACAGTGGCCCAGCACAGCTCTCTCACTTCATAGATTCTTCTTTTTATCCCCTTCAAACATTATTTTTTAAAAAATTTGTCAGATTGTTCTTGCACTCACCAGAGAGGAGAATAAAAGCATTTCTCAATGGTGCGTGGTCACGCTGCAATCCCTTCTCCTCCATTTCTCTGTCCTGTCTGGATTTGAGGCATTTATGCACATGAGCCTAGTGTGTTTTTGAAGCCATCAGATCGGAGACTTGAACTGTATGGTTGGCCATGTAGAATGCATCTCTGTAACCAGCCCTGTAGGTCCTCGTGCAGAAAGACTCCACCCTTGCTTAATTTAAACATCCTGTTTAAGTGGGATCTCGAATCAGTGTTTTATAGCTAACTGAGATAAGTTCTAACACTTGGACAAAAATATTACTCTAATTTGATATGATAATCACTTGCCACGAGGAAAATGTGTCTCCAGTCCTCGCTGCGGTCAAATCTTCGTCATGGTTTGTAGCACACAGGCCTGTTATTGGTGGGCGGTGTCATACTAAATTATAGCCATAAAAAGGGCAGATTATGTTTGCAGGGTATCAGTTAAACGTTTATGGTTCAGAATGTTATGTAACTGTAGTTTCAGATGACGTTTATCTTTCCTATCACTTTCTGCTTGCTGGAACTGATTTTTATACCTGACTGAGGAGATTGTGCAGGTACAGTTCTCAGGCCAGTTTCCCCTTTCACAATAAAAGGTACATAAAGCATGTTGGATTATATCAGAATGGTTTGAGTGTGGATACATTTTGTAGTTAAAGCATGCACTGTGGGGACAAAGCTATTCTGTCTTTGGCTAATCTGGGGGCACCTGGAGGCCTTGTTACAGGTTTGGGATTTGTATAGACTCGTGAATTTAGTAGGAGGGATTAGAAATCATAAAGGAAGCAGTAAATTTTAGAGCCACTCGTAAAATTACTTATGTTTTCAAACGACGCATTCTCTGGTGGAATTATCCTCACTTTTTATGGGCTTCGCCTTTATGTACTCTGAATATAAGCCTCCAAATATGGGACTTTGGGCAACTATAGATTCTTCTTACATACCTGTTATCCAACATATGTTGGCTACTTGTGCATTTTATCCAACCATAAATCTGTGTTGCAGGAAAGCTCGAAGGAAGGGAAGAGAAAAGCAGCGAGGATCATCAGCTGCTTAAAGGTTAAGCTAGAACCAGGGGCCAGCAGTTGGCGTAATGGCTATGTTGCTGGACTCCCATGTTAGTCGACTGTGGTTCGAGTCCTGGACCCGGTGGCTTAAACTCACGCCGGGCGTGTGTGCGTGCGTGCGTGCGTGCCCAAGATCCTGAAAGGAGAATGGAGAAGGGATTGTGGCGTGGCCATCCTCTCTGAGGGGCGATTTCTCGCTTTCTGTCTCTCTGTCTCTCTCTGTCTTTCTGGTGAGTGCATGCACTCAAGAAAAAAAAAAGGTTAAGCTAAAACCAAATGCATTTTTTAAATCTCTCAAAAAAGTTTAGTTATCTTATCTACGGTCTAGGAAAAGTTCAACTTGCATTATTGATCTCGCACGTCTGCATTCTCCGTGTGAAGATGTCAGGGCTGTGCTTTGGGCTTGGGAAGCTGAGCTCTGAGCGCAGGGCAGGTCCGAGGGCTGTAATCCTTGCGGTTCACACTGGAGCCATTGTTCTTTGTGTTCCTCTGTGGCCTGCATTTCTGTAACTATTGAGTCATCGGTGATCATTAACAGATATTTAACAGTTGGACCAGGGTAACAGTAGGGCCACCGAACAGTTTGGCGTGTCAACAGTAAAGAAATGGTTTGAAATGATTCGAAATGATTTTCGATCCCAATTTGTTGAACTTTTTGCCTGAAACGTTGGCAGGTGAGTAGAGCAGCAGATGGACTGGCACAGCTGCTTTTAATTATTAGCCCCAGTGAAACGAGCAAGTTTTGCCACAGTGCTTCTCCTTTAACCTCGTAACAGCCAGCCCTAGTTCGTCGGTGGAAAACCATTAGCGGTCTCAGGTTTCCCGACGGCACATAACCGGAATGTCCACCTCCCTTCACGCGTGTGAATAGAGGGCCCGTGCCGTGGCTGAACTGCGCCGTCCATGCTCAGCTTAAAGCAAAGCGTCAGTAACGAGTTAAGTTTTAAGAGTTCTTGGAAAGTCCTTCTGAGCCGGGTAAACATCTTGTGACTGGTACGAATCGTACAGACTTTAGGTTTAAGAACTGCTGAAAAAGAGTATCCTAAACTTCGAAGTGGGTATGGAAGTGAAACTGATGCCATGAGAGTTGCTTCGAATGAAGTGAAAGATTTCATTTATTTATTTATTTTAAGAATTATTATTATTATTATTTTTGAGAGGGTTTTCCCATAGGGCACGTGCACTTGCCAGATAGACAGAGACAGAGAGACAGAAGGTGAGAAATCACCCCCGGGGGAGGGGATGGCCACGCCACAATCCCTTCTCCTCCATTCTCCTCTTGGGATCTTGGGCATGCACGCACACGCACCTGGCATGAGTTTAAGTCACCGCGGTTCCCGTCCCGGACCAGGTGGCTTAAAATTTAGCCGGGCGCATGTACGTGCGTGCCCAAGATCCTGAGAGGAGAATAGAGGAGAAGGGATTGTGGCGTGGCCATCCCCTCCCCCGGGGGTGATTTCTCACCTTCTTTCTCTCTGTCTCTCTCTTTCTGGCGAGTGCACGTGCCCTATAGCAAAAACCTCTCAAGAAAAAAAGAATGATTTTTATTTAATTTTATTTAATTAATTTATTCTTTTTTATTTTAATTTGACCCGAGAGAGACACAGACACAGAGGATATAGCGGGTGGGGAGTTAGAAAGCAAGCCACCAGGTCCGGGACTTGAACCACGGTTGGCCATGTGGGAGTGTCCAGTGCCTGTTGGTCCCCTGTTTATTTTAGTTTGACCAGAGAGGGACAAAGGGAGAGAGAGAGAAACAGGGAAAGCGAGAAAGCAAGCCGCCAGGTCTAGGCTAGGTCTAGGACTTGAACTGTGGTCGGCCTTGTGGGAGTCTAGTGCCCTTAACCACCACCCCACCTGCCAGCCCGTGAAAGATCTTATTTACTGACACTTATTACAAGTGGGTTTTTAAAACAATGTCTGTTTTGTACAGTGAGAATAGTCTGCCAAGAGTAAAACAAAAAAGTTACATTGTGGAACAAGATAAAAGGACACTGTATCATAAGTAATATCTGGTGCCATGGAAATATGAGGTTTCACTTCCAAAATGTAAATAGGAGCTTTTAAATGAATGTTTCAAAAAAATGTGCTTTCCTTTGATTTGTCCAGTGACCGAATACATAAAATAATCCCAGCTCTGAATGGGTCCAGATCAAGGCTATCAGAATAAATAATACACCTGTATAGAAAGTAAATCAATAAACCACAAATGACATTGTGTTTTAGTGATAGGTTAGGAATTGTGTTTTTATAATAATAGACCAAAAGTAGTTAATCACTATCAGTAAAATATTTTTATCCATTTCTAAGACTAGAATGGTACATCTGATGTAACCTGTAGTGGTTCTAACCTTTTTCATAGACAAAAACATTGGCTTATGAAAAACCACTAAGTGATAAGCTGGAGTGACAAAGAAAGAGTTTACTTACTCCTTTGTGAAAGAGAGATTGATTTTTGGTAGGATATTGCCATGCCAAAACCCTCTTGCCAGGATACGCAGATGGTATAATAGTTATTTCGCTAAACTCCCGCATAGTAGACTGAAGTTCAAGTCCTGGACTCACTCGGCAACTTAAAACTCACGCCAGGCGCATGTGTGTATGTTTCTAAAATCCCAAGAAGAGAATAGAGGAGGAGGGATTGCGGGATGGCAATCCTTCCTGGAGGGTGATTTCTCATTTTCTGTCTCTCTGGTGAGTGCACACACCCTGTAGCAAAAGTCTCAAAAAAAAAAAAAAATCCTTTTTGCCCCAGCCTCCCATCTGACTAGGACAGGCATGGACTATGGCACTTAGATTTTAGGGTGGGTCGGAAACCAAACCCGGGCCTCCATGTGGCCTCAGCCTCTTAGTAGCAGCGTCATCTTAGCAGCAGGTGCCACTGGCTAAGCCAAGCATAGATATTTCAATACATCCTCTAAGATGCGACTGTGTAGATCTGACACATAGTTCTGAGGGTTTTGCCCTTGCTGTTGATGGGTTTTGAACATGAGGAGAGCTAGGACCAAATGTTACATGGTTGTTTTTCTTTAATTCTTTTTTTAGTTTTTGCTATAGGGCATGTACCCTTAACAGAGAGAGAGAGAGAGAAAGGGAAACTGAGAAATCACACCCCAGTGGGGATGGCCACTGTAATCTCTTCTCCCGTCGCCTCTCAGGGCATGCACACATACTTGCCCGGCATGATTCTCAAGCCACCATGTCTGGGACTCAGACCACAAAGCCTGCCATGTGGGATCCAGTGCCTTGACTTCTGCACTACATACTGGCCCTTAGCAGTCTGAAAAAAAAATTGCGAGAGGTTCCATGCACTCCTGAGAGAGAGAGAGAGAGAGAGAGAGAGAGAGAGGGGAAGTGAGAAAGCACACATCCTGTGGGGAATGACCACACTGCAATCACTTCTTCCATTTCTTCTTTCAGGATTTTGTGCATGTACCCGGAGTGTTTTTAAGTTGCCAGGTCTGGGAATTCACCTGGCTGGTTGGCTCTGTGGCATCCAGCTATCTTAACCACCCCGACACCAGCTGGCCCAGTTTTTTAAGTCTTGTTTTGGAGAAGCGTTTATCTGAATACAGTGGGGAAGAACAGAAATGTGGCTTAGAGGGGTTTCATAAGAAAGATAGGCACGATTCTTGTAAAAAGTGGGCTATGTGAGTAAGGGAGGGGAATCCAAAAGATCATGGTCATAAAATTTCAAAGGATCTTTAGAAGAGGTGGTTTGTTGAGAGGTGGATAATAAGATAACAGGAAAACAAAAAACCAAAAAAACCAAAACCTACTTATAAACAAGTGTCCAGAAATATAAAGCCCTATAAGAGACCTTGAAATGTTTGTGGATGTCCCTTATGATGGGACAGATCTGAAACGTTGGTGAAATGTTTATAGGGAGATAGAAGTGACTTCAGTCTTCTCACGATAACAAGGAAGAATGATTTTTTTTTTTTTAAGGTTTTTGCCAGAGCGTGCATGTGCTTGCCAGAGACAGATAAAATGAAAGAGAAAGTGAGAAATCACCCTCCCCCAGGGAGGACGGCAAAGCAATTCCTTCTCCTCCATTCTCCTCTTGGGATCTTGGGCACACTCACACACAAGCCTGGCATGATTTTCAAGCTGCCGGGGCCGGGACTCAAACTGTGGTCATCCACGTGGGAATTCAGTGCTCCAACCACCATGCCGCCTGCTGATCCAAGACATTTTAAAGAGTAGCCTCTGTAGGCCACCACTAGAACTTTCTCGAATGGGCTGACATGAAAGCAGAGAGTGTGCAACGGGTGTCTGTAAGTGGCAGGTTGTGGTGCTTCCTCCGGGCAGCCCTGACACAAGCTCGCTTCGGACCTGCTGGATGTGTGGAGAGGCCTCAACTCTCCCTTGAGCGAGCACTGCAGTGTTTTCGCTCCCAAAGCTAATGGCAGAGGGGCCAGCTCTGATTTGCTTCCTGAAGCCTGCTTTGGGAGAAATTTAAAAACCTGTTTGTTTCACCCTTCAGCTGGCCAGGCTTTACCCATAATTCCTGAACTTTGATTATGGGGGTTATTATAGTACAAGAGCGTCTTTGTAAAAGAGCGTGTTTAATACTCAGGGGTCTAGCGTGACTAGCGGATATAAATTGTATGGAAGCAATTAAACATGAAGGAAATGTCATGTGGGCTGAATTTAAACGTACAGACTTTTTTTTTTTTAACTTATACTGAGAAGGATGGAGAGAGAAAAATTAAGAAGGAGAGAGGAAAGAGGCCCAGAGAGTGAGGAAAGTACACACAGAGACAAGAGGAAAAATAGTAATTTTTAACATTTGGTAAATCCAAACTGCTTAGCCAGTTTTATGTGAATGCCTTTCATATGAACTCTTTAAAAATATATATGTTAGGGGACCAGCAGTTAGCGTAATGGCTATGTTGCTGGACTCCCACATAGTCGACTGCGGTTCGCGTCCTGGACCCGGTGGCTTAGAACTCACACCATGCATGTGTACGTGCGTGCCCAAGATCCTGAGAGGAGAATGGTGGAGAAGGGATTGCGGTGTGACCATCCCCCCTGGGGGATGATTTCTCGCTTTCTGTCTCTCTGTCTCTCTCTGTCTGTCTGGAGAGCGCACGCGCCCTATAGCGAAAATCTCTCAAAAAAAAAAAAAAGTAAAAAAAAAAATTACACCATTTGGGGCTTGTATCTCTTTTGATCAATCATCTTCATCTCAAAGCGTATGTGTAATGTAAAAGTAGAATAATGATTTTTTGGGGACTATATTAATAAACAGGTGTGAAGGAGGTTCCATAAATGATTCTTTCTCGTTTTCTCTTTGTTTTATGCTAATGGCCACTGCGTATTTCATAGAGAGTAGCTCGTCTTAGACTTTTTTTTTTTAACTTTTTTTTTGCTATAGGGGATATGTGCTCACAGAGAGCGAGAGCGAGAGAGAGAGAGAGAAGTGAGAAATTATCCCCCAGGGGGATGGCCACACTGCAGTTCTTTCTCCTCTACTCTCCTCTCGATTTCGGGCTCACACACACACATGCTTGGTGTGTTTTATCAGCCTCTGGTCTGGACTTGAACCACGCAGTTGTCCATGTGGGATTCGGCTCCTTAAGCACCATGCCACCTGTTGGTCCATTTGGACTTCCGATTAAGAGTTAAATGTCCTGTCTCCTGCTTGCCTAGAATGTCCTCCCTCTCTGTGCTTGGTCTGTTAAGACTGAGCCAACCTCATCTTCTCTCCAGTTCCTTAGTGGACTAAATAAGAAGAAGGCTTCTCTGACTCCAGATCCCCATAGTGATTTGGTCTGTGGGGGTAATTTGGCACTCAGCGGTTTGTCCACTAAAACACTGTGTAGGACTGGCTCTGTGACCTGGTGGTTCAGGCAGCCACATTCCACATGGCCAACTGTGGGTCTAGTGCCGGACTGGCGGGGGGGTGCTTGAGAAATATGTTGGGTACATGCCCGTAAGATGGGGGAGAAGGGACTGCAATGTGACCGTGCCCCATGGGGCTGCTTTCTCCTCTCCCTTTCTCTCTGTTTTTCTCTGATCAGTGTACATGCCCTCAGGTGGTATGGTGGTTAAAGCGCTGGACTCTCACGTGACTAACTGCAGTTCAAATTCCAGACCTGGTGGCTTGAAAATCACGGTGGGTACGTGTGTGTGCATGCTCAAAATCCCAGGAGGAGAATGGAGGAGAACGGATTGCGGTGTAGCCATCACCCCCTCCCTAGAAGGGAGTGATTTCTCACTGTGCCTCTCACTCTATCAGGTACACACCCTCTAGCAAAAGCCTAAAAAGAGAAAAAAAAGAAAGAAAAACAAAAACTGCGTAGAGTTTGTTATGAAATGAATGGGTTTATTTCATTTCCTGCACTTGTCAACTCTTAGAGATAAACCCTGAGTCACGTTGTCCTTCATGATAGCACCTATTGGTGATAGCACCTATTGGTACCAGGAATGTCTGTTGAGATCTGCATTGATATAGAACACGTCGAAAGAATGAAATACCCCTGAGTGGTCAAAGGCAGGAATGAATGGTTTTGGATTCGATTTATAATACTGCTACAAGTTTGGTTTGAAATTGAGTTGAGAAATAATGGACAACTTTGGATTATTTGTCTTGATAGCGAGTGTTTATGCTTTATGAACTCCATGTACTTCTCTAGTGCCTGACCCAAAACCTGGAATACAGTAGGCACTCAGTTACTATGTGCTGAAAGAAACATAAATGATTTTGTAATTTCACCATTTTTTTTAGAACATCTGGTGTTTCCTTTTTTTAAATTAATTTTTATTTAACTTTATTCGCCATTATTATTATTTTCCAGTTTGATCAGAGAGAGAGAGAAAGAGAGAGAGAGAGAAAGAGAGAAAACAAGCCACCAGGTCCAGGACTCGAACTGCAGTCAGCCATGTGGGAGTCCAGTGCCTTCAACCACCATGCCACCTGCCAGATCCAGCTCTGGTGTTTCTTTACTGTGCAGTAAGCCCGTAGATATTTATTGAGCACATAACTGTACCTGATGCTGGTACTGTGCTTAGCATACTGGGTATATACAAAGTACGCTTCCTTTCTAAATAAATATATTCTGTTCTTTGTATTTGATTGTTAGTCTGAATCTAAATTCTAAGAAATCACTTCCTCAAGCAAAACAATGAAGATTCAAGAAAGGAAAAGTTGTTGGGTGTAATCCAATATATTCATCCGTTCCGAGGTTATTTCCACATTCCACTCCGTGGTAGAAATTCACCACTTCCCTTTCCTTTCAAATGATACTAAGGTCAAAACCTTTCCCATTGGAGCTAGTGAGGTAGACTAGGCTATTTAGATTTCAAAGGACTTTTCTGGATGCAAAGTAAATAGGGAAATTTGAGATATCAACCAAACTGTAATTAAGCAGCTTAACTGTGTCAATACTGAATGCAGAGATGTCAGGGGAGCTAGTTAGCAGCAAGCATTTAAGCACAGCCTCAAGTTCATTCGCACTGGTATCACCATCATCCACAAACATACTTGAAAGGAAGTTTATCCAGGTGAACTCAGGAGAAATTGCTCATCACATTCTAAATTATATATTCATTATTAATATCTTCATTTAAAAATTTGACTTGGACTCTTCTTCTTTACATGTCTTTTAAGGTCATCCAGACCTAAGATTTAATAAAGTTATTATCCTTTCAGATCTCAGATCAGGAAAATGAGCTGCTTTCAGATGTGAATAAGGGGAGTATTTAAAACCATAAACCAGATTTATTCATAGGTGGTCATATATTTCAATGCAGTCTATTTTTTTGTAAATAAAAAAAATTACTCAAGTTATACCTGCATGCATTCTTGCTTTAAGAAATTCAGCCAAAGTGAGTCTCTCTGATCCTGTATCTCCAACCCTGGTCATCTTCCCAATGGGTGAGCCCCTTCCAATTCAGTGTGTTCTTCAGACATATGCCCGTAAAACCTATGGTTCAGATTTCTTTTTTCTTTTTACCTTAATTTCCTTAAAATTTGTTTTTTGACTTAAAAGTATATTTTTTCATGATAGTAGCTAGAGATCTACTTTAACTATTACCGTATGTCTTTACCACAATATACCCATTTTCTTTTTCTTAAATTTTAAACTTTTTTTAACAATAATTATTTCCTTTATTTTATTTATCATTGTTGTTATTTTTAATTTGACCATAGCAAGACAGAGATAGAGGGAGAGAAAGCAAGAAAGCAAGCCGCCAGGTCTAGGACTCGAACCATGATCAACTACGTGGGAGTCCAGGACCTTTAACTTAACACCATGTCACCTGCTGGTCTCCTCCCATTTTCTTTTTTATTTTCCCTTTAAAAAATATTTATTTATTTACTTAATTCCATTTGCTGTTATTATTATTTTTTAATTTGACCAGAGACAGAGAGGGAAAGGAAAAGAAAGAGAAAGCCATCAGTGCCGGGATTCGAACCATGGTTGACCATGTGGGAATCCAGTGCCTTTAACCACCACACCACCTGCCGGCCCCACTCCCCATTTTCTTAATAATGGGACTTTAATGTTATTTAAATCTTATCTGAATGACCTATTATAAACTGAATTCTTTCTTCATTTGAGTTTTTCATCATTTTGAAAAGAGATGTTCCATTACTGAACATACATTGCATTTATATGATAATTCAAACTTTTATTTATTTATTTATTTATTTATTTATTTACTTACTTACTTATCTATTTTATTTTGACCAAAGAGGGACAGAGAGAGAGAGAAAGCTGCCAGATCCAAGACTCGAACAGCTGTCAGCCATATGGGAATCCAGCACTTGCAACCACCACACCATTTGCCAGCCCCTGATAATTCAAACTTTTAAATACAGGGCCCAGAGCACATGTATCCCCAGCTCTTGTACTGAGGTGGCCAGGGAGGGGCGTTATCACAGCCTCCTGAAGGTGAGGGTAGAGCAGAGCCCTGTTCTAATTTGTGACTGTTTAGAGCTCTTCGGTCAAGATCACAGAATGGTTTTCCCTCCCTTGCAGAAGAGGCAAGGATTCCTCTTTTCTCTATTCTTCAAGCCCTGCTCAGAGACTTTTGGCTAACTCTAACTTGTGAATTCAAGGTTTGGTGTTGGGGTCTTTGATTTAAGTTGTGAGCGGATGGGCAAGGTGAGGCGTTACTATGGCCCAGCCTGGAGCGTGAGCTGCTGGGAAGCAGGGCAGGACAGAAGCTCGGTGGTTCCTGGGTCTGAAGCTGTGCCTAGAGGGAGCAGCTATGGGTGAAGGCTGCATGCCAGCTGAGCGTGGTGTTGGGACACTGGTCACCAATGCAACGAGGGATTTGTAGGCGTGGGTGCAGCATAGCAGCCTGTCAGGCCAGGGCCTTGCGCTTGCTTCTTCCAGATCTTCACCAAGCATGTCCTTCAATTGTTTATTATGCATGGACTTTGATAAGGAGTAGTCATTATTTTGTTTTATGTTCTATTTCTCCTTGAAGGCCACCCTCTAGGGCAAGGAGTCTGGCTTATCTTCCTAGAGCCTAGAGATGAATGAATGGGGAAATAAGTACAAAAGGAAGCTTTGATGGGAGATAATGAGGCTTATCTTTGCTGCTGCTGTTATCTTCAGAAGCTCAGTCACAGGGCCTGCCTTATGGCCTAGTGACTAAGAGAACTGGATCCTACATGGCCAACTGTGGGTTTGAATCTGGGTCCCGGTGGCTTGAAAAAGAACGTATGTATGTGTGTGTGTTTAAAATCCCAACAGGATGTAGAAATGGAGAAGGGATTGCAGTGTGCCCACTCTTCACTGGAGGAGGGGAGGCGCGTTTTCTTCCTCTTCTGCTTTCATTTTTTACTTCCTTATTGTTTTTCTCTTTGTCTGTCTGTCTGTGGAGAATGCACATACCCTCTGACAAGTTAAAAAAAATTTAAAAAATGAAGCTGAGTCCCAGAGACTTTCATATACATTTATGTGTATTTAACAAACGTGCTCATAGCACTTACTCTGTGCCAGGCATACTTCTTCCATGGTCCGCGTTTAATTACCCCAACAACTGTGTGACAGTAAATAACTTGACCAGAGTCACACCCTAGTAAGGATTAAGTCCAGGCAGTCTGGGCCCACAGTCAATGCTGGCTGTCCTTTTCCCGCCCACAAACCTCGACATGGTTGGGTTTTGGTTGTTTTTCCCTTTTAGGATCCTCGTGTTTCCATCTTTCCTCTCCAGTCCCGTTGCCCCCACCCCACTGTGGGTGTCAGTCCTTCATTTGCAGACGCAGCACACCGGCCTCCCACCTCGGCTCCTTGTGCACTGTAGCCAGGCTAACCTCTCCTTCAGGACACTCATGTTGTTTCCCACTATGGCTCTCTCCCTGGTGTCCTGTCCTGTCAGGGCTGACCTTTGCCTGGTTTCCAGCCTTCTCTTATTCAGCGACCCAGACCTATTCATCGAGGCTCACTTTCCTTGCCAACCCACATGCTGGCATGACCCCTTGGCCATGCTAGTCCCCTGCCCTGGACTACCTTGCCCTTTTCTCAGGCGCCTTCGTCCAGTTCCTTCTGCCCTAAAGGTTCATCTAGGCCTCACCTCATGCCGGACTACTGAGCTCTTAGGGTGTCCATGTCCTCCTTGAACCAGAGCTTCAGGCTGTTAAATATAATTTCATTATTCCTTTTTTAAAGAGATATTTTTGCTATGGGATGCATGTACTTGCTGGAAAGACAGAGACAGACAGAAAACGAGAAATCACCCTCTGGAGGGGGAGTTGGCTATGCTGTAGTCCCTTCTTTTCCATTCTCCTCTTGGGATTTTAGGCACACATGCACACGTGCCCAGCATGAGTTTTAAGCCACCAGGTCCAGGACTCGAACCATGGTTGAGGTTGACTATGTGGGAGTCTAGTGACATAACCATTACACCATCTGCTGGTCCCTCATTATTTCTTGAAAAAGCTCAACTAGGTTTAAGTTCTTTGGAGCTTTATCCCTGTCCTGGCACTGAGCTAACTGCCCGGGGGGCATTGGGTGAGGTTAGTAGGCAGCACACATTAGGACACTCATTTAGATCCTAATATTGGGTACTTTGCTTGGCTTCCTCCATCTTAAATGAGAAACTTGAAGGAGATGATAGCCAAGGTTCCTTTTAATTTACTTAACCAATTACACTCATTTTTAAAAGCAGCTTGAGAAATAATTTACCTAAATCACTCATTTAAAGTGTTTAATTCAATGGTTCTAATGTATTCACAGATATGTACAACTGTCACCATCCATTTTAGAACATTTCTTCACACAAAGACAATCTCCTACTAGTTAGTTATTAGCTGTCATTGCCCCCCCCAACCCCCGCACACATACAACTACTAATCTACTTTATGTTTCTCCCTCTTTTTTTTTTTTAGAGGTTTTTGCCATCGGGTTCATATGTTTGCTGGAAGGAGAGAGAGAGAGACAGAAACAGTGAGAGGGAAGTGAGAAACCACCTTCCATGGGGGATGGCCATGCCTCAATCCCTTCTCTAGGGACCAGCAGATAGCGTAATGGTTACTTTGTTGGACTCCCACGTGGTTGACCACTGTGGGTACATGGGTGCCCAAAATCCCAAGAGGAGAATGGAGGAGAAGGGATTGCAGCATGGCCATCCTCCCAGGGGGTGATTTCTCTCTTCTGCCTCTCTGTCTCTCCACATACCTCCTATAGCAAAAATCTCTCTCTCTTAAAAAAAATCCTTCTCCTTTCTCCTCTGGGATCTTGGGCACACATGCACATGCACCTGGTATGATTTTCAGTCCCTGGCCACTGGGTCTGGGACTTGAACCGTGGTTGGCCATGTGTGAGTCCAGCTATATAACCACTATGCCATCTGCTGGCCCCCACACTTTATGACTCTTTATACTTGCTTATCCTGGACATTTTGTATAAATAGGATTATATAATATGTGTTCTTTTATGACTAACTTCTTTCACTTGGCATGGTGTTTTTGAGGCTCATTTGTGTTAACATGTATCAGTATGTCATTCCTTTGATAGCTGAATAATATTGCATTGTATGGACATACCACATTTTGTTTATCCATTTATCCATTGGTGGAGATTTGTGTTGCTTCCACCTTTTGGCAAATTACATCTGTGTTTGAGGGGAATAGCCTTCCCTTCACTGATTTCTACAGTTGCCAAAGGCAGTATCCCTCTAATGCTGTAAAAGTAGAAATGCAGGCCTAACGGCTGTGTTTGCACATGTGGTTAGACAGACTGGATACTTGGTCATCAGTAACAGAGCAGTCATAGGGAGTACTTGGAGCTGTGTCGTCAGATATTTTGATTTGACACATGGTTGTGCCATTTAATGAGCTTCTAGAACTTTAGCAAGCTCCGGTTTCCTTGTTTGTAAAATGCAAGCTACCTTGGCTGTTTCTTTAGAGTCAAGGCCATATTCGCAGGGTCTGGGGCCTGGGACAACTCAGCCAGTGCAGACAGACCTCCTTATGGCTATAAAAATGTAAGAAGGGCCAGCTGGCGGCATGATTATTGAGGTGGCTCGATCCCACAGGGCTAGCTGTGTGGTTTGAGTCTCAGATCTTGAAAAACACTCAGTGTGTGCGTGCGTGCGTGCGTGCGTGCGTGCCCGCCCAAGTTCCTGAAAGGCAGGAGAAATGGAGGAGAAGTGACTGGCGGGACCATCCTCCATGGGAACTGCTTTCTCACTTTCCTGCCCTTTCTCGCTTTCTCTGGTGAGTGAATATACCTCTAGCAAATTAAAAAAAGAATAATTAGTCAATACATAAAGTTATCTTGAAAGTGCCGTAAGTTGTCTATTTTAGTACAGTACAATCCTTATAACCTTCCTTACCAAGCTCGGAGGCCAGGATCATCACCTCCATTGCAATAGCTAGAGTGGGCCTACTTGACCTCATTGGGACAGTTAATGCTTTGCTTCGTGTGTGTTAATGGTCTTTTTTGATCTTGTATTTAGATTTGTGGAGGGTCATCAGGCCATTTGAGAAGAATGGAGTATAAGGAATAAGACATTTTTTCCCCCTCTTTGAGAAGATTCAGAGGGAATGCATTCATTCTTTGTGGGGATAGACAGCGAAGATGGAGAGTTTTCTTTTAGGTTGTATCTGAAGGTTGTTGTCTCAGTCTAATTGGACACCCTGAGCTTGCTTATCATTATTAAGCAACTGTTGGCTCTTCTGTTTGGGGTTTGGATGGGAAGACTGAAAATGCCTTTTTGGGGGAACCAGCAGTTAGCGTAATGGCTATGTCGCTGGACTCCCACGTAGTCGACCGCGGTTCGCGTCTCAGACCCGGTGGCTTAAATCTCACGCCGGGCACGTGTGCGTGCGTGCCCAAGATCCCGAGAGGAGAATGGAGGAGAAGGGATTGCGGCATGACCATCCCCCCTGGGGGGTGATTTCTCGCTTTCTGTCTCTATGTCTCTCTCTGTCTGTCTGGCGAGCGCACGCGCCCTATAGCGAAAACCTCTCAAAAAAAAAATGCCTTTTTGATAACTGGGTGAATGAGAGATGAAGTGTTAATTTGATCCAAACTTTACGTGGAGAGTGGTGTTCATAACAACGTCACTGCTTTGGCTAATGTCGCTATTAAAGTCGAAGAACTCTACAACTTTGGATTGTAGGCAAGGGCTGCCTCCCTACCCAGACTAATACAAAAAAATTTTTTTTCTTAAGATAAGATTTTAGAACATAACAACTTTTATATTTCCAGGACAGGTTTTCTGAGGGAATAGAAAGTAAGTCATTTTTCTCATCCCAACCTAGCTTTTGCCCATGTGGTAAGTGGTGGCAGGCAGAGAAAATGGACTATGGAGATGGGCGAGTCTTCACACCCCTTCTCGTATTCTGGCCCCAGTGAGTGGGGACGGGCCTTGCCTTGCAAGTGTCTCACCCACTTGACCTGTGCACACAGCAACTGCAGAAAGGTCAACCTTTCCAGGCTGACATGATAACCGGATTTTGTGTGGGAAATCCTGACAAAAGGCTATTTGTCACTGGGGGACTGACGCCCCTGTTTTCCATGAAGTCTGTCCTTTTCATCATTAGATTGTGACCCTTTTCCAGAAGTAAGGCGAGCATAGAACAAGGAAAGAACGAGTAAAGGAAATTCCGTTTGCTGTAACTGCAAACTGGAAAAACAAATGGGTGATTGAAGAATGGAACTCATTCCTGGGATGACTTTAGGTTGCCCTGGTCTGCACCGTGATTCTGGAAGAGGAGGGATTAATCATCTGGTTAGGTGCTGTTCTCATTTCCTTAGGCAGTGTGACTTGTTTCCTGTTGAACCTGCGCGGAGGTTCTCAGGCCGACATGCACACTCCTGTTTGTCAACTCGGCCAGGGCAAGAGGACTTGGCCACGTGACTGTGACCTCACATGGTGACGAATTTTGGCCCTGTGTTTCTGGCTCATGGGTACCTAGAAAATGCAGTGAGCTGAGCAGGACTCAGCTGGTTTGCAGGAAGGGCAAGAAGAAATTCTGATCATCTGTCCCCGAATGGAGGCATACCTTGTATGTGGCCAGGAAAGAGCAACCACTGCTGAAAATTTTAGACCTGTGTCTAGCTACTGGTCTAAGCTGCAGGTTTTCTTTCGTCCTGTGTAGAAAACCATTTTTCTGTCTCTGCCTATTCATTGCTAGAACTGGAGGCAGAAACAAAACAAAAGGCTTTCATTTTATCTATGTTATTTTGGGGACACTTTCTTATAATTATGGTTCACTTAAATATTAGAATATTACTTATTGTAAAAATAGTTTGCAGCAGTGGTGGGAAATTTTTTACAAAGAGAAAGTGAAAACCACTGAAATCCTCATCATTCTAACATCGTTCAAGATTTTTGTTTGTTTATATTCCTCTAATATCTGCCATCGCCAATTTAAAACTTAGATTTTAATGCATTTTGGGACTAGCAGTTGCTGTAATGGCTATGTCGCTGGACTCCCACGTAGTCGATTGTGGTTCACGTCCCGGACCCGGTGGCTTAAAACTCACGCCGGGCG
>NW_006159754.1:631182-673000 GCF_000334495.1 Tupaia belangeri chinensis | reverse complement strand
GTGCGCGCGCCCAAGATCCCGAGAGGAGAATGGAGGAGAAGGGATTGCGGCGTGACCATCCCCCCTGGGGGGTGATTTCTCGCTTTCTGTCTCTCTGTCTCTCTCTGTCTTTCTGGTGAGCGCATGCGCCCTATCGCAAAAGAACTCTCCAAAAATTAAAAAAAAAAAGATTTAAATGTATATTTTAATGCCAGTCATGTCTAAAACAAAAGGTACTTGTCAGAGATGGTCGTGGTAGAGAAGGGCATATTCATGGTGTTGTTTGCGTCCTCACCAAGACCCTGGAAGACAAGTTACTGGTGTCTGGAACACAAAGGCCAGGCTTTCTTCAGCTTGGGAAAGGACAGGGCACAGGAGCGATGTGCGGACACCACTTGTCCTAGCGGGAGAGTCCTTGGAGCCCAGGCAAGCCCTGGGTGGGCTTAGCTCGACTTAGCAGGTTTCCTAACCTCGGAAACTCTGAACTCATTCTTACCTGATCTCTGAGACTCCCGGGCCCCTGGAGGTGTATAAATACCCTAAATAAATAGGCGGAAATACAAATATACATACTTCTGTGACCCTGAGGAACTCTGCTAATCAAAGACAGATTTTTTTTTTTTTTTTTAAGTTTTTGCTATAGAGCTCAGGAGGTCGCTAGAGAGAGAGAAAGAGAGACATCACCCCCAAGGAGCATGGCCTTGCTGCAGTCCCTCTGCCTCTAGCGTCCTCTTGGGATTTTGGACATGCATATACACGCGCCCCGCATGATTTCAGAGTCACTGCCATCTGAGACTCAAACCGTGCTCAAAGATAGGAGTGAAATTTTAAAATATTTTTAAAATTTTAAATAAACACAGTGTTTAAACAGGGAGCTAAGGCCTTCCTAGTTTTCAGATTTGAAAGCACTGTAGGAGCTGGGGAATACTTTTTTCCCCATAAGTCTATGCTTCACCATCAAGGAAAATGTTTTTTAATTTTGATCTTTCCTTAAAATACTTGGAACAGATTATTGCTGGAAGAATGATCTAGTAGCTCATCAGAAAAGTCATGACAAAAAAAAAAGTCATGATACGTTTTTGCATAGAAAAACAAAAAAATACACAACCCCAATATAAGACGGATGTCTTCGGACTAGAATTTTTCTACAGCTTAAACTAGCTGGACTTGATGTAGGTAAACATTCCCCCAAAGTTCTCGGAGCTCGCCTTGTCTTTCCTGTTGGCAGGGGTATGTGTATTCCATCATATGGAAAAATGAGGGAAGAATTAGCCTACCGTGCAAAGCAGTGAACAATACTAGGAACCACAATTTGACTTCACTGACGGCTCTTTTTTAGAACAGTATTTGTTTGTGTTCCCTTTTGAAAAGACACAGCCCACCAAGTACCCCTACCTGGCTTAATAATCGGAGTATTTTTTTTTTTTAGAGAGAGAAATTTTTGTGATTACACTTGCCAGAGAGACAAAGGCAGAAAGCCAGAAATCATCCCTTGGGGAGATGGCCACACCACAATCTTTCCTCCTCATTCTTCTCTTGAGATTTTGGACACACATGCATATGCATCTGGTGTGTTTTAAGCTGCCGGGTTTGGGACTTGAACCATGATGAGCTATGTGGAGTCTAGTGATGTAACCATTATACCATCTGCAGGTCCCAATAATGGGAGTATTTTAAAGTCTTTTGAATGTTTTTAGTAAACAGTACTTGCAGAGACTATTACAGGCCACACTGCCTGAAAAAGGGAGGAGACCCACCCATAAGAGCTTTGTAAATAGTATCAATGGATGACGTCCTCTGTGGTTACATGAACCATACAGCATGGATGTCTCTGGTTTAGGACAAATGTTGACCAGCTTGATCTTGGGATGCCGTCTGTAGCCACAGCACACTGTCTTTAGCTGTTTGTCACCCATTGCTTTCCTCCTGGCTTCTCTGACATTGCCAGGGGTACAGAGGGGTTGTTTTAAGGCAATCAACATACTGTCCTTTCCCTGAAGCTTCTAATGCCTAGAAGCACTGAGAACAGTTTCTGCCCATCAAAATTTGGTGTTCTTCTGCTCATTGCATTTTAAAAAATAATTAATTTTATTTATTTATTTATTTATTTATTTAAATCTGACCAGAGAGGGACAGAGTGAGAGAGAACCGGAGAGACGGAAAGTGAGAAAGCGAGCCACTAGACCCAGGACTCGAACTGTGGTTGGCCATGGGGGAGTCCAGCACCATTAACCACCCACCATGCCTCCTGCCAGCCCCTGTTCATTGCACTTCATCGCTCAGCATGATAAGTTTAGGGCTGACTGCTCCATATGACACCCCCGCATGCCTGAAAATGGGAGTGGATATTTTCCAAAGGAAAGTTGGATTGTGGATCAGGAGAGAAGGGGAATAAATAATAGTTGACTAACATAATAAGATATTTACCCTAAGAAGGGCTGCCACAGAAAATACAGCTATCCACTTGAATTTGAATTTCAAATAAACAGTAGATAAGTTTTACTTACGAGTGCATCCCAAATATTGCGGGGGACATATTTTGTACTAAACAAATTACTTATTGTTTCTATGAAATTCAGATTTAACAATGCTTCCTACATTTTTATTTGCTAATGTGGCAACACCAAGTCCCTAAATAGTTCTAAGATCTCTTAGATCTTTCATGGTTTTTTGTTGGCTCCGAGCTTACCTGCCCTAAGACTTCTTTGCTTTGGAGAGGTGCTGGGGAGTGGCGCAGGGGACAGGATATTACACTAGCATGAATTAGGAGAGGGCAGGGCAGGGTGTAAGGAAGTATTGGCCAAGCAGCTGCTTGGTGGCCTCAGGACAGAGTGGATGTCCAACTACGTGTTCACTGTATGCCTTGGTTGGCTAACACCTTGTTTTTGATGCTATTCTTGGATGCTCCCTGTATTCTGTGTATTTCTTCACCCCATCTGCCCACACATTCAACATGGGCAATTTTCCAGTTGAGGCCTTTTTGTAGTCTTCATCAGCAAAGACCTCTTTTACCTTCCTTTGAAACTTAGAAAAAAGGAGGAGTAGAATTTCACCTCCAACCCACTGCACTGAGTCTGCTTTGGGTTTTTTTATGCTACTTATACGAATACAGTAAACGTTCTTTTTCATTTGTATGCTAAATATCACATTGGTTCTGGTCAGGTTTTTAAAACATTACTACAGAATATGTATATGATTGTATACGAACATTTTCTTTAGATTCTGGCTCAAACGAGGTAAGTTATTAGCTTTGTTAGGGATGGTGACTTCAACTGGTTGAATTTTAGGGGGAAGAAAAACGTGGGAAATATGACCACGAGGCTTAAAGGATGCTCATCCTACATGTTCTGTTCCGAGGCGTCACATTATTGACTGAACGTGTTTTTTTCTTTTTTTTTTGAGAGAGAGATTTTTGCTATAGGGCGCATGTACTCATCAGAAAGACAGAGAGAGACAGAGAGACAGAAAGCGAAACATCACCCCCCAGGGGGGATGGCCATGCCGCAATCCTTTCTCCTCCATTCTCCTCTTGGGATCTTGGGCACGCACGCACATGCGCCCGGCGTGAATTTTAAGCCACCGGGTCTGGGACGCGAACTGCGGTCGACTATGTGGGAATCCAGCAACATAGCCACCACGCCAACCGCTGGTACCTCTACTGAACGTTTTGAAACTCTTTCAGAAACTCTGTTACTAGTAGGTCCTGGTAATGAATATAGAGGACTGACGGAGTAGGACTAATTTATTTAAAATGGTTTCCTATTGAAATCATCACATGCACAGTTTCCCCAATTTGAAACCTGTTCTCCGTACCCTGATTTGACTCAGAAAGCCATCCAGGATGTTTTTGTCCCTGGGCCCCACCGGAAAATTCAATTGTCCTGAGCGACAATGACTTTGCAGTCATTGCTATGTGGTTGTAGCACATTCATTGCTAGGAGTAGTTTATGAGTGTCACCTTGACCCATGAGCTGCACTGGGTGTCAGACACCTAGGAAGGGAGGGACTTGGTTGATACTTAAATGGGAAACTCAGGGTGTTGCGTGGAGGTGTATTAATGATTAAGGAGGTGGCGTTGGCTTGAGTCAGAGCTTTTAATGCTGCGCTTAGAACACCTTGTTTCCTTAGGAGAAGATACTTGTTTGCCTGTGATCCTATTTTCTGCCTTATTAAAATAAAAATATGAATGTTTTAAAAAAAATAAGAAGAATGGGACCAGCGGGTGGTATAATGGTTATGTTGCTGGAATCCCATGTAGTCAACCACATTTCGAGTCCAAGACCCGGTGGCTTAAAACTCACACTGGGCACGTGTACATGTGTGCCCAAAATCCTGAGAGGAGACTGATGGAGAAGGGATTACGGCATGGCCATCTTCCCTGCAGGTGCTTTCTCACTCTGTCTCTCAGTCTCTCTCTCTGTTGCTGGCGAGCACAAGCACCCTGTAGCAAAAGTCTTTTTCTCAACAAAATAAAATAATAAAAAGAAAAAACAATATCCAAGTCTTTATAACTCCTTCCCAAAAGGTAGGAATGAGAAAAGGCAGGGTTGTTTATTTTACAACTACCAACTTTTCCTGAAAAGAGACTTCCTATGAAGATGAAGAGTGATTATGATCTGTTTTTCTAATTTTAGTAAGAGTGCATCCATCGCTCGTCTTAGCATAGGACTGATAGTTTAGAAGGATGTACTTGTACATTCACGCCACACATGGCTAAGCTAGAGGGCTTGGAGATCTGATACTGCTGTGCTTTTTGGCTATAAATGCAGCCCATGTAGTCTTGTCTCTGGCCTGCGTGATCAAGAGTGGACTGCTCCAGCTGAAATCGACAGATGCCCACTTCACATTATTTGGTGCATGTACCAAGTGAGGCCAAGGTTTCCTCCACTTTCAGGGACTTTATTACGATCATTCCGACCCTCCTTCTGTTTCCTTGGTGACGTCTTGCCACAGTCCCTTCTCCAGTTGGTAGGGTTATGACCTTAGGTAAATATGGGCTTCCACAGCTCAGGTGAGCAACCTCAGAAGGGGTAAGAGGGCTTTCCTCTACCTTTAGCTTCAGCGTATGTGAGCCCAATGGAGCAGAGCACTCATTGGTCACGGTCTATGAATTGCATAGTTAGAACAGAGAAAGCAGTTTCTCAATGGAAGTGGTCATGGTGGTGGTCGTGGTGGGGATGGGTGGTTCTGTGGCCAGAAGAAGGGAAGAGATGCTGAGCAGATGATAACCATATACTTCCACTGCAGAGAGAGATGCAAGGCCTGGGGGAGGCCAGGGCCCTAGCCTTACTGCTATAGGCTGCCTGGAGAGAGAACACACATACGTGGGAGAGAACGTGGCATTGCCAGACTACGCAGAGATAATGAAAAGATTCAGAGTTAAGTGTGATCAGCATGAACTGTGGTCATCCAGAGAGGATCGTAAGGTTTTAGCATTTTATACAAGCTCCTATCTGCCTAGGGCGTTCTCTTCCGGTTTGCTTATTGTGATTGTACTTTTCTGTATGGTCACATAATAAACAGTCCTAAAAGTTTCTATGTCATTTCTTTCTACTTTCTACACTGATCTACATTTACCCATAGAAAGTATATCTCTCCTGTTCAACTATGCATGTCAGCATGAAAGTTCATGAAAGTGATGTTATTCTTTTTTTCTTTGAGAGGTTTTTGCTATAGGGCTTGTGTGCTCACCAGAAAGACAGAAAGAGACAGAGAGACAGAAGGCAAAAGATCATGCCCCAGGGGGGATGGCCACGCTGCAATCCCTTCTCCATTCTCCTCTCGGGATCTTGGGCATGCACGCACACGCGCCCGGCGTGAGTTTAAGCTACTAGGTCTGGGACTCAAACTACGGTCAACTACATACATGGGAGTCCAGCGACATAGCCATTACGCCAACTGCTGGTCCCTGAAAGTGATATTATTCAATGGATAAAGACTTCAGTCTATAAAAAAGAAGGATAACATGCTTTGCAAATAAAAATAATTTGGAATGTCTTTCACAACTAATGGTGTCGTAGCATGACTTTTAGTGACCGATGATTATTTCATTCTACAGCGATCCCATAATTTGCTCATCCAGCCTGATTTCTGAGCATTTAGGTTGTTTCCCATTCTCGCACTTAAAGAAAAAACCATATGATAAACATTCTTATAGACTTTAAAGATATATCCTGATTGTTTCACTAGCATTCATTCTTAGAAATGGAATTCCTGGATTCCAAGGCTATTACTGCCATGAATTGTTAAGGGAATAGTGGAGAAAGAATGATAATTAACTCAGAAGCACTGTAGCTAGTTACCGAACTGAGTTCCTTAATTCTTTTTTTATAAAGAATTATTTTATTTAACTTTATTTATTATGATTATTTTCTAGTTTGATCAGACAGACGGGGAGAGAGGGAGAGAGAGAGAGGGAAAGTGAGAAAGCAAGCCATCAAGTTCAGGACTGGAACCACAGTGGGCCATGTGGGAGTCCAGCGCCTTTGACCACTGCAGCACCTGCTGGGCCCAATTCTTGCTTTTCTTTGCTATGTGGGGATGTATAATTTGGTTGTAAGTACCAAAAGACTTTTTATCATGGCTGTGTATCTACATTATTCATATCATATTTTAGTGATATATACTCGTTCTTAATGTCCATAGTAAATCACCCTGACAATTGGTCATATTTTTATAGTTTTTGAAAAATAAGTACACTGTTCAAATAATAACTTGATAGAAAAGATACTGGCACCAGGGAAAATAGCATCCCCAATTTGCTTTCATTAACCTGGCTGTGATCAAAGAGTTATTGTCAGAGAAACATAAGACTGGTCTAAAATAAGCCCCTTGCTGTTATTTATTTTTTTTTAAGTTTTATTAATTTAATTTATTATTATTCCATTTGGCCAGAGAGAGAGGAGATAGAGAGAAAGCAAGTCTCCAGGTCCAGGACTAGAATCCAGCTTTTAATCACCACACCACCTACTGCCCCCTCTTGCTGTTTTGGAGGTGAACAATTTCATATTCATGAAGAAATAGTTACTACCAATCCTAAATGGGGTGTGCAGTGAGCAATAGTAGATAGAGTTATTATTTTTGCAGAGAGCGTGTGGGACATACCGATTCAGATTTCTACCAAAATGATTTTTTGATAAAGGTGAGCGAGTGAAAGGCGAATAGAGTAAAGATAGGGACAGTTCGGTGATTAAGAGCTTTGAATTTTTTAGGTCCCAGAGCAAGCATCCGTAGGGTGCTGAGGAGAAACCATGTACCGATGTCGAAATTGCACCACGTGGTGTACCGGCAGCAGGGAAATTCAGAGTTAAAAAAGTTAGGCCACTGATCTATCTTGCATGGAAAACTTTCAGAGTATACTTAACAATGCTTAACTTCAGACAATAAACATACACAGTTCTTTAAAAATCAGTCTAACATAATTAGACACAACCTGATCGGCGTGACTTCTGTCTTCCTAATTGAAGGTTTCATTTGGATTTCTTCCCCTTCTTAGTATTTGCTATAAATATTGGGTTGTATGAAAAGTCATGACGTATTTTTCTATGTTCTTCTATGCAAAAATGTGTCATGACTTTACCGACAACTGTGTGTGTGTGTGTGTGTGTGTGTGTGTGTGTGTGTGTGTGTATTCGCAATAGAGCACATGCATGCACATGTGCACATGGGAGAGAGAGATGAGCACTCTCCATTGGGTCTGGTCATGCCACAATCCCCTTCCTTCAGTTCTCTAGCCCTTTGGATCCTGGACACTTGCCTGTCTGCCTGGCATATTTCAGGCGAACTGCACTAGGGATTTGAACCATGGTTACCATGTGGGATCTGGCTTCTCGTGAGCAGTGCGTTACTGCTGCACCGTCGAGCCAGCCTCAGGTTTTTCTTATTATCATTTTTAGCAAAAGATTGCCAGTGAAAGGAGTTGCACCTGGTTACTTTGATGACTACATCAAGAGAGCTGGAAAGCCCTGGTGCTGGGCTCCAGTTATCCTGGCCACAGTGTATACAACAGGGCCACTGTGCTGCCGGGGTCTCTTGCTCTGGGGGGCCTTATTTATTGCAGCCCTTGCTACCAGCATTAGTCACTTCTGTTTGGGCACTGTGGTTTTTTTTTGCTTCCTTCCAATAACATTACTTGAGTTTTAAAAAAAAGTCACAGAAATATAGTTTCACAGAGACTTCTCTGCTTAGACTTACCGTCTGGAATTTTAAAAGGTAGACAGTGAAGAAGCAAATTTCAGAAGCTTGAACAGTTTGAAAAACAAGAACTGTTTCTTTATAAAGGAAGCCGAAAAGCTGTTGGGTGAGTGTGTTTTGCCTTTAAAATGCCATATTTAGTATACCTCGGTATGATTCAAGCAAAGTAAAGAGCTAAGGTAGAAAAAGCATGTCATTCAGGGACATTTTCAGGACCATAAAGTGAGAATGGCAGCAAATTTGTTTGCAGGGATCTGTGGTTTATTCAAGCAGAATGAATCCCAGTACAGACTTGTTCCTACCAAGGGTGACACGGATTCATTTATAATGTTCCAGGTTTCTGGTAGTTCGTTTGCATTCTCTCCACTTGTGTCATTCTGAACAAATAGAAGGGCTAAAAGGCCCTGCAGTCTCTAAGCTTGAGAGTCTTATGTAGAGACTGGTGTGTGGTCTCCTCGCTCTGTAACCTAGAGATGAATTTATTCCTTCATGCCAGCAGACGCCGTTGTGAGGTCTGGCGATGGAAATGCTGTCTGTGGAAGGACAGATGGGGTTTGTACTGGAACTTGAGGTGCAAAGAGATAGGACCGAAGTAAAAATGATGATTCATTCTGATACCTACAAAAAAAATTCTGGTCATTCATTCTGATACCTATAAAAGAAATCCCTGTCAATACTGTGTTGTTTAAAGGTCTTTTACAAAAGTTGTGTGCGTGTGCACATTTGTGTTGAAGAAAGGACACGGGAGAACGTGATACGTAGTTGTGTTCCAAGCCCCCAGAGTCTTCCTTGCAGGCACTCGGAGCTGAATTTGAAGGCAGCTGACCTCCAAATTCTGTCCTTCATCCAGACGTGTCAGTCCAGCCGAGCTCTGTGGTCAGACTGACTATCAACTCGGAAGCTGAGTTCTGTGATGGTTTAAGTTTAAGGGCTGCCCAAACAGGTTCCAAGAAGATCCAGTTACCTGCTCAGCCCTCACTATTCACTGGCAACCTGAGCAGACAGTACTGCCAGGGCCATTGTGTCTTTGGGCAATGACGGCAAACTAGGGGCTTCCTTTCGGCAGTCAGTTCAAGCCTAAAGAGACCTACACAGCCGTGTCTTTGCTGTATGCTCCAGTAAGGATAGGATGGTGACTAAAGCCAGATTTCTGTTTTAATCCCACTGCTGACTAACACCGATTCATTGGAACTCTTGTCAGTTAGTGTGAAGAACTGGAGAGGAGGCTGTGCTATTTTTCGTTCTTGGAGAAGTTTCAGGTGCCCAGAGGACTACTCAGTGTCCTCCCCGTGCCTTAGCGGCCCCATGTTATAACCCCCAAGAGGTGTGAGTGATGGTGAATTTCATCTCTTCCTGAAAGGTGCCATGAGAACACGCAGGGCTATTCCTCTTTGCCATTGTTTCTGTCTGTCTCCCAGCAGGCTGAGGTCATGACAGAATGGCAGGTTTATCTTGGATTTCCTTGTTTGGCTAGCAGCCTCTGTATCTCTGGGTTGAATGTCTCTGGGCATCTCACATACGCCAATGGGTTGGAGGAGAAATTGGCTCCTTCACTGATTCTTTCAGAATCTCAGGCAGTACCTAGGGATGGGGGAGAGGGAGAAGGGACACATCTGCACTTGCCATGTCACTGTCCCCTCAGTCAGGGCTTCCTCTTCCTTTCCAGGCTCCTCCTGTTTGGAAAGCTGCCTAGCTTAGTAATGACCACAAAGACTTCAGGTGTAGAGACTGGGTTCAAATCTCAGCTCCACCCCTGACAGGATTTCTTTGGTGTACACTTCCAGACCCCCCTGTAGCTACATTTTGCTGAAATTTTTTCACCTTCGACATTTTGTCTGTCTGTCTTTCTTTCTTTCTTTCTTTCTTTCTTTCTTTCTTTCTTTCTTTCTTTCTTTCTTTTTGTCTATAAGCTTCAAATATGTAAGGGCCACATCTTTTTATAGGTACATTGGTTAAGAGTGTTTTTTTTTCTGGAGCCTCACTTAACCTGGCTTCCAACCCTGTCTGTACTGTTTGCTGGTGTGCGACCTTGGGTAAGTTATCTAGCCTTTTGTCTGCCTTGGGTGCTGTTGTGAGGATTAGTAATAAACAATTGTTGGGCCTCTGGCACCAACACCAGCACAGATGGATGCTCAGGGATGTTGGTGCCCCCACCTCCAGCGTGGTACCAGCGCCTCTGTGTCTGCTGACCCCAGCAGCACCCCCGGACGTATCTGTTGGCTGCGTGGCATGATAGCACCAGGCTTGTGGCCAGCATGGGCAGGCAGCCTATTGGCTCAAGGAGCCCCTCATACCATTCCTCAGGGTCGGAAAGGACATGCCCGCAAAGGCCACAGGCTTCATCTTTGGAATCTCTTGTTTCTGTTTGCCCCCAAGATTTTGATAGTAGCCTTTCAAGGTAACTTTAAAAATATATATTTAGTTAATTTTTATTTAGTATCTTTTTTTTTTTTTTTTTTTTTTTCTATTTGACCAGCAAGTGAGAGGAAAAGTAAAGAAGCAAGTTGCCAGGTCCATGACTTGAACCGTGATCAGTCAGCCATGTGGGAGTCTAGCGCCTTAACCACCATGCCACCTGCCAGCCCCTCAAAGAAACTTTTGAAAGTTATTTCAGAAGAGTAATTATAGTTACATATTAAATAAGAGGAAGGAAACCCCCTAAAAACTCTCCATTTGTGCCTGCCTTTTTCCTCTTCTGGGATTGGTGTCTAGAGGCGCTCAGAATGGTCCAGTGCTGGACGTCCTGACGTAGGCTTTCCTGCAGTACAGCTCCAACCAAAGTGGGCTGTCCTGAACCCCAGTAATCGGATTGCTTAACCTTAATACCAAGAAGGTTGGGAAAGCACCAACATCTCCATGGGATGTGTGTCCAGTCAGACTCCCAGGGGTTCGTGCTGTGTGACCCAAAGTTCTCACAGGTGTCTAAAACAAGGATTGTGCTAGCAGGGCCTGTGTGGCTCTAAGCATGCTAAATATGTTGGCGACCGGATCAAGCATGCTTTCCTTATTTAGGAGCAGAAAATCATTGTCAACCTATTGAAGGCACGAGCACAGTCAGAAAGGGAAAAAAAAAAGCTTTTTTGAATATAACAACAACAGTAAAAAAAACCCCACCAAAACCCACCATTTGCGTTTCTGCAGCCTGCTTTGGCATTTACCATTCTAGGTTTTACTATGGGCCTGCACCATAATAATAGTTCTCTTCTTTTTGAGAGATTTTTGTTGTAGGGCGTGTGCACTCACCAAAGAGACAGAGACAGAGAGACAGAAAGTGAGAAATTAGCTCCAAAAGAGAGAAATTCGCCCCCCCCACCCCACACACACACACACACACACACACACACACACACACAGAAGATGGCCACACCACAATCCTTTCTGTCTTCCCATTTTCTCTTGGGATTTTGGGCGCACATGCACACACGCCTGACATGAGTTTTAAGCCTTTGGGTCCGGGACTTGAACTGTGGTCAGCCATGTGGGAGTCCAGTGATGTAACCATTATGCCATCTGCTAGTCCCAATAGTTTTCTTTTTTTCTTTTCTTTCCTCTCCTCTCCTCTCCTCTCCTCTCCTCTCCTCTCCTCTTTTTTTCTTTTCTCTCCTCTCCTCTCCTCTCCTCTCCTCTCCTCTCCTCTCCTCTCCTCTCCTCTCCTCTTCTTTCTTTCTTTCTTTCTTTCTTTCTTTCTTTCTTTCTTTCTTTCTTTCTTTCTTTCTTTCTTTCTTTCTTTCTTTCCTCTCTCTTTCTTTCCTCTCTCTTTCACGATGGTGGAATATTCAACACTTTATTTTTATACCCATGGGGGGGAAGGTTTATAGTTCATGAATAATATTGGTATGAATAATGGAATTTCCGAAGACTCCAAATCCACTGGGATGAGACCAGGTAGGAATAGTGAAAAATGCCTCGACCATGGAAACCCATAGACCTCTAGTAGTCGTGAACTTGGAGAAGCACAGTGGGGTGTGTGGCTTGTGTGTTGGGCTCACCCACCTGTGAGTGCATGAGCTCGGAGCAGGGTAGAGGAGGGAAGAGAGGAAGAGAAGGTGGATTGCGGAGCACCCGTCCGCTGCCTTGGTAGTGCGAGTGTGAGATGAGAATGCAGATCCGCTGTCCTTCTGCTCCTCTGGTTCCTCAGAGGCCCTCAGAGTCAGGCTGCCTTGTCACGGCACAGTGTGATCCTTAAGTACCAGCCAGCCTGTGCCCTGCTGTTTGTCCCACGCTGGCAGGAAAACTGGGTGCGCTGGTTTTCCTAACAGGCGGAATGTCTAAAAATGGCACGGTAAACCTAGTGTGCAGCTCGGGGATTTTCAAGAACGAGCTTCGTATGTCAGCTTTGCCTTTACTTAGTGACTTTAGAATCTTGACCCCGCTGTTAGACTCCCTGGCCTGTGCATGTAACACAACGTTCTCTTCCTCCCTCCTCTCTTTGCCTTCCACATTGATCTTATACTCTGTGCTGGAACTGTGAGATAGAATAATGAATCAATACGTGGCCTCAGTCCTAAATAACTTACATTCCATTTTAGCGAGAAATCTGATACGGCTTCTCATAATACATAGCAGAATGAAGGGAATGAATGGAGAGGACAGCCATCTTGTTAGGAAGGTACAGAGGAAGAAACAGTTCTGCCCAGGGATTTGATTACATGGGATTACAGAGCAGGGTATTCCCTGAGATGGGTTTTTAAGCATAGGGGAGAATTTTGATAAGCAGGAAAGAACAACAGGAAGTGAGCATTCTCAGTGAAGGGGAAACTCAAAACTTATGGAAGCTTTAAAACCTTGGGCGTCCGAATGGAGTTTGTGGGGATGAGATGAGACAGGAACAGCCTACACAGGCAGTAAAAATGCAGGTTGCTGAGCGCAGAATGGCTTCCATTGAACTGTGGATGTTTGTGCTTATTTGAACCCTGTTGGAATATTCCTGGCTTGTTTTATGAAGGGATGTCTCTCACTGAGGGTATTGACTCAGGGCGTTTCCTTTTACAGTCAGGATGGCTTCCATCAGACCAATATTCTTCTCGGGTCTTTTTGTTTTGTTTTGTTATCTTGGATAAACAGAGAGAGGCTGATTCATTTTTCTAGAAAAACAGGATGCACTAAAATACTGCAAGTGACAATAAAACAGACATGCTCACGTACAATAATATTTATAAAGGGACCAAACAATATGTGTAGCAGACACTTCCATGGTGTGGCTGTTCTTCCTCCCCTGTCTCGCTTGCCTGGAGTCCATGGCCAAGTTGCTTGTTTCTTTGGGTCTCAGTTTCCTCAGACTTCAAATCAGGACCAGTCACACCTAGTGAGCAGGCATGTTGTCAGGAACTGATTATATGGAGTGCTAGTAACCGTGCTGGGCATTCAGTAGGTAGCCACTCCAAAAGGCGTAATTATTTTTACACTGGGTATGAAAGATCTACTCGTGATTGGGACAATATACTCAGTAATTTTTTAAAAACAGTTTTATTAGGGGAAGGTTTTACATTAAGTAGACTAGTATGATAACTTTCTTTCTTTTTAAAAAAAGAATTATTTTATTTACCTTTTTATTTTTTTATTTTTTAATTTTACCAGAGTGGGACAGAGTGAGAGAGAGAGAGAGAGAGAGAAAGTGAGAAAGCAAGCTTCCAGGTCCAGGACTCAAACCGTGGTTGGTCATGTGGGAGTCCAACATCCCTAGCCGCCACGCCACCTACTGGCCCCGGCCCCATCTTTTTTTTTTTAAAGAGAGATTTTTGCTATAGGGCATGTGCACTCGCTGGAGAGACAGAAAGACAGAAAGTGAGAAATCACACACACACACACACACACACACACACACCCCACAGAGGAGATGGCCCCATTGCAATTCCTTCTCCTCCATTCTCCTTTCGGGATCTTAGGCACACACATGCCTGGCATGAGTTTTAAGCCACTGGGTCTGGGACTCGAACCATGGGCAACTATGTGGGAGCCCAGCGACATAACCATTACGCCATCTGCTGGTCCTGACTAGTATGATAACTTCCTGTATACCCCTCATCACCCTCACTTCAACAGTTCTCAACATTCTGCCATTCTTGTTCTCTCTCTTCCCTCTTTCAGAAATGTTTTAATATGTGTAATGAACTGCTAGCCAAATTGTTTTGAAGCAAACTCCAGAGAGCAGGTAGTTTTGTGCATAGAGTTTTTTTTTTTTTTGGAGAGATTTTCACTGTAGGGCGCGTGCGCTCGCCAGACAGACAGAGAGAGACACAGAGACAGAAAGCGAGAAATCACCCCCCAGGCGGGATGGTCACGCCGCAATCCCTTCTCCTCCATTCTCCTCTCGGGATCTTGGGCACGCACGCACACGCGCCCGGCGTGAGTTTTAAGCCACCGGGTCCAGGACACGAACCGCGGTCGACTACGTGGGAGTCCAGCGACATAGCCATTACGCTAACTGCTGGTTCCCTGCATAGAGTTTTTAAGACTCTGCTAGGCCCACCTGTGGTGGTGCAGCCGTGGAATGCAGGAGCCATAGGGGAGGCCTGCGTTTGGAACCAGGGCTGAGCTAGGTATGTGCCTGCATGCTGTGTCCATGGTCTGACTGACTGAGAGACTGGAGGAGGATTGCAGTATGGTGGGATCCTACTGGGGGTATCTCCCTCTTTCCCCCTCTTGCATGAAAGAAAGAAATTAAATAAACTTAAAAAAAAAATTCCGATGAGTCAGTGGACCAAAGAAGAATCTGTAGAATCCAGCAGTTTGAATTAAATTTTCACCTTTGAGTTTTAGGCATTTCTGCATTAAACCTGGATATATCTGTGAGTCTTTTATTCCAGAGTGGCATTTTGAAAGTACAAAACATTTATTTCATTTAGTGACTACTTCTCACATTGCTTTGTACATAAATGAGTACTTATATGCATATGCAAAGCATTTTGTATAATGGAAGATTTCAAACATACCCCGATACCAGTAGAGTGTACAGTGTGGTATGATATTCCTCCTTGTCCCATCACTAAAACTGTCCCTCTGATGTCCCCTTTTGAGAGATGGTCATGTTGTCTGTATAAGACTCCCTGGATGAGCTGGGATAACAGGAGTGAGACTGTCTTCTGGTGGAAGAATATGAAAAGGCAGAGTGATTAGGTTAAGGGAGTTCACCAAGGCGGCGGGCCTTCTCTTGCTGCTCGTTAGCAAGAGGGGCTTGGCTGTCATGCTGCGGAAGGGGGAAAGGCAAGTGAGAAGCAGCTGTGTGGCTTGGGGTCCCACCCTCCTGCCCTTCGATGGGCCTGAGCCTGGAGCCCATCTCCCCTCACAGAGCTCGTCCTCTAGAGCTCCTGGCCCCTGCCCCCGGGCACCCCCGTTGTCCCAGTCGCAGTTGGCCTTTCGCGCTTCCTTCCCCTCCCTCCCTGTGGACAGCACCTGGGGGTGAGGGGATGGCCCCTCTCTTTTTGACTCTTGTGGAGCTCACCCTAAAATATTAAGACTAGCTTTATAAGTCTAAAAAGGAAAAAAGAGAAGAATTTCTGGGTCAAAATGGCCTTACTGATTTTTGAAAGAGGTATAGAAGCAAGCATTTATCCTACACTCGATGAAAAGAAATTCCAAACCATCAGTGCTCTTGCCTTTGAGAAAAATGTAAGTGACAACTCTCGGAAGATGGGATGTTCCAGATGGATTCAAAGAAAAATGTGATGGTTGAATGCAGTTCAAGAAAGAACCCTTGAAGACATGTCAGCAAGAACAAGTTCAGAAGGCAATCCTGAAATGTTAGTGGTGGGTTTTTTGACAGGGAAAGTGTGGATTTTCTCCTTTTTCTTCTTTTCATCTGCCTATCTTTTTCCATTTTCTTTTGAAGAGAGGTTTTTGCTATCGGGCATGTATGCTCAGTAGAGAGACAGAAAGCCAGAAATCACACATGTACACACAACCTCCCCCCCCCCCCCCATCCCTCAGGGATTGACCACACTGCTATCCCTTCTTCTCCATTCTCCTCTTGGGATTTTGGGCATGCACACACACACGCCCAGTGTGAGTCTCAAATCTTTGGGTCTGGGACTTGAACCATGGTCAGCCACATGGGAGTCCAGTGCCTTAACTACTACACTACCTGCTCGACCCCCCCCTCCCCTTTTCTTTAAAGTTTATTTCATCCATGAGAGAGACAGCACCCCTAACAGGGTCTTGATGCTGTGACCCATCCCCAGCCTCAGCCAGTCCAGACCATGGGGACAGGAGTGCCTGGTGTCCTCAAAGGAAGTCTCTGGATGTGAACCCCGAGCTGTCCTAGGTGTTCAGCCTCACGGAGTGTCATATTTTACCACGATGCCATGTCCTCCCCTCAGGATCTCTCACTTCTGTCTGTCTGTATTTTGTGACTTGTTTTCACCATTATTTCCAGCCTGAATTATGTGACTGTTGGAAAAATGATAAAAGCATGTAAGTTACTCAAATAAAGGAAGGCACGCTGGGAGTGGAGAGTGGCCGGGTTGAGGTGAGCCATCACTTTTTCTCTGCTCCGCGGCATTTACCTTAGTCTCGCTGTGTGTCTTCCACAGTGTCCTTGGTCCCTGGCCACTGCCCCTCCATTCTCTTATTACCGATGGTGGGAATGATGCTCACCGTCATGGCCACATCACATCAGGCCAGGGGGAGGCTAGTGGACTGCTGTTCCCAGCCCTCCCCCAGCTGCATTTAGGGTTCATCCTTGCCTGTTCTGTCCTCTGCCTTTATGTTTCCTGATCTGCCTTCTAAAGTTGCCCAGGCTTTAAGGGATAGGCATTGGGCAAGACTAGGAGCTGGTGGGCACCAGGAGACAGGACTAGCAGAGTGTGTGAGACCTCAGCGAGGGGTGGTCCCTCCTCTTCTGACCCTGAAAGCATAAACATGCCTTGATGCTTTGCTGCTGGCCTGTCCACCCTTACTTTGGAAGAAGTGTAATAACCTATTTCAAAATGGGTTTTATTTTATTTTATTTTATTATTAGTTTTTTGTGTTTTTTTGTTTGTTTGTTTGTTTGTTTGCTATAGGGCACGTGCGCTCGCCAAAAGGACAGAGACAGACAGAAAGCGAGAAATCACCCCCAGGGGGAATGGCCATGCCGCAATCCCTTCTCCTCCATTCTCCTCTTGGGATCTCGGGCACGCATGCACACTCGCCCGGCGTGAGTTTAAGCCACCGGGTCCAGGACTCGCACCACTGTCGGCTACCTGGGAGTCCAGCAACATAGCCATTACACTAACTACTGGTCCCTCAGAATGGTTTTTAGACCTAGGTTGGAACATTGGTGTGTTCTGAAGCTATCTATGATGGAAGTAATTCAGTTGAAGAAGATGCTAGAGAGGCTTGTGAAAAGCAAGCACAGAAAGGAACAGTGAAAATGGTCTAGGAGGTGATGTGTGGAAAGCCAGTGGAGGAGAGCGCCTGGGGACACGGGGGAGGGGCTGAGAGGGAGCAGTGTCCATTGCTAAAGGAGCCGTTTATTCAGACCGAGTGCGGAAACGGTGACCTCTGGCATGGCCGCGGGTGGAGGAACTCCCGTTTTCCATGCTGAGCCGTTGATTCATTCATCGCGCTGAGCATCCTGTGGTGGAGGGGTTCAGGGCTGCAGCCCCGTGTCCTCTTGCATAGGAAGTACTCTGTGACCCAAGGTATTAGAATCTCTTTTATGGCACTTCCCGGAGAAGAGGATAGAGCCTAATTGGCAGGCAACTGGAGTTTCTTTCTTTCTTTTTTTTTTTAAGAGAGATTTCTGTGGGACCAGTACTTGGTGTATTGGCTATGTCGCTAGACTACCATGTAGTCAACTGCGGTTCGAGTCCTGGACCCGGTTGCTTAAACTCATGCTGAACACATGTGCATGTGTGCCCAAGATCCCGAGAAGAGAAGGGATTGCAGCGTGGACAACCCCCCCCCGGGGGGGGGGTGATTTCTTGTCTCTCTGTCTCTCTCTGTCTTTCTAGCAAGCACACACACCCTATAGCAAAAACCTCTCAAAAAAAAAAAGAGAGATGGGACCAGCCAGTGGCATGGTGGTTAAGGTGCTGGACCCTCCCCCATGGCCTACCATGGTTCAAGTCCTAGACCTGGTAGCTTGCTTTCTCACTTCCCCTCTTTCTCTCTCTGTCTCTTTCTTGTCAAATTAAAATAAATGGATGAATAAATTTTAAAAAAGAGAGATTTTTGCTATAGGGCGCATGCACTCACTGGAGAGACAGAGAGACAGAAAGTAAGAAGTCACCCCCTGGGGAGATGGTCATGCCAAAGTCCCCTCTCCTCCATTTTCCTCTCAGGTTTTTGGGTACGCATACACACATGCATGTGGTTTAATTTTTTTTTTTTTTTTTTTTTTTTGAGAGATTTTCACTATAGGGTGCATGCGCTCACTGGAAAGCGAGAAATCACCCCCCAAGGGGGATGGTCACACTGCAGTTCCTTCTCCTCCATTCTCCTCTCGGGATCTTGGGCATGCACGCACACGTGCCCGGCGTGAGTTTTAAGCCACCGGGTCCAGGACGCGAACCGCGGTTGACTATGTCAGCGACATAGCCATTATGCTAACTGCTGGTTCCCGCATCTGGTGTGAGTTCTAAGCTGCCAGGTCTGGGACTTAAACCACTGTCAAATACGTGGTAGTCCAGCAATGAAACCATTATACCATCTGCTGGTCCCAGCAGTTGAGATTTGTAAGATTTCCAGGACCAAATACAGGTGATCTGAATGCCTTTATACATATATATACTTTTTTCTTCTCTTCCCTCTCCCCTGGCCCTCCCCAGCTGGAAAGGGAGAGACGTCTCCTTGTCTTCCTCAGCCACTCCTCTGCTACTTGGAGCAACTAGTATTTACAACTCAAAGAATTCCTTATTTATCCTGTGTTGGAGACTGTTTACCCATGTTGAATTAACATGAGGTTTTTTAATATGTGCTATTAAAACGAAGAGGGACCATTTGTAACTTCAGGAGCTTAGCAGCTGGGTTCATGATGTAAGAGAACATAGACATCTTTGAAGGGATTTCCAAAGGCCCCAGGAATTTTCCTGGTTTGTGAGTTACAAGGCAGTACTTTGTATGCTGGTTGAGGAAAGTAATATGAAACAAAAGCAAATAAAAAAATAAAAACTTCATTTCATTTGAAAATCATCTTGCAGTACTGAGCAAGTATGAATTTGGTCCTTTGCTTTCAATTAGAAAACCAGTAAGTTGAAAATTTAAATATAGATAGTCTAATGTTCATCTTTTAAAAGTTACATAATATATAAGAGCAGTTGCATATTTTGATATTAGAGAGAACAGCGTCTCAAAAGAAGGAAAAAAAAATGCTTTCAGTTCCAGATAATGTCAAATATTCGTTTTTTCCCCTTAGGGTACATTCATTACCTACTTATTATTTTCTGCCTGAGCCCTTCATTGTAAAAGTGAACTTTTGGAGTCCTCTGAATTCACTTGGGGAAAATGACACAGACAAACCCCTGTGAATGAAGCATTGCTTTTAATTTCACTGGAAGTGAGGCAGATGAGGACCTTGGAAAAGGAAGGCTATTATTTCCTTTGTGGAAACTTTTATCTTTGTTTTCTGGGTGACTGGTAAAAACAATAGTTTGCTGTGGAGTTTCAATAATCAAAGCAGAGGAAATAGCATATGAGTGACCGCAGCTGTTTGGCGGGGACAAAGACGGGCTCTTCGGAAGGTGAGACTTAACTGGAGTCACATGAACTGTGCGTGAATAGGCATACTTTTTTTTTTTTTTGGAGAGGTTTTTGCTATCTGGCGCGTGCACTCGCCAGAAAGACAGAGAGAGACAGAGAGACAGAAAGCAAGAAATCACTTCCCCCGGGGGGATGGCCATGTCGCCCTCCCTTCTCCTCCATTCTTCTCTCGGGATCTTGGGCACACACGCACACACGCCTGGTGTGAGTTTAAGGCACCGGGTCTGGAACTTGAACCATGGTTGACTGCATGGGAGTCCAGCGACATAGCCATTACGCCACCTGGTGGTCCTGGCTTCATGTGCATTTTAACATTTTAGCATCTTTGTCACTTACGTTTTAGTTCCTTTTCTGATGATAATTCTTGCAATTTGCCTTCCTATGATAATTCTTGCAATTTGCCTTCCTAAAGATTATTTAGATACTGGGGCCAGTCTGTGGCATAGTGGTTCAGGCACTGGACTCCCACGTGGCTGACCACAGTTCAAGTCCCGGATCTGGTGGCTTGCTTTTTCACTTTCCCTTTTTCTCTTTCTCTGGCCAAATTGAAAAATAAATAAAATAAATCTTAAAAAATTATGTAGATATTTGTTGAGAAACTAGTATGTTAGTCATACAGGACGTGGTGATGGTAGCTAACTGTGTGTATGTGAAGGGGAGAATGGAGTAGTCAGAATGCAGAAATATACATTTTTAGTATTCCAGATGAGATTTTTTTCTATTTTGTGTAGTCTTTCTTACAGTAATAAAAACGATGTAGGGCTTGCCCACGGTGTGGTAGTTAAGGGGTGAACTCCTACATGGCCCAGCTGTGGGGTTTGAGTTCCAAACCCAGCAGTTGAAGAGTCATAGGCATGTGTGGTGTGTGACCAAAATTCTGAAAGGAGAAAAGGAGGGGATAGCAGCATGCCCATCACAGGGGTGTTTTTTTTTTTTTTTTTTTTTTTTTGCTGTAGGGGGCATGTGCTCGCCAGACAGACAGAGACAGAGACAGAAAGCGAAAAAATCACCCCCCAGGGGGGATGGTCACGCCACAGTCCCTTCTCCTCCATTCTCCTCTCAGGATCTTGGGCACGCACGCACATGCGCCCGGCGTGAGTTTTAAGCCACCGGGTCCGGGACGCGAACCGCAGTCGACTACGTGGGAATCCAGCGACATAGCCATTACGCAAACTGTTGGTTCCCTACATCGAGTTTTCAAAGGACATTTATGTTAAATACATGTTATCAGTCTTCTGAGCAATAATAGGGGTTTATATTTGTGTTACTCATTACACCTTATAAAAAAATTCACACAAATTTATTCAGTGCACTTAAAAAAATGATGGGCAACAAAAAAAAGCAAATGGTATTGTGGGATCTTCAAAAATTCATGGAAATGTGTTTTATGAAAACTATGCATGGATTTTTTTTTTTTGTACTATAATATACTTATACTTTAACTCCATTTTTTCTGTTAATTCGTTGAACTCTTATACTTAACAATACCTGTTAAAGCTGTCTCATGGCTTTGTTTATTTACATGGAAGGGTGGTGTTCTTGAGCTTTACAACTAAAAAAATGCCATTATATTAACAGTATTATAACAATAATAAATAACTCAGCAGTAGCAAAAACTGCCCCTCCTTATCCCTCCTTCCTCTGCTCTCCTATCAAAGGGGTCACCTTTCAGTTTTTTATAAAGTAATATCCGGCCTGTCTTCCATGTGCATTTGCTGTTCTTTGGGATCCTCTCCATGCTAATGCTACTGTCTGGTTATTTCCTGGTAAGGCTCACTTTAAAAGGATCTGCTCTTCACAGAAACTTCCCTAGTTTTTCCTGGGGACTCAAATTCCCCTGTTGGCTCCAGAGCAACCATAATTAATTCCGATTTGGTGTACAGGGAGGGCCTGTTATTCATATGTGGCACCTTTTCACGGAGTCCTTAGATAGTGGGAGGGAAACAAGCTTCCGGCTGGCACATGTCCCATTCATGAGAACTCTGCTGTCGTCCTCTAATCACTCCGCAAACTCGCCACCTTAGGGGTTTTATCGTTCAACACATGCAGTTTGGGAGGCACATCGGACGGTGGCAGTGTACAGTGACGGTGTCTGCCTGTATACTGGCTTCTCTTTCTGCCCGGTGTCTCAGTGATACCGTTAGGTTCGGGAGGGAGTTCTGAATGGGAACTGGTCATCAGAGGTGGCTTCATGGAACAGCTGGGGTTTGACGGTGCCTAACTCATGACCGTGTTTTAGTAAAGAGAGAAAAAGTTACAGCAGCCGTGAGCAGATAAGTCTGTGGTCTAGACCTCTAGCCCGGATGTCTCTTTGGAGATCCTTCTATCCATTTGCTCATTCAACATGTCCCTTTGCATGTGCCACGATCACCTCAAAGACAGCGTGTCCAAGCAAATTCATCATTTCACTCTCAAACTGGCTTGTCTGCCATTGTGTTGGAACTCAGTAAATGTGGCTTCAGCTGGAACCTCAGCCATCATTTCTCCCTTACCTATCACACCCAGTTCTTCTCCTAGTCTGCTTGGTCCTGCCTAACAAACCTCCTTTGCCACCTGCTCTTTTCTTTCTTCCTAGTCTAGATCACCATTGTTTTTAAGCTCTGGCTCCTGCACTAGCCTGCTCCCCCCTCTCTCTGTGTGCGTGTGTGGTGGTTTAGACTTGGTTTCTCTGTGTTATGATCCTCTTGCCTCACTTCCTGAGCAGCTAGGATAACAGGTATGTGCTGCCATACCCGGCCTCCTTATTTTTATTTTATTTAACTTTATTTATTATTATTTTCAAGTTTGATCAGAGAGAGACAGAGAGAGGGAAAGTGAGAAAGCAAGCCTCCAGGTCCAGACCTTGAACTGTGGTTGGCCCTGTGGGAGTCCAGCATCTTTAACCACCACGCCACCTCCTGGCAGTAGTCTTCTATCTGGTTTCCTTCCTGGGAGCTGGTCTTACTCTCCTCCAATTTATTGACATGCTGTGCCTAGAATGATTTTCTAAAAAGAGAGTTGTCTTAATAGCATGCCATATGCTTTAAAGCTCCTCATTTGCATCTAGGATAAAGTTCAAGTACCTTAACTGACCTTAGAAGGCTCCCGTGACCAGGCCTCTCCTCAGCCATATTGATGACCTTGCCCTTCTTCCCACATGTTGCACTATCTCTTGCCAATGGGTCTCTGCAGGGCTGTTCCCTCTGTCTGCTTTGCTCAACTCCTCCACGATCCTTCCCTCTTCCAGGGCTCAGGCTTGAAAGCCTATCCATGCAACTCACTACCCTGAAATCCAGGGGATGACATTGAACCTCAGCGACTCAAGCCTTCCATTCACTTCCCCCTCTGCCCTGATGGTGAGAATGCAGAGCTTATGGTTTCTGTGCGGGCCTTTCCCTGTGCCTGGTTTCTCCTAGCACCTGCCCTTACACCTGCCTTCTGGCCTGCCAGTGTGTCTGATCTGAGGGGACTGGCAGAGGGCGAGGACGGGTCAGCACTGCTTCAGCACACAGGGAGGGACAGGAGCCTGGGACTTGCCTGACATCGTCCCCCACCCCCAACTCCCTGCGCAGAAACACTGAGCAGCTGGTCAGCATGTGGGCCAGGAGGCACGGAGCTGGGCTGGGGGGCCAGGGATTAAGGCAGCCCTTGTAGCAGCAGCTGCACCACAGGGAGCACCTGGCCCTCCTGGAGGTCCCAGGCTCTTTCTTGACCTCTTTCCTTCACTTCCTGCATTTTCGGAATTACAGCAGAAAGTCAGGATAGAACTCTAGAAGTTAACCAGGGCCTGCTAGTGCCAATTCCCTGAGATTGGCTTCTCTTTTCACTAAGGAGCTCCTCTGGTGGATGAGTGGAAAATGAGACCAACTTAGGTGCTCCCGCAAAGTCCTGAGCAAACCCCGTCCCAGGTGTGGTGGGTGTGAGCCCTGTGAGCGTGGTGAAGGGGCCCATTGCAGAGAGTTGGATTTCACCTATTGTCTAGCAGTGTAATTTTAGGCGCGTTATTTAACTTCTAATTCTTGATTTCTTCACTGCAGAGTGAGGATGATAATATTTATCTTACAGGGCTAGACCATTGAATAAGTAGTAGAATCAAGGTGAACATGCTGGTCCAGCCTGTGGGTCACACTGCTGAGATGCCGTGCTCTGTAGACCGAGACCACAAGGAGGCCTGGATTTGATTCCTGGTCCCACTTAAAGGTCAGGCATGGTGGCCAGCCTTTAAAATAATTGGGTGACTTGGGAGGCTGAGGCAGGAGGATCATGAGCTCGAGACTGGCCTGGGCCACACTGCAAGGCCCTTTCTAAAACAAAAAGCTGGGCGTGGTGTTCAGCGCCTATAGTCCTCGCTGGGAGACTGGCTCAAGAGAATGATGATGATGGATCCTATCTTTATAAAAAGGAAAAAGAAAATGGATCGGGGCTGGCAGGTGGTAGTTCGGGTGCTGGACTCCCACATGGCCAACCACAGTTTGTGTCCTGGATCTGGCAGTTGGCTTTCTCACTTTCCCTCAATCTCTCTCTCTCTCTCTGATCAAATAAAAAAAAAATGCTTAAAAAAATACTTTGGGCATTATGAAATGTAAAAATATCTTGCATATATCCTACTCATAATATCAGTACTATGTATAACATTTAAACACTTCCTGCCGTTTGAATATAGTTCATGAACTGACCGACTGCTTTTATCTACATGCAATTACTATCACCTACTTATCTTTGTGTGTCATGAACACAACGTGACGTCGGTGACTGTGGCAGGAACCTTCGCTGACCTCAGGTGTGGCCAAGTGTGTTCCTGAGCGTGACTCCGCTCCACATGCCACTCTCCGGTGACATTTATGTAGCACCAGTAAAGCATTTTACCATAACCACGTTTTTTTTTTTTTATCATTGACATTATCTCATAATCCAATCATTATTTGGAGAAAATGTCAGTTGATTTTCTGCATTACTGAGGACATGAACAAAGAAAACTGTAACACAAAACTTTCAGTGTGGAACAGAGAAATTTAATCAGCTCATGATTTCATCAGTGGGGCAGCCCTCGGCTTTAGGGCATGCAGGGATCTGTATCACTTCAGAGTTAACCCAAGAGAGAAATGTAATCGGGGGTGGGGTGGAGAATGTAATTAAAGTGCAGGCAAATAAAAAAAAAACCTTCACAATTAGATTATTAGCGTTATTACGAAGGAACTGTCTTTTAAATTGCCGTTAAGTTGAAGCAATCATAAAGCAGTACGTTCATGTGACTATTTCTGCTTGTGTTTGAGGCTTATATGCCAAAAATTCTTCATAAATCTTCATTAAGATGTCAAAATTCCTTGCGAAGCCTGCCCTCATTTGCATTCTCTTGTACAGTTATTAACAAAAGATCCTTTATGTCTCCGCCCAGCTTGATTTCAGTCATGAACTCCATTTTCCTTTTATTATTTCACAGAATCTGGTTACTTGACTGAACTTAGTAAATCATTTCTCGAGGACTTGGTGGGAAGCCAGAGAGCGGTCATGAAGAGGGCATTTTGTCCCCACTAGGGCAGGTGGGGACAAAGGCAGGCAGGTTGCTGGTGACCCTGGTTCCTCGAAGTAAGACCTGATTATTACCTCAGAGTTCCTCTTCTTGTTAGGTTTTTAAAAACTTTTCCCAGAGTCAGATTGAAGATGTCCAGAATGGAATCCTAGAGTAGAAAGAAGCCTGGGTATTAAGAAATAACTTACTTATTAATATAAATAAATATGTATGTATATTATGTATTTTTGGCTTTAGAGTTAGGCTTTCCTCATAAATTAGTTGACCATCAACATGGTCATTCTAAGCAATCATGAAAAGATAGCAAACTGAGAGGTTTTGTGCCCATTTAAAAGTTGTGTCATAGTCAACTAGCAGTGGTGGCATATTGGTAATCCAGTGCTCCTTGATACTGGACCCACATGGGAAGGTCCTCGGTTCATGTCCCAAAGCCTCCCTGGCCTTGGACATGTGCGTGCCTGTGGTCTAGGCCAGCTGAGGCCAGGGATAGATCATGGTATGAGGATCTTGTTGAGGTTGTCTGTTTGTATTTCTCTCTCTCTCCTTCCCTCTCTCTCTCTCATGGAAGAAATAGATAAATAAAACAAAAACCATGAGTCATGATGATCAACCATTTAGGTTCCTATGGAGATCTTGTGCTTCCTCCCTTTCAGTCTGTGAGAGTGAGTTGGAATGTCCTCCGGCACTGGGGAGCCTGTGCCTGCTGGGATTATGGGGCTCTTCGGGGCCCACGGTGAAAGCACCATCCTCTCATGCTTCCCACCTCGGGTTGCCTCCATCACATGGTTTGGCTCATTTTTAATCCAAATCCTCAGATCACTCCAAAACAGTTGTTAGCTCAAATACAAGTGAATGATCATTCAAGGCTGTCGTAAATGATTTTAAAATACCCTCTTACACTGCGATTCTGTGGGTGAAAAATCTAACTAAATTTGCCCTCAGTTCTCCTGAAATTCCCTCCTAGCCCTGCATACATACATTTTTCTCCTGTGGGAAAACTTCGTTTCCTCATTTCCCCCAGCATTGTCTGACTGCTACAAATACGTATTGTTATTTTTTCTAGTGGAGCGTGGTTTGTGATAGTTGATCATGAATTCGAGATTAGATGTGATCCAGGCGCATTTTTGTAAAATTGGATAGCAATAAGACCTGCTACCACTAGAGTAAGTCTGTGGGTCAGTGTAACTTCTAGTGTCATGCAGCCCATCTCTTCTGTCTTGCTTACATTGATCCTTCTTTTTGGGACAGCCACTCAGTGCTTTGTGATTGGATGGCTGCTCACTTGTTCAGCTGCCTCTGTATCATTGGTTGGATTATAAATATGCATGTCTTGGGACCAGCAGATGGTGTGATGGTTTGTTGCCGAACTCCTGCATAGTCGACTGCAGTTTGAGTTCCGGATCCAGCATATTAAAACTCACACTGGGCACTTGTGCGTGTGTGCCCAAGATCCCAAAGGGAGAATGGAGGAGAAGGGATTGTGGCATGGCCATCTCCCCTAAGGGGGGGTAATTTCTCGCTTTCTGCCTCTCTGTCTCTCTGGTGAGCTCACGCGCCCTATAGCAAAAAATCTCTCTTAAAACAAGAATGCTTATGTAAGAAGCAGACTAGGGAATCCTTAAAAGGAATAGGATCTTATAAAACAAAATTGAAAAGGAAAATTTATATCCCAGGTCAGTGTAGCTTTGTTTACAAGGATGAAGAACTGAGGGACTATTGGTTTTGGGGAAAGGAAGAGGGAATTCATCTTCAAGGTGGCTCACTCAAATGGCTAGCAAGTTGGTGTTGGCTATCAGCTGGGTGCACCGGTTTCTTTCCACATGTGTCTATCTACAGATTGCTCGAGCTTCCTTTTGGAATGATAGCTGTGTTCCAAGAGTGAGAAGATAGAAGCATTCAGTTCCTTAAGATGGGAAACCGGCACAACCTTACATTTACCTTTTCTATTGGCCAAGTAGTTAGTAATATGAATTTTGAATAGGCAATTTCATGACTTATGGGAAAAATATTTTTAAGACTGGATCTTGCTGTGTTGCCCAGAATGGCCTACAATTTGTGATTCTCCTGCCTCAGGTTTGATTTGAATCTTATTTAATGTGTCATATGGGTACCCCAGGGTAGCTTCCTAGGAACATAGCCTTATTTCTATCAAGAGTAAAGGAAGGTGCAAGCCCATGAGGTACTGCTAATGCTTATTGTAGAGTCTGACTTTTTTTTCTCTTAATTGTCAAAAAGACATGAGCTCACCAGAGAGACAGAGGAATAAAGCACCCCCAAATGGGACTTGGACATGCTGCAGACCCTTTTCATCCATTTCCCCATCTTGTTGGGATTTGGAGCACCTGTGCATATATGCTCAGCTTGTTTTTGAAGCTACCAAGGCTGGGATTAAAACTACCGCCAGCCATGTGGGATCCAACTCTCTTACCCACTATGCTATGGGACCAGCCCTAATGTCTGTTTTAATACTACAATTCACGTGAGTGAAGTGTCATGGATAGAGGACTGAGCTACCTGGAGGGATGGGAAGGGGACACTCGTGTTAGGATTAGGGTAAAGAAGTTGGCAGGCTCCTCTTTGCCTTTATTAATGTAGCTAATAGTACTTCCTGTGTACCAGGGACTTTACATAAAATTAACTCAGTTATATTCCCACAGGAGACCACATTATAGGTAGAGTCTTAATTAGGCTTATTTTTATTTATTTATTTATTATTTTTTTTGAGAGGTTATTGCTATAGGGCGTGTGTGCTTGCCAGAAAGAGAGACAGAAAGTGAGAAATTACTCCCCAGGAGGAATGACCACACCACAATCCCTTCTCCTCCATTCTCCTCTTGGGATCTTGGGCACGCACACACACGTGCCCGGTGTGAGTTTAAGCCACCGGGTCTGGGACTCAAACTGCGGTCAACTAAATGGGAGTCCAGTGACATAGCCATTACGCTAACTGCTGGTCCCAATTAGACTTACTTTGGGAAGGGATTATTATCAATAATCTCTCGTATTAGTTTATTACTCTTATGTTATATACATACCTCATTGCTATTAAAAGATATTCTTGGAGCTAGCAGGTGGCGTGGTGGTTAAGGGTGCTGGACTTCCACATGGCCATCTATGGGAGTCCCGGACCTGGTGGCTTGCTTTCTCACTTTCTCTTGCTTTCTGTTTCATTCTGTCCCTCCCTGGTTAAATTAAAATAAATAAAATAAAGTTAAATAAAATCTTTAAAAATAAAAAATATTCTTTGTGTGTGTGTATGTGTAGGTGTGCTAGAAGGCATATGTGCTCAGTAGAGAGAGACAGAGAAACACAGGGAGAGGGAGAGAGGCACCCCTATGCATAGGAAATGGTCTCGCCATAATCCCTTCTCCTTCATTTGCCCCGCTGTCAGGATTTGGTGCACACAAGCACATGTGCCTGGCATATTTCCCAAGTTGCCATGTCAGGGACTCAGAACGCATGATAGGTCATGTGGGATCCAGCTGCCTTATCCCAGGCCATGGAGCCAGCCTGCTTTAAAAGATACTCTACAACCCTTAGCATTTCGATGTTTTTGAACACTAAAATAATTAAAGCAATCTTCCTCTCTATTGTAATTTATCTTATCAGTAGAGCAGATATTTTCTTGGTGCATTTCCCTTTAAGTTAAAAAAAAAATCTGATTTAATGACCATCCTGAGTGTTTTAATTTGGGATATTACCACATTGTCAGAATTGGCAGGTTCTTCACTTGATTAAGTCTTAGTTCTCACTTAGCACCATTTAAATAGTTTTGAGATTGGTTCTAATGAGCATCAGTGCAGGACGGTCCCCTCTTTTCAGCCGAGGTCAGCTGGCAGCCAGTGTACACTGTTTCTTTATTTTGGAAAGGTTTTGCTTGGGCAAAGACTCGCTCTTTAAACCAAATCCTGCATTTCATCTGTTTTTCATGGCTGTGGAGCACATTTCCCAGCCATTCGCAAACAGTGCCTGTCTGGCGGGATTTCCTGGACACAGAGCCCTTGACAACCATTACTTGCCAACTTTTTGAACTTCAGCGATTAACCTGGTTATTTGTACTGTGTTTTCTGCCATGGGAACCAATAATCTTAGACTTTTGAGACTAGCAAAGGGTCCAAGAATAATCCATTTACTAATTAGACCCATTGTTTCCCCCAGCCTGTTAACTCTGATGAAGCAAATGTTTCTTCCAGTGTTCAGTTATTAATCTACAAGGCAGTTCTACGCAGGGCGATGTGAATTTCTGAACGGTGTTCCTGTGGCAGACGTCGGTCACTGCTGTTTCAGGATCCTTACCTTGCAGACTGACAGGTCAGCCAAACATGGCAGGGATGGGAACGTCACTGGAGTCTAATTCAAAATTGGTTGGTAAATTAAAGATAATTTTATAGTGAAAAGATCATTAAAATTGCTTCTTGGCACAAATAATAATTTTAAAGGTCCGTATACAATTTTGTCCTTAGTAATAAGGCTCTAGTTTTTTCACCCTATAAAAATAAGCAAAAGATAAAATGTTCACACTCTGACCCAGTAGCGCCAATTCTGGGACTCTAGCCTAAAGAAATAACCCAAAACACTGAGCAAGGCCTATGCTCAAGGATGTTTATTGAAACATTATTTGCAATGAACATCAACAAAAAACCCCCTAAATGTCTCAAAATAAGGAATTGGTTATATAAATTAATATATTTACGAAGAGTTTTTATTTTTAGTAGTATGGGAATGTTGGTATGATGTTAAATGGAAAAAAAAAAGAAACATTTTACACAATATAATCTTCACTATGAAAAAATATGCATTAGAAAAGAGGCATGATAAGAATACGGGAAGGAAATAGAACAACTCTTTAAAAAAAAAATTGTTCTTTGTCCTGAACCTGGTGGCTTAAAAATACATACTGGGTATGGGTGAGTGCCCCGAATCCTGAGAGAATGGAGGAGAAGGAATTAGGATGTAATCCCCCCAGGGGAGTGCTTTCTCACTTTTCTCTCTCTGTCCCCAGCAAATGAACACATGTCCTATAGCAATTAATAGAAAAAAAAAAGTTAAATATAAAAAGGCGAACCCTCCCCGTTTTGATTTGTAAGTGTCACTAAAATGTCAATTAAAAAAATCAAAATTTTATTCATTTTTATTTACTTCAATGAAAAAATTTAAAGAAGCATGTTTTATAGGTAGGCAACTGTAAGGACAATGTAGGCAAAAGGGTCAGGTCTCCCCCCTTTCTCTTCCTCTGAGGATTTGGACCTGCCACTGCAGATCACAGTGAGTAAAAACTCCACATAGGGTTATTTTGTTGAGGAAAATATTCTTAGGTGATTCTCTTCCTAGCACTTTTTTCCTATTAATTGAGTTTTTCTGTTTGTTTTGTTTTAGCTTTTTGCCATAAGGTACGTGCACTCGCTGGAGAGAGGCAGAGACAGAGAGGGAAAGTGAGAAATCACCCTCTGGTGGGGACAAGGTGTCCACCCTGCAGTCCTTTCTCTTCCATTCTCCTCCTGGGATTTTGGGCTTGTGCGCCCAGTGTGATTTTCAGGCTGCAGGTCCGGGGCTCAAACCAGGATCAGTCATGTGAGAGTCCAGCACCTTAACCAGTATGCCACCGGTTGGCCCTCAGTTGTGTTTTAATGGTCTTGAATAGGTCTGGAAAGAAAGCCTGATAGCTGAGAGGTCAAAGATAACAAACATAGGGAACCAGCTGTTAGCGTAATGGCTATGTCGCTGGACTCCCACGTAGTTGACCGCGGTTCGGGTCCCGGACTCGGTGGCTTAAAACTCACGCCGGGCGCATGTGCATGCATGCCCAAGATCCCGAGTGGAGAATGGAGGAGAAGGGATTGCGGTGTGACCATCCCCCCCAGGGGGTGATTTCTCGCTTTCTGTCTCTATGTCTCTCTCTGTCTGGGAGCGCACGCGCCCTATAGCAAAAAAAAAAAAAAAAAGATAACAAGCTATGGAAAATGTACATTTATCTAAATACAGCTTGAAATTCAGCTTTGTAATACAAAGGCAGTGACTAAAAATAAGTGTTACTCTTCTTGAACTGAAAACCCACCTTCAGATGCTGTAATGGCTGTGTGTGCTTTTCTGGCCCTTGCCCTATAGCTTAGTGGGGAGTGTCCTCCTACTCTCTCATCGCACAGTCTACCTTCCCAAGTGGAATTGACCTAAGAGTGCTGATCTCCAGGTGGTGAGCTGGCAAGGCCAGCCTGCCAGGACAGACCAGAGCCCACGGTCACCATCCTAGATGGCTCATTGTGAGCCACGCTGGAGGTGACATGCACAGCAGGCAGAGCACAGGGAAGGCGAACCCAGTGCCCGCCTTTGTTTAGAAAGTATGTCTTATTCTGCAGAGCCTGTGAAGGAGTTCTTGAACTCAGCTGGGTTTGTTAATTCTTGAAGATGTTTATTTTCCTTTATTTTTAGCTTCCACTTCTTTCTGTGAAGTTTTTTTTTGGGCCATAGGGTGCATGTGCTTGCTGGGAAGAGAGATCGACAGAGACAGAGAGAGGGAAAGTGAGAAATCACCAGCTGGGGGGATGGCCATGCTGTAGTCCCTTGTCCTCCACTGTCTTCTCAGGATCTTGGGCATGCATGTAAACGTGCCCGGCATGATTTTTAAGCTCCTGGATCTGGGATGTGAACCAGTGTACTATGTGGGAACCCAACACCTTAGCCACCATGTCAAATGCTGGTCCCTAGCTTCAACTTTTTTTTTTTTTAGGAGAGGTTTTTCGCTATAGGGCGCGTGCACTTGCCAGACAGACAGAGAGAGACATAGAGACAGAAAGCGAGAAATCACCCCCCAGGGGGGGTGGTCACGCCACAATCCCTTCTCCTCCATTCTCCTCTTGGGATCTTGTACACGCACGCATACGCGCCCGGCGTGAGTTTCAAGCCACCGGGTCTGGGACGCGAACCGCAGTCAACTGCGGGGGAGTCCAGCGACATAGCCATTACACTAACTGCTGGTTTCCCCTCTAGCTTCAACTTTTTAGGAATCTGAATATCTTCTTTTTTCTTCCATGTGACTCTAAAAGGAAGATTAAAGACAATTTCAGGAGTGCTTTCTTGGGTTTAGTGCTAGGCAGACCTGGGTCCAATGACATATTTTCTATGCTTTTCTATGCAGAAATGCATCCTGACTTTCCCAACGTTTGGGGAGGGAGCAGTTTTTGTTACAGGAAGCGTGTGCACTCCAGAAACATAGACAGAAAGAGAGAAACCACCCCCCAGGGGAACGGCCACGCCGCAATCCCTTCTCCTCCGTTCTTCTCTCGGGATCTTAGCACACATGCCTGGTGTGAGTTTAAGCCACATAGCCATTATGCTAACTGCTGGTCCCAGTCTTTGACTCTTTCTAATCCTCATTTACTTATTAGTTAACACTGCAATAACATTGGCATTGTTTATCTAACAGTTACTGTGAAGCCCAGTATTAGTTGTTACCATTTATTAAGCAATTTTTTTTTGAAGAAGTTTTTGCTATAGGGTGCATGCACTCGCCAGAAAGACAGAGAGAAACAGAGAGATAGAAAGTGAGAAATCACCCTCCAGGGGGGATGGCCATGCTGCAATCCCTTCTTCTCTATTCTCCTCTCAGGATCTTGGGCATGTACGCACATGCACCCAGCATGAGTTTAAGCCACTAAGTCCAGGACTTGAACCTTAGTCGACTACATGGGAGTCCAGCCACATAGCCATTACACCAACTGCTGGTCCCTTATTAGGCAATTTTGTGTACGAAGTTCTATGCTAAGAGCTTTATATGCCTTAAAAACTTCAATTTCGGTGTAACTTTATGGGGTTTGTCCTTTTGGCCTGTAACAATAACTAATGTTTATGTATTGATGGGTTTTCTATCTACCAGACTGTTTAAGGTCTTTGTATGTCATAAGTTCTGGTGGGAAACTGAGGCACAGAGAGATTAAGTAACGCTGCCCACGTTTATACAGTTAGTAAGTATGGTAGCTAGGATTGGAACAGAGCTTGACACCAGACCTCTTAACTACTGTGCACTGTCTCCAGTTTTGCAGAGAAAGAGACAGGATTACAGTGCCATGCGCTGCTAAGGTGGTTTGACTTCGCAGGCTGGAGCCACAGGACAGGCTCATGTTTATCCTGGGTTTAACTTAAAGGCTGGGCATGGTGGTTGAGCTTCTGTATCCTCAGAAACTCAAAGCAAGAAGATGACGAAAGAGCAAGGCTCTGTCTTAAAAAAATAAAATAAAATAAAATAAAAAGAAGAAGGAAAGAAACAGAAAGGCAGAACTAGAGAGAGGCTGAGTGACTTGTCCTAGGTTGCACAGCTAATAAATGGTGGAGCTGACCTTCAAACCAGATTCTTTCTGACTCCACTGCCCACATCCTTACCTGTTTCGCAAGACACAAAGTCTGAGTTATGGCTTTAGGTGCTATTCCGAGGGCTTTTTGCTCTCTCTCAGAAGAGCTGAGAAAACGCACATTAGGAGCAAGCCCCCTTCAAAGGCCCACTGCACTAGATCTGCTTGCCTTCTGTATTATAATCTCCAATTTCTTGCTTCCTTGGGACAGCGAGCCACAGCGAGAGGTGGGCTTGCCTTTTCAAAGTTCATCGGGGCACCGACCTGGCAGCAGGTCATAGAGATTTCTCAGTGCGAGCTTTGAAGCCAAGACTTGCTTGCTGCCAGCAGGGGTGATCAGGGTGCCTACGGCGAATTCCCCAGTGAAGAATGGCCCAGGGAAATATACGAATGTCTCTGAAAGCTGCCAGGTCTAAGAGACGCAGGGTAGGAGCATGATGACTCCCTTTGGAAAACATTCCCCAACTGCTGAGAGATCAGAACAGACTTCTCTTAGGGCCCTTCCCAGCCCTTCTCTTAACTGCCATCCCTGGAAGTAGAGGGCAGTGTAGACTTTATTTGACTTTATTTCCTAAGAATCAGAATTCTGGGTCTGCTTAGCTAAAGGTGTCTCCCCTGGCCCTACCACTTGAAGGAGAACTTTGGACCTTAACATGAATATTTAGGGGAGAACTTCTACTGAAATTCGTTTTGTACTTGTGAGACTAAAAAGACTAAGGATAGATTTTAGTGTTAAAGAGAGAAGTATCATAAACACTTGCTATTTTAAAAATTGTATTACATAAAAGAAGTTTTTGTTTGGTTGGATTTTTTTTTGGTCAGAGGGTGTATGTGCTTAGTGGGAGTGGGGTAGGGGAGCATGACGTAGCAATTCCCCATGGGGGATGTGGAAAGGTAATCCCTTTTCTTCTACCTCTCTTCTTTCGGGATTTTGGGTACACATTACACACGCCTGGTTTGTTTTTTCAAGTCGTTGGGGCTGGGACTCACACCACACCGTCGGCCCTATGGAATCCAGCCACTTTAACCACTAAGCCACCAGCTGGCCCAAGAGCTTTTTTTTTTTTTTTTTTAAAAAAAAAACCAAGAGCGTGTTTCTACATAACAGAATCACCATATTTATATCTAACAAAATTATTTTACTTTTTTCTTATTTTGAGCATTTTCAAACCTGAAGAAATGTTACAAAGTGTAAAGTTTTCTTCATCTAGATTTGGCAATTATTAACATTTTGCCACATTTCTCTCTGTATGTACTCTTAGTTTTACTAAACTATTTGAATTAAGTTATAGGCAATGTGAGATTTCAGCATAAATACTTCAGCATGCACCTCTTGAATAACTTTTTTCTTTTAAAGGTTTTTGCCATAGGGCACATGCACCTGCCGCAGAGAGACAGAGAGAAGGACAGTGAGAAATCACCTTTCAGGTGGATGGCCATGCCGCAGCCCTTTCTCCATTGTCCTCTCACATGCACACACTTGTGCCCGGGGTGATTTTCAAGCTGCCAGGTCTGGATCTCAAACCCTGGTCAACCATGTGGGAATCCATGGCCTTAGTCACCATGCTACCTGCTGGCCTCTTAAAGCATCTTTTTTATTTTTACTTTTTTAAAGTTTCACTTATTATTATCATTATTATTATTTTAAATTTGCTTACGCTAACTGCTGGTCCCCACATTAACCATTTTTTTAAACTTGAGTATTGCACGTTAGTTTCTTAATGATGAAATTAGGTTAAAATTTTGGACAAAAATACAACATAAAGGATTTCGTGGATTTTTATTACATCACATTAAGATAGAAACAAAATTTTCTTAATGTAATTCAGTACCCAGTATACATACAAATATTCCTAATAATGTCAGGTATGTTTTTAAAAATTGCTTTGCTCAAGGGACCAGCAATTAGTGTAATGGCTATGTCACTGAACTCCCATGTAGCCGACTGTGGTTCGAGTCCTGGACCCGGTGGCTTAAACTCACACCGGGTGCATGTGTGTGCCTGCCCAAGATCCTGAGAGGAGAAGGAGGAGAAGGGATTGTGGCATGGCCATCCCCCCTGGTGGGTGATTTCTAGCTTTCTGTCTCAATCTCTCTCTGTCTTTCTGACGAGCGCACGTGCCCTATAGAAAAACAAAACAAAACAAAACCAAAAAAAAAAAAAAAAAAACAAAATAAGTAAAAAAGAATGAAAAGAAATTACATCAGGAGAGAGTGGTATTATCAACCTGTAAAAATGCCTTTAAGAAACGAATGGAGAAGCTAAATACAGAGTGTTTAACACTGAAAACACGGTTGCAAGAAAATGAGACACAATACCAGATTACAAATCTGGAAAGGCTTGAAAATCATGCCAGGCATGTGTGTGTGTGTGTGTGTGTGTGTGTGTGTGTGCAAAATCTCAGGAGGAGAATGGAAGAGAAGGGACTGGGGAAGATGATTTTCCACTTTTCTTCTCACTCTCTCTCTCCATCGAGTGCTCATGCCCTATGGCAACCCCCCCCCCCCCCCAAAAAAAAAGTAGAAAAAAACCTACAGTTATAATTCTATTTCTTATAATTCCCTAAGGTTAATTCTTATGCTTCTGCTAGATGGAAACTATAGCCCTGTTCCATTTATACAGATTACTTTAAAAAAAAAAAAGGGGGAAGTAATTTCTCTTAATTACTTTTTAAAATAAAGTAGAATTTTTGTAGAAAAGTACATATCATAAGTACACTGCTTAATGAGTTTTCACAAATTGAACATACTCACGGAAGCAGCTGTTGGATTAAGAAACAGAACATTGGAGCCAGACAGTGGCACAGCGGTAAAACACCATGCTCTGTGAAGTTGACCCACACGAGAACACCCCAGGTTCATATCCAGAGACCTCCTCGAGTATGCTGTTGCAAGTGAGGCTGGGAGTGGACTGCAGTTTTAAGATCCTGTTGTGGGTGGCTTCTCTCTGTCTCTGTCCTCTCTGTCTCTCTTGCTCATGGAAGAAATAAATATTAAAAGAAAAGAAAACCAACAGGATATTCCTGGCTCCCGGAGTGTCCCTCCTGCCTCCTTCCAGACCCTTGAACCCCCAGGGTGGCCTGTCTCTTGAACCCCATGCCATGGCTTTGCTCCCCTGAAGAAGATTACTTGTTTCTCTGAAAGAGGAAGCACAGTGTAAAGAAGCCGTAAAGATATGTATGTTTGAATTATGGATTATGAGAGCCACCTTCAAAGACATTTTGAATGATATACTGTATATATTTTCACACAGAATAATTCCCACAACAATGTTTTACATAATGGTTCCATTCAGGGGAGCCCCTGCTTCTAGAAAATTGGGATTTTTTTCCAAAGCACTAAAGGTTAAGTTATCAATAGAATTCAAAGGACATTTTGTTTCCATTTGTGTAAGTCATTTAATGTTTTTAAGTCCATGCATATGTTAACAATGGAGGCAGTCAATTACAGGGGAGCTTAGCAAGGCATTCTTAGAGTTCTCCTCAGTGGTGAGCTCTCCCAGAGAATTCAGGAAAAGAGCAACTCTTTTCACTGAAGGAAATTATTTTAATTAGTAACTCTCAAAGGATAATAAACAGTCAAATAATTCGGAAATCTCCTGGCTTGGGGGGGCAAATAATTAGAATGAACATGCAGTTTAAAAAAAGGGAAGAAAACTAGGATGAAGGCATGTACAATCAATTAAATACAAGTAATCTCATTATGAGGGCTTCATGACAAGTGTATAGTGCCTTAACGCCGTGGAAAAGCATGCATCCCGCGTTTCGTAAGAAGCTGGCAGGGCAGTGTGGGTACAAGTCTCTTAAATCTGAGGTTGGTTTTCATGGTTTCCTAGACTCTTCAGCTGTTGGGCTTTGCCACTGCTAGTAGCTAATTTATAATGGACTGAACCGGAAGAGAGACAGCAGGATACAGATTTGCAGAGTTTGGTGAAGCCTTACGTCACTGTTATGCCCCACATAAATCAGATCATGTGGGTTCAGAGATTGGCATCTGGGTAATACTGTGGTTGGCACATGAGAGTAACTTTGCTTTGTGTGCCTGGGATTTTGTAGGGGGCTTAGGAATCCACCTTCCTTGGTATGGCTTCCCATGTGGCATGCCCTAGTGACATTAGAGGCGAAGTGACTTGCTAAACTTAGTAAGATTGAACAGCTGGGTTGGTGGCCTAGTGCTAGGTTCCCACCATTTGTTTCAGAGGGATGGAGAGGAGCCACCCAGAGTGCTTTGCAGCAGCTGCGACCTCAAACCAAGGGAAGCTTCCTTTCGAAAGCATACTTAGAATAGCTGTGCATGGGCTCCCAATTTTAAAATATGGAGGAAGAGTAAATGCTTTCTTGTTGCAAACAGCTGACTTTTTAAAAACAAGGTTTAGTTTCAAGCTATATGGAAACATGCATGTATAGTTTACATATGTGTATGTATTAATTTATACTTACATACACACATCTATGCCTACATATATATGCACTATATGATGACCACCCCTCCCCCACTGCTTGCCTCATCCCAACTTCTCTGTCTAATCTCTATTAACTCCACTTTAGATAAACTTTGTTGCTGGGATGCTTTGGAACCAGGGCTTCACAGCGTCACACATTTGCCCAGTGACTTCAATAAGAACTACCTGTAAATTTCTAGTCCTGGTCAGCTGGGTATAAAATATTGCTATAAGGTCTGAAGCACAGTGCGTATTCAGACAGTGCTGCTGAATTGAATCTGAAGTCATGTTTGGAATGAATGCCATAAACAATATATTCTGTAATTTAATTCCTAAAATGTATTCTACAGGGTATTAGTAAAAACAATTAGACCTAAAATAGAGGAATGTTGGTTAAGCTAATTTAAACCCAGAGCCTTTTATATGAATATGTATTATGTACATTTTAAGGAGAAAATATAGCATTTAGTGTTTTCTGAACTAATTTGATAACTGAACCTTTTTAGGTGCAGGGGTAAGTCTTCTAGGACTAATGTCCTGTAGAACATATTTGAGGCTACCTTGCCCGGTGACTGTCCTCACAGACAGTCTGACAGCCTGAACGCTGTCCTTCCTTGAGAAGGTCTTCTGGTTGAAAGGCCAGCAAGGTCCATTGGTGAAGTGATGGACTGGCAGCATCTTAAGTATCTTCCCTCTAGTGACCTCACAGCCATGTAGTGTCAGCTACTCAGCCACGCCCTCACTTAACACATATTTTCTTTCTCATCTTTTTGTACACCTAATTATCAGTTTTGTGGCATTTTTTAGACTGCAGCTCAGTTGCCTGGCTCATCTTAGTTTCCTTTTATAGGGCTATGTTGACAATAATCTTACCGTTCAGGAAACGTTTCGGAGCAAAATGAGAAAATACAGGTAATTCATTTAGATAGTCATGTAAAATCAACTTTCTGTTTGCTTCTTCATTATGTTTCAATGTAGTAATAGATTTCTACCTTTTCCTAATGTTTGTGCATTTCCCCATAGTTTTGTGTTAATATATTTATTATGTGTCTCCATATGCAAACATGAATCTCTTCTCAAAAAGTCATTTGGAATGACTGCATAACCCAACTCCAAATGAACTATTTCTTCTCAAATAACTATTTCAGAGTACATACCAAAAATGTACTTTGTGAAAATGTCAAAAATATAAATGTTATCATGAAAAGGTAAAAGGTGGTAGCTTAGAAAAATCAAAATTTATCTCTAGTAAACCTTTTTGGAAAAAATTAAGTAGAAAAGGTTAATGCTGTATTTCAATTAAATAATTAGAGTCAGTTATAAAGGCTGGTCACCTAGCTTTATAGAATGAGCACATTTGTTTTATAAAATATCAACCCTATTTGAAATATTTTCCTTAGAAATTAAATAGTAAAAACCTTAATAAAAACTAAAGGCAATATAGTAAGAAAAATGTAAGTAAAAACTAAAGACTGGGGATCAGCAGATTGTATAATGTTTATGTCACTGGACTCCCACATAGTCAACCACAGTTCGAATCCCGGACATGGCCGCTTAAAACTCACGCCAGATGTGTCTGGTGTGTGCCCAAAATCCCAAGAGGAGAATGGAGGAGAAGGGATTGTGGAGTGGCCAGCCCCTCTGGTGGAGGGAGTGGGGAGTGATTTCTCACTTTCTGTCTCTGTATCTTTGGCAAGCGCACATTTGCCCTATACCAAAAATTGCTCTTGAAAAAAAAATTTTTAGTATGTGAATAAGATCATTTGATACTGAGAAGCAAAAATGATATGGTGAAGTTAACCTGTTAAATATGTTCATTCGTTTAAATTTGTTTATTACTTTAGTTAGGCCTCCTGCACTCAGTCCCCAGTTGAAACAGCTAAAAAGTTTAAAACTTATTCAAGTCTCCTTCAATTTCAGTATCACTTTTAAAAGTCTCATGGAAAGGAAAAATCTAAACATATCCTGTAAAAAAAAAAAAATCATTTCCTTGGCAATTATTATGGTCTATATCCTGTTTCATTCCTTTTGTAGGGTTCCTGTCCAAGTCACTGGGAATTGCGTAAAGGTTCTGAAGGCAGGATGTGCCTCACGGTGGGATGAGAAGGCACCTTGTAGCTGGTCATCACACTAAATTTAAAACACTGTTTGCAGCGAGCACATAATTACCATGGGGGTTAGAAATGAAAAATACAGCTGCAAGGATAGGTTTTTCCTTTAATAAAGAAAAAAGTCAGGGGGACAAGAAGAAAACAAACACAGTTACATGAGGCATGCATTCTCTTTCATAAGAACAATCAAAGATGTTTTATCCTACTCTTTCTCTCTGGATACAGTAAGTGCCCTCCCCTCTGGATTAGACAGATGACAGCAATAGCAGTCCTGCAGCTGGGAGTCTCCAGAGCTGACAGGTGCTGGGTACAAGGTGCCCCAGATCGTCCTGTGAAGTAGCGACAGCGGACGGGAGGATAGACCCCGCTTGCTCGGTCCAAGGAGACGCTGCTCCTGTGTCTGCTGATGCCTTGTTCACATTCTCCCACTCATTCAAACAGCTGCCAGAGGCCGCCGTAAGATGCTGCTTAATTATAGAATTTCCCTTGATCCTCTTTATCCCTTCCATCTACTGTGTTGATTTTTGTCTCCTTTTGTGCATCTCCCTAGTTCAGAGCACCTTCAGGATAAGCTCTCGTGGGAGAATTATGATGGCGCCTTTTCTGACTCATGTTAAGGGACCTGAAGGGTTTTCAACCTTGCGCTCTACCTCTGGAATTCTTTTCAAAGGTTGTAATTACCAGGTGGAAGCTCAAATGTGGAATGCAGTATTCGTTTTTGAGTAGGAAGTGGCTCCTTTTGGGGGAGGATGGTTTTCTCATGCCTTTTTTCTTCTCATTAGAAAAATAATGTTTGCTGTGCAAAATGAAAAGTGCGAAGAAATGTAAGCATGTGAATGAAGCCTCTTTCCCCCTTTTTCGTTTATATTCTGTGAACCTGGGTGGGATTATGTTCAACAGACAAATGCAGTGGACATCCGTCCGTTTTAACAAATACAGATCTGTGTCATTTTTCATGTCCGTTCAGTCTTTCCAGTGTCTCTGCCATAATTGTGATTTATAGGGACATGAAATGACATTGATTTCTCTAACATGGAATCTGAAATAAGGCAGTACAGGCCTGTTTGGGTGGCTCCGCATACACCTGTCTTTCTGCTTAACTGATCTTACTGAGTGGTTTCCATTCTTCATGATTCAGGGGGACCGCTAACTCTAGCCATCATACCTACATTCCAAGATGAGGAAAAAGGAAGGGTGGAAAGTGGGCGAGTCTGTGTATGTCGTCCATGTACAGAACGTCCTCAGAAGCCCACATCACACGTTAGTTTATTGCCAGAACTTAGTCTCGTGGCCATACCCCTAGAAAGGCAGAGCAGGAATCCCATAGCGGCCAGCCATTTCTGCTACACCTGTCTAATGACTTCTTTGGCAGAAGCTTCATGGAAGCGGAATTGCTGGATCGGTGCTATTTCAAGGCGTTTGTTATATATTAATAAATGACCCTCCAGGAAGATGGTACCAAGTTGAGTCTGGTAATATGTGAGAAGGCCCCTGAGTATGTTTGCAGATTCGTTTGTGAGCAGGTTGTGGGCATTTTATAAACTGTTTGCATGGAGCTGTGTAT
>NW_006159754.1:623753-631151 GCF_000334495.1 Tupaia belangeri chinensis | reverse complement strand
TTCCTGCTTGCTTAACTGAATACCCAGAGCTGGGCGATGCCTAAGAGTAGAGGTTATTTAGCTCACGGTGATGGAGGTCCAAGGTCAAGGGGGCTGCATCTAGTGAGGGTCTTCTTGCTAGTAGATAACATGGCAGAGGATATCACATGGTGATAGAAAGCAAGTCTATCCATGTCTGTCCTCTTTCCTCTTCTTATAAACCCACCAGGATTCAGATGGGGCCCCACCTTGATGACCTTCCTTGTAATCATTCCCAAAGGCCCCACCTCTTAATCCCAGAGTCAGATTAAGTTTGCACACTCTCAATCCTGTCACAACCAAATTTTGTCCTCGGATTTTTGACATACATATTCAAACCATAACACTGCATTTTTTTCCTTTTGTTTAAATGATACATTCTGGAGATGGTGAGGTGGGGATTTTTGCTGTTTATAATTATGTTCTTCGAAATCTGTGTCTGTACAGGTAGAGCTTTTAGTCCAAGCATTTGGAAATACTTTACCTGAGAATTTAAATGTTAGTCACATGTATTTCCTCCACTTCCAAGGAAACTCACTTGGAAGTTACCAATTGGATAAGATAAACTAACCAAACTTGGGACCAGCAGATGGTGTAGTAGTTACATCGCTGGACTGTCATGTAGTCTACTGTGGTTCGAGTCCTGGACCTGGCAGTTTAAAACTCACGCTGGGCGTGCGTGCATGAATGCTCAAAATCCCAAGAGAATATTGGAGGAGAAGGGATTGCGCCGTGGCTATCCTCCTGGGTTGGTGATTTCTTGCCTTCTGTCTCTCTGTCTCTCTCTGTCTCTCCAGTGAGTGCATGTACCCTATAGCAAAAATTTCTTAAGGAAAATAAACTAACCAAACTAAGGTAGCTATCTATTTTGAAATACCTCTCCATCAGTTGAATAAAACGCACAGTGAGGGTCAGCAGATGGCATGGAGGTTAAGGTGCTAGAGCCCACATGGCCAATTGTACAGTTCGAGTCCCAGACGCAGTGGCTTGAAAATCATTCTGAGTGTGTGTATGTGCACGCCCAAAATCCCAAGAGGAGCCTGGAGGAGAATTGCAGCATGGCCATCTCCCCTGGGGGATGTGTGTGACATCTCACTCTTTCTCTCTGTCCCTCTCTCTCTCTCTCTCTCTCTCTCTGGTGAGCTCATGTGCCCTATAGCAAAAACTAAACTAAAACAACAACAAAACAGTGAAAAGGCTGCTTTGCCCAAGCCAATGTTTAGATGTAAATATTTGGTTTGTGTTACCCCACGGCATAGCCATCGGCAACTCCATAAGTAAAAGAATCTCCTGCCTGTGCTTCCCTCCTTTTCGGTAGGGTCTGTTACCTATGTCATTCGAAGGATAAATGAAGGGTCACCATTACTGCTGAAATGTTCTGTGTTTGGGTGTTACCAACAAATTTGGTGTCAGTTGATTTCAAGGAAAAACTACTTTTTACTCTCACATACCACTCAACACAACGCTTACCGCGCTTGGTACTCCAGAGGAGAGCATCTGGGTGTCCTATCATTGAACTCAGTTCTGACACTATCTCCCTGGAGATGGCGTCAGGTCCCACAGGTTAAGGGCTCAGTCCCACAGACCTCCCCTTCCATCTCACTTTAGCTGCCAGTTGCAAGCTCCTGGTTGTGACCTGTGGCTTTGACCAGTTGGTTATAAATCAGGGTATGACTTCCCCCTCTGACTCAGTTAATTGGCTTAAGTGGCTTATAGAACTCAGAGGAGCACTTTGCTTAGGCTTGCCCGTTTATTATAAAGGCTTTCATCAGGATCATATGAAGAGCCTGGCAGAAGAGACGCCAAGGGCAAGATATGAGCTTTCATGGCCTCCCTCCCTGTGAAGTTCTCCAGGAACCTCCACAGGTACGGCCACCCAAAACCTCTCCGAACCCTGTCCTGTGAGATGACTTCATTATGTAGTTCTGGTGGATTACATCATCAGCCAATGGTGATCAACTCGCACCTTTTCAGAGTTCGGGGTTGAGGGAGCGAGGCTGAAAATGCTAACCCTCTAATCACATGGTTGGTTCCCTTGGCAACCAGCCTCCATCAGAGACTATCCAGGAGCCCACCAGAACAAAAGATGCTCCTGTCACCCGGGGAATTCTGAGGAAGGTCTGAGCTCCGTGTCAGACTTATCACACAGGAAATTACAAAGGTCTTAGGAACTCTGTGCTAGGAACCAGGGATAAAGACCAAATAGGAAAACCAAAGGTCCTGCTAGTGCCACTGTGGTCTGCAGGGTTAGGGGTGCTCCATTGCAGCAACCGTGGCAGAGGCCGGTGTATTTACCGTTACTGTTACATTACAGTCACGTCTCATTTCCTGACTTCCTCATTCAGATCGGTGGCTTTAGCCTGCTTTCCATCTTTTTTGTTTTGAATCTTGCATATGTTATAGAATGAAATTCACTCTCCTCAAGTTTTAAAAAGTGGCCAGCTAGAGGGTTTCCACCACCTAGAGGTACTTTAAGAACAAGGGAGCTACTTTTCTGGAGCTACTTCTCAGTCAGAACGAATGTTTTAAGAAATGACGTTGGTGGGAACCAGCAGTTAGCGTAATGGCTATGTCGCTGGACTCCCATGTAGTCGACCGCGGTTCGTGTCCCGGACCCGGTGGCTTAAAACTCACGCCGGGCGCGTGTGCGTGCGTGCCCAAGATCCCGAGAGGAGAATGGAGGAGAAGGGATTGCGGCGTGACCATCCCCCCTGGGGGGGTGATTTCTCGCTTTTTGTCTCTATGTCTCTCTCTGTCTGTCTGGCGAGCGCAAGCGCCCTACAGTGAAAATCTCTCCGAAAAAAAAAAAAAAAGAAATGACGTTGGTGAATCAGTAGACGGGAGTCCTTTGTTCTGGCAACTCTCGTACGTTTAATATCCCACTGAAATAAGAAGTCGTGGGGGCTGGGCAGGGGCACCATGGTGAGGCCATGCTCTGCAAGACTGACCCCTGTGGGGAGGTTCCAGTTCATGTCCAGAGACCTCCCTGTGTTCCAGGCACACAGACACGTGGCATGGTCCAGGGCTGACAGGGGTAGTTCACGGCCCAGACACTCTTTTCATGTTGCTCCCTCTTTCTCTCTCTCTCTTGCTCATGGAACAAAGAAAGAAGATGTTAAAAAAAAAAAAAAAGTTATGTACACACAAATGTTTATTTCACATGAAAACTCATATCTGCTCTGTTGGTGAAGACGACTAGGGTATAGAGGGGGAGATAAGTCATAACTGAAACAGAAACTTATTTCTGTACTTTTTTAAGTAAAAAATTGAGCAGTAGTTTTTATTAACACCTACTTGTGGGTCCAAAGCTACTTGGAGTTTACATAACCATGCGTCACTTAAATTTATGGTACTTTCTGGGCTACATTTATTTTTCCATTAGTTGAAGTCACGGAACCTTCAGAATTTCTTACATTTCCCTACCTGGTCTGTCCTCCACATTTTGAAACTATTATCTCCCTGGAAATGATTTAAAAATTAAATTAGATTAAAACTCCTTGAGCTTTTATTTTTGTTACAAAAAATGAATGCTATTAGATATTCCTTTGCTACTAGTATACTGTGCTTTTTGTTTGTTTTTGCTATAGGATTCCCACATTCACTGGTAAGAGATGGGGGGGGGTGGAGGCGGGAGAAATCATCCCTTGGGTGGACGGCCATGCTGCAATCCTTTCTCCTTTGTTCTCCTCTTGGAATTTGAGCAAGCGCATACATGGACCAAGTGTGTTTTTCAAGACACCAGGCCCAGGACTCAAAACTATGTAGTCAGCCATGTGGAATCCTGGTGTTTTAACCTCTGTGCCGCCTGTTGGCCCCATACTGTGCTTTTTACTTTAGGCTGACATCCCCTTTTCACTTTAAATGTGAGAAGGAATACTTTGTGACATACAATGTTCAGTACTTCCAAGGCACCAACAATGGCACTAAAGCCGTAGCAGCTTTGGCCTCTTATTGCACTGAGTTTGAGAGTTGCTTTTATCAGAATGCAGGAAAAGGAGGCGGGGAACCATCTGAGACCTGGGGTTAGCTAGCTTATCTGTGTTTAAGAATATTTTTGCCTCTAGATCAATTATCAGCTACTCCAACTATATGAAATCAAGTCTATTTATAGGCTGTGTCCACCATTATTTTCTCCATAGATGGAAAAAACAGATGTCCACCGTTATTTTCTCCATTTTTCTTGGGTTCACTGTCCTATAGGATGTTTGCTGATTTTTTTTTTCTTGTAATCAAATTACTCCCATCCCTTTTAACAGTTTAAATAGCTTTTCATATGGGAAAAGAATGGAACTAATGTTGGGACCAGCAGTTAGCGTAATGGCTGTGTTGCTGGACTCCCATGTAGTCAACTGCGGTTCGAGTTCTGGACCTGGTGGCTTAAGCTCACGCCGGGCACATGTGGGTGTATGCTCAAGATCCTGAGAGGAGAATGGAGGAGAAGGGATTGCAGCATGGCCATCCCCCCTGGGGGGCAATTTCTTCCTTTCTGTCTTTCTGTCTCTCTCTATCTTTCTGGTGAGCGCATGAGCACTATAGCAGAAACCTCTCTTAAAAAAAAAAAAAAGAATGGAACTAATGTTTATAGAGTTCCATATATACCGGCACTGAGATTATTTGATGAAATACTCAAAATAACTTCATGTAATGGATGCTCTTTGAATGCTCATTTTACAGTGGATGAAACCAAGGTTTGGAGATTTTATTTATTTTTTTTTAAAAGTTTTTTTGTTTGTTTTTGCTATAGGGTGTGTGTGCTCATTGGAGACAGAGAAAGACAGAGAGACAGAAAGTAAAATTCATCCCCTGTTGGGGATGATCACATCACAGTCTCTTCTCCTCCATTCTCCTCTCGGGATTTTGGGCACGCAGGCACATGTGTCTGGTGTGAGTTATAAGCTACCGGGGTCCAGGACTCGAACTGCATGGGAGTCCATCTGCTGCTTCTAAGGTTTGGAGATTTTAAGTGAAGTTACAGTAGCCTCTTAACAGGTTAATGGCAGAGACAAAATTCAAATTCACTGCATCATCTTGCCTTATTTGGGTGATATTTTCAACAAAGGATGCCAAGAAACACACGTAAAGAAACATCGTAGACTAGGCTTAAAGCCTAAAACATGAGCAGGGGTGCCCGATGACCATTTTGAGGGGCCTCAGATCACCCTCTCCTGCCTCTGAAGCTTAACTTCATTATTTTAGATGCCTCCGCTTTTATCTTTGAGCCTTTGAATCGTTTCTTGCAAAAGGGCCCTTGAATTTGAAAAGCACCTCTAGCGTCTCTTCGTCTCTTCTTCGGTCTCTTCTTCGGTCTCTTCTTCGGTCTCCAGGGTTGACGCCATCCTTTCCAACTTGTAGAGAAAGTGTCTCTAGTGGCTAGAGTCCTGGGCAGCTCATCCTTTCCCAGAACTAAAATGGTTAAAAAAATGAAAAACAACGAAAAGGAATGAAATCTTTTCCCATGAATAGAGAAGCTAGACTAACCCAAGAAAAGTTTTAGTTTGAAAAAGACTGCTCTCCTTCGGACAACTGACACTTAATTCATTTGGCCCCATTAGAAGGAGAGAAAGGCGGGCAATTGCAGTTTTAACTTCAAGATATTTTACATTTGGAGGGGCTTAGAAGCGGGGGCTCACCGTCCCATTTGGGAACAACTGGGAAAACGACATACTATAAACAGCTTGGAAAAACCATTTTCAAAATATTTCAGCATTTAGAGTAGCTCGGTGGCTTAAAAATAAACTTCTTTTTAAAACTGATTACAAAGAGGCCAGCAGGTTAAGGCGTTGGACTTTCACATGGCTTACTACGGTTGGAGTCCTGGACCTGGCAGCTTGCTTCTTCACTTTCTTTCTTTCTCTATCTCTCTCTCTGGTAATTAAAATAATAATAATAAATAAATAAAATTAAATAATGTTTAAGAATTATTTTATTTAAATCTATTTAGTTATTTCAGTTTGACCAGAGAAGGGAAGAGTGAGTGAGAGAGAGAGAGAGAAAATGAGAAAGCAAGCTGCCAAGTCCAGGACTTGAACCATGGTCAGCCATGTGGGGATTCAGGGCCCTTAACCACCACTCCACCTGCCGGGTCCTAAATAAACAATTCTAAAAAAAAAAAAATAATAAATCTTACTATGAGTTTAAAGCTTCTTCCCAGATGTCGGATGCATCTGATATGGGAGTATATTTAATATGTATCTGTCAGGACAGAATATCAACAAATAGACAGGCGTGACATTAGTGGGACACAGATAAGGTTTATTGCCTGTTGATGATGACATGTACAGTATTCTCAACTGGATTGATCTGAGAAGTATTTCATGATGGGTAAAGTCTTTTTACAAGCAAAATGAGAAATCGTGATTGACTGGTTAAAAAATAATTGGAATAATAATAATGATAATGGGGGAACAAATGAAAAGATATTGAGTGATGCAGTGGGGATTTTAATGTCTCTGTGTTGACTGACATGCATGGCACTCCCTTTTGAAAAAGCAATGTAATACACTGTAAAGTTATAGGCGATTCAATGTAATATAAACAAGATTATGATGATGATAAAAGAAAAGACAGAATATCAGGCTCTGGACCACTGGTGTTAACAAAAGCAACAGAGTTCGCGTCCTCAGCCCTCCCCCCAGCTCCTTATTTCACACCACCACCTCTCTGCCCCTTTAAGTGGCAGCTCCTTAAGGGCGGGGACATTGCAGCACTCAGCCCTATCTGCAGATTTATGTGGCCCGAATCCAGCACTGCATGCCCTGGAGATCCAGGCAGGGGATTCCTTACAGCACTACTTCACCTGGAGCTGGGCCGTGGGCCCCGCACCGAGTCCTGACCCTGGAAGGCCTTGGCTTGCATGGACTCATGAAAGATAATCTCATGTACCCAGAGCCTCCTCGGCTGTACATTTCAAGGCTTTTCAGTGGTAATTTTCACCACACTCCGCATTTGCCAAAACTCATTTTAGAGCCAAATGAGTGTGAAAAATGAAACCCCACCACAAATGCTTGTCGAAGGAATAAATAGATGAATGTTTTCTACTTCCTATGAATAATTCTAGAAGTCACAGTCAAGAGCCTCAGTGTTCTCCACTTCTCTGTATTCTCATCCCCTATTTTTTTGTTTGTGACAAAGGGGAAAAGTGAAGTAGAGACTATCAAGTGGTATTTTATACTAGACACCTGGACATAATAAAATACAGTGGAATAAATTATTACATCGTGGTGTGGTTCCAACACCAGAAACTGAAGGTGATTTATACATTTTTGAGAAGCCTTACTGGTTCTTTTTTTTTTTTTTTTTTTTTTTTGGGAAGGTTTTTTGCTATAGAACACATGTTGCTGTAGGGCATGTGTGCTCGCCAGACAGACAAAGAGAGACAGA
>NW_006159754.1:621718-623570 GCF_000334495.1 Tupaia belangeri chinensis | reverse complement strand
TTTGGAGAGGTTTTTTGCTATAGGGCGCGTGTGCTCGCTAGACAGAGAGAGAGAGAGAGACAGAGAGACAGAAAAGCGAGAAATCACCCCCCCCAGGGGGAATGACCATGCCGCAATCCCTTCTCCCCCATTCTCCTCTCGGGATCTTGGACATGCACGCACACATGCCCGGCGTGAGTTTAAAGCCACCGGGTCTGGGACTCGAGCTGCGGTCGACTATGTGGGAGTCCAGCGACATAGCCATTACGCTAATTGCTGCTGGTCCCACTGATTCTGACATGAGAGGAGAAAAACAAAACAGAGTGTTGCTGATGGATAAGACTGTTTACGATCCAGAAAAGTTTTTCAATAGATCTCTTGGGAAAACAAGGAAACAAAAACTCCTCGTCCTCTTCTTTTTCTTCTTGTTCATTTCAGGGAATAGGAAAAACGCGGTGAAGCAAAACGTTGGCGCGGTCCACTGAAGGCCGGCAGGTTTGCTAGCGTCGGGTGACGCTGGGAAGCGGAGCGGATGGTGGGGTGTCTCTCACACAATGGTTGGACTGCTCACCCTCTAAAGCGAGGTCCATGAGTCACAGTGCAGGGCTGGAGGAATGAGTCACCAGCTTCCCAGGGTGGCTTTCTCCGAGAAGTGGCATGTTCAGGTCCCCTTTTTTCCCAGCCTCCGGATCAGCACCCCCCTGCAGGAACCACGGGTATTACAGCTCCAAGCTAGCTCAGATTGCTCGCTGGGGCTGACAGCGGCTCTACCGGACTCAGCGTCTGCCCGGATGGGATGAGTCTGCAGAGAAGGAAGTGGTGCTGGCGGAAAGGACTCGAGGCCCATAGCGCACCACAGCTGCCATGGCAGGAACACTCACAGCCCTTTCACGCTGCTGCTGCTACCACTGCTACTAATTTCAACAAGTGGAGGCTTCTTGGCAAGGCTCTGATGGAAGTCGGGGATTAGAGCCCGGTAGTTAAAAATACAATCCCCGCCATTCATTCGGAATTCCAGAGAACTCTTACATTTTTTGAACTGGCAAGTGAGTGGCAGAGACCGGAAGCATGCACCAAAATAATGCCTCTTGTCTTCTCTCATCTTTTATTAGAGGATCTTTAAAAAAAAAAAAAACCCTCGTTACCTATGAGTTATTATTCCTGTGTCATAGACTGCAACTATGTTTGATGAGTCGCCTAAGTGAAAACTTGACCGGAACCTTTTCACTATAAATTCTTTGTGGTGTCAAAGAAGGCTGAGCTTTCTCATTCAACACGTTTCTGTTATGTGCACGGTCACCTGCATGGTATGGCGCCAGAGGCAGTTTTTATAGTTTCGGAATTTTACACTCTGAATGTTTCGCTAATGGATGTGTCAGCTATGTGTGTTGCAGCCTGACTTTTACCTCTTTGTATCTTTTATTAGAATGCATTTGAATAGCAGGCGAGGCGCTGTTTAGAATTGGGGTGGAATGTTAAAACTGATGAGATGATTATAAAAGTTGCTTTAGGACTAAGAATCACCAATTGGGGTGACAGCAGGAAGAATGACAAGTTGGGAGGGAAGTGGGTCACTTTAGTAGTACAAGAAAGCATAAGCTATGTGTCTCGTAAGCCTTGTGAAGAGCTAGTATTTCTTTCTTTTAGGTTTTTGCCGTGGGACACGTGTTCCCACCAGAGAGAGAAAGACAGTGAGAAGGAAAGTGAGAACTCTTCCCCCTAGGGGGGATGACCACACTGCAATTTCTTGTTCTCCACTTGCCTCTGGGGATTTATGGCATACATGCGCACATGCCCAGTGTGGTTTTTTTTTTTTTTTTTTTTTTTTTTTTTTTTTTGGGGAGTTTTTTTGTGGGGGGGGGGGGCGCCCGCG
>NW_006159754.1:552311-621687 GCF_000334495.1 Tupaia belangeri chinensis | reverse complement strand
CGTGCGCTCGCCAGACAGACAGAGAGAGACATAGAGACAGAAAGCGAGAAATCACCCCCCAGGGGGGATGGTCACGCCGCAATCCCTTCTCCTCCATTCTCCTCTCGGGATCTTGGGCACGCACGCACACGCGCCCGGCGTGAGTTTTAAGCCACCGGGTCCGGGACACGAACCGCGGTCGACTACGTGGGAGTCCAGCGACATAGCCATTACGCTACCCAGTGTGGTTTTTAAACCACCAGGTCCAGGACTTGAACTGCGGTCAACCACGTGGAAGTCCAGAACGTGAACCACCGCACCATCTGCTGGTCTCATAGTACAGTACTTTATTTCTAGTAGTCAGTGTATTGGAATTCACAAGCTGACTCTCCACTATCCAAATGGATTAATAGGACTGTACAAAGGGGGAGCACTAGAGGACTACTAATCTTAATCTTGTGAACAGGACCGGGCTGGGTTGTGAGCCGAGCATCCATAGGGGTGATGGCGCCTGCTGTGTTGGGCTTCTAATATGATCAGCTCCCAGGGTCTTGGTTTTAGGTCCCTCCCAGCAGAGGGACCACCTGGAGGAAGAGTGTGCATCTAGGCCTGGGAGAGTTAGTGAGGGTGTGTATCAGCCGTCCTTGTTCTTGTAGTTAAGACCCAGTGGGCTGGCTTTGTAGCCTGGTGGTTAAGGCAGCCAGAACCCACATGGCTGATGCCCTGTGTGTGTGTGTGCCCAAGATCCTGAAAGGAGGGAGAGATGGAGGAGAAGGGATTGCAGTGTGACCATTCTGCGTGTGTGTGTGTGTGTGGGGGGGGTTCTTTTTTCATTCCCTCTCTGTCTGTCTCTGGTAAATACGCATGCCTCTTAGCTGCCTCCCCCCCCCCCCCCAGAAAGAAAAATCTCTCTCTGCTGTCAGTTCAAAGAGCTAAGTAACACCAGAAAAACAAACAAACAAACAAAAGATATGTCTCAATGGGATGTAAGATAGGAGTACGACATTACATGCGATCTCCTAGGTCTTGAAATTTAAATAAGAACACACTATGAGCATCTTTAATTTGATTAAACTGCAGGCAGCCTTCATCCTTGAAATAGAATAAACCAGTAAACCAGCTTTTGTGTATTTGTATTCTAAGTGGAGAACATTTTCAAAGCCTTCATGTAAGTCTTGGGCAAGTCTTCTTGCCATCTGGTACAGGATTAAAAATTGGTTTAGCATTTGTTGTCTGCTGACAATGGATCAAGTTTACTTGGCAAGCCCTAGCTGGAATTTATCCGCCTCATCCAAATCTGTTTCAGTTTCCATTTTTAATACTAGTGTGTCTTACCAGATCGGTTCCCCAAAAGCAAGTTGCAAAGCTATTTCGTTTAGCAGCTTTTAAGCAAATTAGCCTCAGTATGCACACTTGTTAGCATATTAAGGGTGGTGAATTGGCCTAGTAAATCAAAAGAGTTTTTAAAACCTGATTTTCTGAAATAAGACATGTCCTTGTACCTAAAGTGGGGTTGGAAATATCATGGGAGTCACAGGAGTATTGTTTTTCAAATGCCTCCTATATGCAGAACACATTGCTGCCATTCACAGGGTTATTTCTTTCATCAGAAGAGCTTATTTTCCACTGGAAGAGAAATATGAGCACACAAAATAAGAGTGAATAATTGAAGAGGTTTAGGAGGAACTTTATCAAAGGGATGAAGACGAGTAGCTTTGAGTGTGATTGAGTTTGGAAACAGTCTGCTTTGGTTTTATGGCCTTGGGGAACCTTTACATTCCCAGAGCACTGGTGTGTCTAGCCAGGTTGTGGCGGAAAAGAACAAGCAGGTCTGAGGCTGCTTCTAAGTCCTGAGCAAACATCTCTGTTGATGGTAGGGAGCCCAGATGTCTGGTACTGTGCAAGACTGTATTAAAGAAGGCTGGGTGGAGAGAGGGGCAGTAAAAAGACAAAACACTTATATTTGAAGACAGAATCGTTGCTCATAGAAATAAGCAGCATGCTGCTAAGAATTCTAAATTCTTTTGGGGCCAGCAAGTGGTGTGGTGATTTTTTTTTTTTTTTTTTTGTAAGGGGGAGGTTTTCGCTATAGGGCGTGTGCATTCGCCAGACAGACAGAGAGAGACATAGAGACAAAAAGCGAGAAATCACCCCTCAGGGGGGATGGTCACGCCGCAATCCCTTCTCCTCCATTCTCCTCTTGGCATCTTGGGCATGCATGCACATGCGCCCGGTGTGAGTTTTAAGCCACCGGGTCCGGGACGCGAACCGCGGTCGACTACGTGGGAATCCAGCCACATAGCCATTACACTAACTGCTGGTTCCTGGTGTGGTAATTAAGGCATGGGACTCCTCTATAGCCATCCACAGTTAGAGTCCCTGACCTGGAGACTTGAAAACAACACCAGGTGCATGTGTGTGCGTGCCCAAAATATCTCAAGAGGAAAATGGAGGAGAAGGGATTGCAGCATAACACCCCAACCCCCGCCCCCCCACCCCCTGTGGAGTGATTTCTCACTTTCCCTCTCTGTCTCTCTCCAGTGATCACATGCAGCCTATGGCAAAAACCTAAAAACAAACAAACAAACAAAACCAAAAAACAAAACAAAAAAACCCAGAATTCTAAATTCTTTAAAAGATGAAACACTTTATAATCATTCCTATTTTTATGTCTTTGTATGCTTCCACCAATACAAAATGTATTACCTAGGCCGTCTCTATTTTAGAAGGTCTTTGTTGTGCGGCTTCCTTCCATAAAGTTAGCGTAATAGGCCAAGAACTGGAGGGTAAATTTATCTGAAAACATCAGGCCTTTTCCTAGGCTGTAAGAATTCAGTGGAGTCTATTTTTACAGATAAGATTTTATCTTTGCCTTTTATGGCTCTGCCGCCAGTTCGGTTTTGTATTGGCAAAATGCTTTTCATTTTTGTACCTAACCAGTGCATCTCGCATCATGCAGAGAAGGTGTACAAGCCATGGTTGTTGAATAAACTTGAACCAAATGTTGCTGGCCTTGGTCGCGAGCCCAGATGTGCTTTCTGTGCACTCAGTGCTGGAGAGTTAGCTTGGGAAGTCCAGCGAAGTGGTCAGGAACTCTGTAAGTGACTTTGGCAGTTGTAAGATTCTCACAACAAACCTGTTGTCCCCTCTCGATGAAGCACTAGTGCATGTGTTAGCTTTTTATTTTTGTAGAATTATTTATTTAATTTTATTAATTATTATTATTGCTGTAGGGGCACATGTGCTCACGAGAGAGAGAGAGAGAGAAAGCGAGAGAGAGAGAGAGAGAAAGCGAGAGAGAGAGAGAGAGAAAGCGAGAGAGAGAGAGAGAGAAAGCGAGAGAGAGAGAGAGAGAAAGCGAGAGAGAGAGAGAGAGAAAGCGAGAGAGAGAGAGAGAGAAAGCGAGAGAGAGAGAGAGAGAAAGCGAGAGAGAGAGAGAGAGAAAGCGAGAGAGAGAGAGAGAGAAAGCGAGAGAGAGAGAGAGAGAAAGCGAGAGAGAGAGAGAGAGAAAGCGAGAGAGAGAGAGAGAGAAAGCGAGAGAGAGAGAGAGAGAAAGCGAGAGAGAGAGAGAGAGAAAGCGAGAGAGAGAGAGAGAGAAAGCGAGAGAGAGAGAGAGAGGGAGAGAAAGTGAACCGCCAGGTCCAGGACTTGAACTGTGGTCCGCCATGTTGGAGTCCAGCACATCAATCACTATGTGATTGCTGGGCCTTCATATGTAAGCTTTTTTACACCTGTTTGTGGATGTGGATGCCAAGACCAGGATAAGTTCAATGACTTGTCTGTCTGTCCCTCAGGTTGGATATAGTATTTAACCCCGGTACCAGGACTTGGCGATACTCATAGGATCCATCGATGGCTGCTGTGCCCGGGCGATGCCTAAGGGGCTAGTACTTCTGCTTCATGGGTGGTGTGGACCTTGAACCTAGGAGGGATGATGTGGATTCCTTGTGTTCTTGGTCTGTGAGTCTGGAGGTGAGATGGAGACTGGATTGTCAGATAGAGAGGATGGAGGAAGAGAGAGGAAGGTAGGATGGGGAAACCAGAAAGACTGGAGGAAAAAAAGGCCAGAGGCAAGAGGTCAGGAAGGAGGTGACAATGGGAGCTGTGGGGGAGGTAGCCGTGGCTCTAGGGAAGGAGACAGGAGCAAGTTAGTGCTTCCGGTCTGATAGGAAGGGCCATCTTAGAGGGGAGACTGATAGAGAGTGTGGGTGACATTTTTTAAGTTTGTTCTCGGACAGTGACAGGAAGAGAGAAGGGGAGAGAGGGACGCATATGCATTCCCAGTCATCTTCTTACCACGATCTATCTCGTCATGACCAGCCCCGGCCCAGATTTGCAGGTACATGCACAAGCACCTGCCATGCTCAGAGAGGTCCCAGATGAGAACCTGGGACCTTTCCTGGTGCGTCCAGCTGTGCTATCGCTGCATCACCGCGTAGACCCTGCTTTCAGGGACACGCAGCCGCAAACATGAAATTTATCTACTAAATAAAATGGCTTTCTACAGGTGTGCCTTGATTAAAGAAAGTATCAGTCTACGAGGATAAGTTGATTTCACAGGGTACATTTTTGATCCATTAGGCCAAATATCTTCTTGGGGCCAGCCAATGGTGTAGTGGTTAAGAGCGCTGGACTCCCACGTGGTCAACTGTGGTTTGAGTCCTGGACCTGGTGGCTTGTTTTCTCGCTTTTTCTCTCATTTCTCACTCTGTCCCTTTCTGTTCAAATTAAAATAAGTAAATAAATAAAGTTAAATAAAATAATTCTTTTTCAAAAAATAAATAAAATGGCTTTCTACAGGTGTGCCGTGATTACAGAAAATATCAGTCCACGAGGATAAGTTGATTTCACAGGGGACATTTTTGATCCATTAGGCCAAATATCTTCCCAGAGAAGTGCTCGCCTTCCTTGCCTCTCGGCAGATTCAGGGCTCTGGGAGCCGAGGCTCTTTTCTGACCTGGGCGGTATTCCCTGCAGACTGCCATCAATGTCACGTGGTTTCCTTTGGCTTTTCTGTGACTGAAAGGAAGGCTGTTGAGAAGTGGTGCTCAAGGCAGGCTCTCGGTGGAAGGGGGAAGACCACTCCCCATTATAGATATTTCCCTCCCTGAGAAGTACCTCTGGGGGATACTTTTTTTTTAAGAGAGATGTTTTACTATACAGCGCATGTGCTCGCTCGAGAGATCGGGAGACACAGAGAGATGGAAAGCAAGAATCACCCCCCAGGAGGAATGACCACGTCACAATCCCTTCTTCTCCATTCACCTCTTGGGATCTTGGGGGCACACATGCACATGAACCCGGCATGAATCAAGGTCGACTATGTGGGAGTTCAGTGATGTAACCATTAGGCCATCTGCTGGTCACAAGGGGGATACTTCTTTTGGGGAGGAGAGTGATACTTTTTTTTTTAAGACCAAAAAAGAGACATTTTTGGTGTCAGAAGTTTTTCTTCTCCTTAGGAACTGGAATGCATTTTCTTTACTCACAGCACGGGGCCAAGTAATTATTCCAGCACTCCTCTTCCTCTGGCCACACCGAGGGACCAGCCAAGTCTGCAGTTTATCCTCAAGAACTCTTTAGGACCTGTGACCTGCATGTTCATGCACAACTTGCACTTTTTGTCTTTTTACATCTTCGTGGCTATTTTTTCTTTTAACTGGTTTTGGAAACAATGCATAGGGGACCAGCAGTTGGCATAATGGATATGTCGCTGGACTCCAATATAGTCAACCACGGTTCGAGTCCCAGACCTGGTGGCTTAAAGTGCCCAAGATCCCAAGAGAATAGAGGAGAAGGAATTGTGGTGTGGCCATCCCACCTGAAGGATGATTTCTCACTTTCTGTCTCAGTCTCTTGTCTTTCTGGTGCGCGCATGCGCCCTATAGCAAAAACCTCTCAAAAAAAAAAAAAAAAGAAAAGAAAAGAAAACAATGCATCGTCACTGCTAAAAACTTGGGAAGTACAGAGGAGTTTAAAAATAAATCTGTTATTTATTTTCTATTATTATTGTAGTATAATAATGGGAGTAGTAGTCTGTTTTATTTCTCATTGTAAATACCTTGGTATCTTCTTTTGCTTGTTTGTTTCATTTTCTAAACATGAAAAGTGGACGGCATATGTATTTATAGAACACACACATGTATAGGTAGATTGGTAGGTAGGTAGACTGGATGTGTGTGTGTACTGATTCCCAAAGGAAATTATATTTTTAAAACAGCAGAGAGACTTTCTCTTAAAGTAGGCTCAGCAAAGGAGTTAAGCCAGGAAGGAGGTGGGCGTAGTAGGGAAGTGAGGCTTAATCTCCCTAAACTGTGGGCCCTGGCAAACAGTAGGGTTATACTGGAAATCTGAGAAAGGAAGTGACTCATAAACACACACAGAGAGAGAGAGAGAGAGAGAGAGAAAGAGCGGGCAGAGATGAGACAGCAGAATGAGAGCGTGAATAGCCTGTCCCGAGTTTGGGAAGGGATTGGGGAGGGGGAGCTGGAGCCCCAGGCACAAATTGATTTGAACAATAGGAGAATTTAGCTTTCACATCCAATCATCAGTGCTGTATTAAGCACCTCTTCTGAGCAATACACTGCCCCTTGCTTTTCACATTCAGACTGAGAGCCACCCTTGACACCCCATAAGCCGAGCTTTAGAGCTGAGCCCATAGCTAAGCCCACGGCAGGTCTGGTCTGCAGAGCTGGGAATCTGAGTGGCTTTCTTCTCAGAGTGGTTTCGCAGTAATTAGGACTGCTCACTTAAAGAAAGGCTCCCTCTTGTACTCCAGTCTTTGGGGAATACAGTGAGTGACACATTTAATTAGCAAATGTGCTGGGAACAGAACTCCTTTAAATGTGTCAGCTGGGTGTGTGATTTGAAGGGTGGGCAATGGAGGGTCCCAAGGCCTGGTGGGAGTTCTGGGACTTTAAGCCACCGGGTGAGCTGGACATCCTTGGAGTCAGGCTTACCGGGAGGAGCGGTGTGTTCAGCCAGGAGGTCCCACCCTCTGGGCCAGGGGTGGCAGCTGTCAGACCCCAATGGCACTCCTTGAGGCCAGCTGGGCTAACCCACCGCCTCAGGTGTGGGGCTTCCAGCCTTAGATGTACCTGTATGTACCTGTACCTTAGATGTGCCTTGGATGTACAGCTGTCACTATATTTAGGAGCTGCGTTCCCGTTGTTCAGGAGGGAGGAGCCAGTGGGGACTGCCTCCCAGCCCCTGGGATGCCTCCCAGCCCCTGTGCCACTCCTCCCACTGGTAGCTGAGTGCCTGATCTCAGCTGTGTCTCACGGGGCCTGCGCTGAAGGTGGTCCCAGCACTGCATCACCGTCCGTGGTGTCAGAGAGTCTAAGGAAGGTCTGCGAAAGACAGCAGGATTCTTGTCCTGGAAAGTTTTTACATAGGACCTGCCTACCTTTGAAAACATCTTTTAATAGGATGGAGTAATAGGAAGGAATAATCAAAGGGTTTCTTAGCCCTAGTGACTTTGCAAAAGGGAGTTCAGTTCATTTTGACATCCTTGCCAGTTGGTTCCTCGCTCTCAAGGACTGTGACTTTACCCCCTGGGGCTGACTATGAGTTTCTGCATGCCCAAAAGCTAACGAAAGGATTTTATGGAAGCTTTAAACAGAATTAAGGTCCTTAAACTGAATGTGTAACTAAGACCATTGTCTGTCTTTTTCATGTTTTATGCTTGGAGAAATGATGATCACCTTTTTAGTTTCAATGTTTATCCATCTATTTTATATTGCTGCTTTTTATTGCAATATATGTATTTTTCTTCCATGAAAGAGACACAGAGAGTTACCACAGGTAGGGCTCTGGTGCTGCTGTCCCCCCGCCATCAGCTGGCCCTGCAGCGTGGGCTTAGGCATCCCTTGCATACCCAGGGATACTCTCCAGACATGCACTTGGAACCCTCTCATGTGTGTCATCCTTAGAGAGCTTCACAGGACCAGCAGTTGGCGTAATGGCTGTGTCGCCGGACTCCCATGTAGTTGACCGTGCTTCAAGTCCTGGACCCGGTGGCTTAAACTCACACCAGACGCATTTGTGTGTGTGCCCAAATCCCGAGAGGAGAATGGAGGAGAAGGGATTGCAGTGTGGCCATCCCCCGAGGGGGTGATTTCACACTTTCTGTCTCTCTGTCTCTCTGTCCCTCTCTGACTTGTTTTGTTTTTATTTTGCTTTGTTTGTTTTAAATTATACTCATTGAAAGAAAGATCTTAGGAAAACATCCAAGTTTTTAGTCAAGGCAATGGATGTGATTCCTTTCAGGAACTTTGAATATTAGCAATGATGACGTTGACTTTTCTTTATTCACGATAGAGCCGTACATGTACACAGGAGTGAGAGACAGAGAGGGAGGGGGCACCCCCTCAGGGCCTGGTCACACCATGGTCCCCTTCCTCTACTCCTCCAGTCCTTTTGGTCCTGAGCATTGGATGCGTGTCTGGCCGAGCGTGTGTTTCAGTCACTGAATGGGCTCCAACTTATCGTGAGTAGCGCAGTGAGCCACAGAGCTGACCCAGGGACACCATTTACATGTGAAGAAACGGAAGTCAGCAGGTGGCATAGTGGTTAAGGCACTGAATCCCACATGGCCAACTCTGTAGTTCGAGTCCTGGACCCAGGGGCCTGAAAATCTCTTTCTCAGAAGAGAATGAAAGAGAAGGGATTGTGGTGTGGCCATTTTCCCCTGGGGGCTGGTTTCTTTCTTTCCCTCTCTCTGTTTCTCTTTGCCTATTGTTCTCACTAGTAAGGGCACACACCCTATGGCCAAAATCTAAAAATAAACAAATAAATGTGAGGAAATAGATGTAAAGGAAAACAAGATGAACACAACTTGAGGGCAAGGAGTTTTCTAGACCTAAGATTAAACCAATGTTAGGAATAGTGGTATCACCCTTAAGATTCAAGAGAGGCCATTGTTATTCAGAATGAAGGAATGTTTTACCAAAAAAGCAATCATGCTCCTTTTCTTGTGTGTCCAAGGAAGGGTCTGCTTGTACGGGGTTTGACATGGAGGAGCAGGCCTAGTTGCAGGGCTCAGATCAAAGGGCTAACGTTAGTTCCATTTCTTCTCTCAAAGTTGGCTGTCCTGGGGCCATCCTGCAGCCTAGTGGTTAAGGGAAGCCAAATTCTGCATGTGACAGTCGAGGCCCAGTCCCCGTCAACTTGAGAAATACTCAATGAGGGTGCGCGTGCCCGGGGTCCCAGCGGGGTGGGAACATGGAGGAGAAGGGATTGTGGCATGGCCAAGCCTCCTTGCAAGGGTGCTTTCTCCCGCTCCTGCTCTCCCTGGCAAGTTCATGTGCCCTCTGGCAATTCAAAAGAAGTTTGTTATCCTTGATGGATATTGAAAGAGCTCCTTGGGGTCCAGCAGGTGGTGTGGTGGTTAAAGGCGCTAGATTCCCACATGGCCAACCACGGTTCCGGTTCCAGTCCCAGACCTGGTGGCTTGCTGCCTTACTCCCCCGCCCCCTGGTCAAATTAAAGTTAAATGAAATAATTATTTAGTTTAGTTTTGTTTTTTTGAGAGGTTTTTGCTATAGGGTACATGCACGCTCCAGAAATACAGAGAGACAGAAAGCGAGAAATCACCCTCCAGGGGGGATGGCCACACCGCAATCCATTCGCCTCCATTCTCCTCTTGGGATCTCAGGCACACACGCACATGCGCCCAGTGTCACTTAAGCCACCTGGTCTGGGACTCAAACTGCAGTTGACTACATGGGAGTCCAGCAATATAACCATTATGCCATTTGCTGGTCCCTAAATGAAATAATTCTTTAAAAAATAAAAAAGAGGTCTGATAAAAGTAGAGGTGGCAGATGAATCTGTTCATCTTAAAAAATACACACACACACACACACACACACACACACACACACATATAGTACATATGTATATATTATAAATAATATCTATTTTATAATATAAAATAAACTGTCACTGAAGACAGAACCTGTCGGAGTAGGCCCAGGTCTGGGAGGTATCAGGAATGACTTGTTCGGAGGCAGCAGGCAAAGCCGAGGCCCCATCCACCTTTCTGAGGAGCTGTTTGAAACCCTGGGCAGAAGCTCATGTTGGTTTGGTTTGTCTGAGATCAAGTCATACCAATAAACATCCGGGGTCATAGGTAATGAAACGTCTGATCCTGTTTCCTCCCTTGGAAACCTCTATTGCCTCAATATCAAAGGTTCTTAGGACCAGCAGTTAGCGTAATGGCTGTGTCGCTGGACTCCTATGTAGTTGACCGCAGTTCGAGTCCCGTTCCCGGTGGCTTAAACTCACGCCAGGCGCGTGTGTGTGCGTGCCCAAGATCTCGAGAGGAGAATGGAGAAGGGATTGCGGCGTGGCCATACCCCCTGGTGGGTGATTTCTCGCTTTCTGTCTGTCTCTCTCTGTTTTTCTGGTGAGCACACGCGCCCTATGGCAAAAACCTCTCCAAAAAAAAAAAAAAAATCTAAGGTTCCCCGTCATCGGGCTATCTTCTTACCTTATTTCCGGTTCCTTTGTCCTCCAGCCACACGTGCAGTTATTGCCTGCTTGGTGGTGAGCTGCTGGAGTTTTCGGTGTTACTTCTGTGGCCCTTTGCAGTGCCTGATGGTGCTCAGGGACTGGTTTCATAGGCCCATCCTTGGCTGAGGGCAGGTGCCAGGTTCCTCATTATGTCAATTCCATAGCCCAAGAGGGTGTGGGGGCTGGCAGGGAAGAAGAGTGGGGGTCCTCTTCCAGAGGAGAGCGCAAACCATGGCATCCCAGTCATTATGTTGTGGGAAAATGCTAGGGAACACAGGCCTCTCGGTTTAGGGGGGAGGGGAGACTCACTGCAGCTTGCTGCAAGTCAGAGCAACCTGGACCACTAAGTCAGGGGCCTGCGCTCAGAGCGCCCCCTGCAGGTCCCCCAGTGTGATCCAACCGGGACGGAGGGCTAAGGAGGGAGTGTGTCCTTGGGTGAAACCGCCCACCATTTGTCAGCCACTTGTCAGCAGATGGGGAAGAGGCAGTGTCCTCACTGTTGTGTGTTATTGGTGATGGAGAAGATAATCATAATGATGCTGACAATTAAAACGATCATTGTTTTCCTTCTTTAGTCACATAGAAAAAATCACCACATGGCAAGACCCTAGGAAGACGATGAATCAGCCCCTGAATCATATGAGCCTCCACCCTGCCGTCACTTCCACACCAGTGCCTCGGTCTATGGCAGCGTCCCAGCCAAATCTCGGTAAGCCCCACGCTTGGATCTGAGCTGAAGAAATGAGGGGCCGACTCAGGGGCCCTGAGGGGCAGGGGCCGCTCTGATTGTCCCATGCTTCTTCATGCACCTGGACAGTTTTCTCCTCGCTCTTGGCTCCCTTTGCCGCCTTTACCTTCTTTCCTTGGCCTGCCACTCAGGTCACCATGCTGTCATGTAGGTTTGCATTGCAGTTCCGGCATCCCGTGCAATTGTCTTAATTGGAGTTCCTTGAAAAGTTGCTAGGCCAGATGGCCTCATCCAGACTCGGGCAAGCAGGACATATGCCCTCCTCTGTGAACTTGGTTCCCGATGACTTCTTGCTGGAAGTTACAATTCTAGGTTCTAATCCCTTTCCCCCCCTTCCCTCCCTCCCCCCTTTTTTGTGTAATTGTTGTATAATATGTGTCTGACAGCAGTCCAGGTGCTTTCAGACCTTATCTTATTAAATTCTGCCAACAACCCACCAAAAAAGAAAGAGAATCCACAGTTAAATAGATGAGCAGTCTTCCCTGAAGTCACGCAACTGTGGGTAACAGAACTGGAGTCTGAACCCAGCCAGGTCTGATCTGAGAGTACGGTGATTTCTGTTGTGATCTGTAGGTGGCTCCTCCCCTTACCTGCCTCAGGTTACATGACTCACTTTTCACTTCATCCAGGATGCTTCAGTGCAGTTTTAAACCAGAGAGGAGACTTTTCTGCTAATTGCCTTTACTTCAAAAGAACTAAAACTAAAACGATGCCTACTAGAGAGACTCAGAGGTGAATTAACACCGTAGCAGCAGGACTTGCCAGCTTTGTTGAGCCGTCCTCTGTCTTCCTCCCAAGGTCTAAAAAGAAAAGAAGGGATGAATTTAAAGTTTTATAAAAGAGGGTGCCATGTACAGATAATATTTCCATGTAAGATCAGATACCCAGATACTGCTTTCTACATGGAACGGTTAATTTTAGGGAGTGAAAAGAATCTCCTGCTGGATTTTCAGGAATGAGCAGGATAAAAAAAGAAGCGTTATTCCTGGACACCCTGCCCTCTCACTGTGGCTTAGCCAATGTGAATATGAACTCAAGTAGACGCGAGTCAGCTTCAAGTGTCTGTTCTTCCAGGAAGTCTGAACCCGCTATTGGAAAGCCTGCAGACGCTCAGCATATCCAAAGGCAAATGACTTGGAATAACCTCTGTGTGTTCTATCTAAGGGGCACATCAAGGAAAATGGCACCCGTCCTTTTACCCACAGCGGTAAACCGAAGCTTCCTATGAGTCATTTGTCCCAAATATTTAAGAGCTCATGTCAAAAACAGGTACCAGCATCGTAAAGAAACCCTAAATCGGGTGGTAATAAACCAGTTTCATGTTTTCTTTAACCATTTAATGGTCGTTAAAAATTCTAAAAACTTGGGGCCGGCAGATGGTGTGGTGGTTAAGGGTGTTGGACTCCCACATGGCCAACCGTTGTTTGAGTCCTGGATCTGGTAGCTTGCTTTCTCACTTTCCTCCTCTTTCTCTTTCACTTTGTCCCTCCTTGGTAAAATTAAAGTAAATTAATTAATTAGGAACCAGCAGTTGGCGTAATGGCTATGTCACTGGACTTCCATGTGATCGACCGCGATTCGAGTCCCAGACCCGGTGGCTTAAACTCACGTCAGGCACGTGTGCGTGCGTGCTCAAGATCCCGAAAGGAGAATGGAGGAGAAGGGATTGCGGCGTGGCCATCACCCCCGCCCCCCCTCCCTCCCCCGGGGAGTGATTTCTGTCTCTGTCTCTCTTTGTGTTTCTGGCAAAAAAAGCGCACGCACCCTATAACAAAAACCTCTCCCCCCCCCAAAAAAAAAATTAAATAAAAAAAAATCCTTTTAAAAAAATCCAAATACTAATTATTAAGGTTTTAACTTTATAATACATTATTGGTTTGTCAGAAAAGTCATGACATTTTTTCTATCCTTTTCTATGCAAAAATGCAGCGTGACTTTTCTGATGACTCAGTTACTGGAAAAGATGGTTCATGGACCAGGTTAAAAAAATTCAGGCACTTCAAAGAGATGTTCAAAACGTCTGTCTTCCTCCAGTCCCTGTTTCCTTGGGACTCTAGTTTCTTTCCTGAAGCTAACTACTGTTTCTAGTCATGTGTGTATGTGTGTGAATGTTTTCTGCACCCGAACGCTAGCGTGGTATACCCACTGTTTGCATCTTGATTTTTTTCATTTCCATATTCATACATATAGTGCCATCTCATTCTTCTAAAAAATTGCCAATAGTCAGACATATTGATAGAGTATAGTTAGTTTATTTAACTAGCTTCCATCTGCCAGATATTTAGGTTGTTGTCAGTACACACAATATGGAGCAAATATCCTTGGCTATGCTCTCTTATGCACACTCCCTACCTTTTTTAAAATAATTTTTAAAATTTAACTTGATTATCACTATTATTATTTTTCAGCTTGATCAGACAGAGAGAGAGAGAGAAAGTGAGAGAGTAAGGCACCAGGTCCAGGACTGGAACTGTGATTGGCCATATGGGGATCTAGCACCTTTAACCACCGTGCCCCCTGCCGGCCCCCATAGTCCTTGCTTTTTAAAAAAAAAAAAAATTATGCAACAAATAAGCAGTTTAATTAAATTAAAAGGAATTTGAATGCTTGAAACAATTTGAAAGTGCACGTGAGTCTGTGCACACACACACACACACACACACACACACACTCCACCTCCTCTACAAATGCACCCTCTAGGGAACCAGCAGTTAGCGTAATGGCTATGTCGCTGGACTCCCACGTAGTTGACCGCGGTTTGCGTCCCAGACCCAGTGGCTTAAAACTCATGCCGGGTGTGTGTGCGTGCATGCCCAAGATCCCGAGAGGAGAGTGGAGGAGAAGGGATTGCGGCGTGGCCGCCCCCCCTGGGGGGTGATTTGTTGCTTTCTGTCTCTCTGTCTCTCTCTGTCTGTCTGGCGAGCGCATGCGCCCTATAGTGAAAAACCTCTCAAAAAAAAAAAAAAAAAAAAAAGCACCCTCTAAAAATCAAAAGATCTGAGCCAGCCCATGGCATAGTGGTTTCAGGTAACTGGATCCCACATGGCTGATTGCATGATTCAAGCCCTCCATCCGGCAGCTTGAAAAACATGCCTGGCACATGTGCGTATGATGCCCAAAATCCCAAAAGGAAGAAGCAGTGGAAGAGAAGGGACTGCAGCATGACCATTCCCCTTGGGAAGTGCTTCCTTCCTTCCCCTCTGTCTCATTTCCTCTGTCTCTGGTGAGTACACACACACTCTGGCACAATACTTAAAAAATAAAAAGAGCAGGTTCTTCTCCTTCCTCTCAAATCTCTAGGACTCTATACTTTTGAAGGAAATGTAGCTGACAAGTCTGTAGCCTAGTGGTTCAGGGAGCTAGAGCTGACCACAGTTGAAATGTCGGCCCTGATGGCTTGGACAATACACCGAGTGCATGTGTGTGTGTGTCCCCCCAAATCCTGACAGGATGGGGAAATGGAGCAGAAGGGATGGCAGGTGTGACTACACCCCACTGAGGTGCTGGCTCTCTTTTCTTCTCTCTCTCTCCTCTCTCTCTCTGGTGAACGCACACATGCCCTCTAGCAATAAAAACAAAATATAGTTAATAACATTACTATCAGATGATAAAATGAGTAACTTTTACAGATAATTTTTTTGTAATTCTAGAACTGTTATATTATCAGTGGCATGGTTAAAAATACATCAGAAATAACTCTCCTTTCATTAGGAATCTATATTTTTCCATGAGGTAGGCGCATAGACTTGGGAGTTAGACTGCATAATTTGGACCTCGGCACTGCAGTTACTGGCTTGGTGACCCTGTTAAATTACCGAGTTACCTGATTGTGCCTCAGTTTCCTCATATGTAGAATGGGGTTTGTTAATAACGTGAGGAAATGATATGAGTTCACATAGAACTGTGTCTGGCACAAAGCACATGAAAATGAGTGTTTTTCTTATTATTATCTTTACCTTTTGTGGAGAAATATTTTTTATTTTTTTTTTTTTTTATTTAATTGTAACATGCTATATCTTAAGATGATTTCATTGTTGTAAAGTCTTTCAAGATAAAAAAAAAGATTTAGGGGCCAGCAGTTAGCGTAATGGCTATGTCGCTGGACGCCTCCCACGTAGTCGACTGCGGTTTGAGTCCCGGACCTGGTGGCTTAAAACTCACGCCGGGCGTGTGTGTGTGTGTGCCCAGGGTCCCGAGAGGAGAATGGAGGAGAAGGGATTGTGGCGTGGCTATCCCCCCCTGGGGGGTGATTTCTCGCTTTCTGTCTCTCTGTCTCTCTCTTTGTCTGTCTGGCGAGCGCACTTGTCCTATGGCAAAAAAAAAAAAAAAAAAAAAAGATTTATTCTGGGCTACTTAGATTGCAAAGTGCTTACAAAGTGCTTTAAAATGGGAGCACAGTTCACTACTTCCAGTGAGGATAGTGCCCTCTGGTGGAAGTGTTTCAGTTCTCTCTTCCCTAAGAAGCGTTTTTGTTGTTTTTATTGCCAGGTGTGTGTGTGTGTGTGTGTGTGTGTTTGTGTGCACTCACCAGAGAGAGAAAGAGGGGGAGGGAGAGAGAGAGAAATTATTCTCCTTGAAAGGGGCATGACCATGCCACAATCCTTTTTCTATATTTCTCTATCCCTTCAGGATCTTGAGCATGCACCCACACCTACCTGGTGTATTTTTGAAGCCATTGGGGTGGGGGATTTGCACCATGATCCCATATGAACTATGTGGAATCTGGCTCTTAATGAGTAACACTTAACCTCTGCACTATGAGGCTGGCCCTCCCCTGAGAAACTTCATATCAGATCATCTTATTTTCTTATTTCTTTTTCTTTTTGGCAAGATTCTTGCTATAGGGCATGTGTACTTGCCAGAGAGACAGAAAGCGAGAAATCACCCGCCCTGGGGCAATGGCCACACTACAGTCCCTTCTCCTCTGTTTTCTTACTGGGATCTCAGGCAGGCATGCACACATGCCTGGTGTGAGTTTGAAGTCACTGGTTCTGAGACTTGAACCATGATCAGCCATGTGGGAATTCAGTGATGTAACCATGTCATCTGCCGACCCCAGATAATATAATCTTGTTGTTTCTTTCTTTCTTTTATTTTTTATTTATTTATTTATTTTTTGTTTAGGGAGAGATATTTGCTAGAGGGCGCGTAGGCTCACCCGAGGGACAGAAAGAGAAATTACCCCCTGGAGAGATAGCCATGCCATAATCCCTTCCCCTCCACTCTAATCTTGAGATTTTGGACACATGCACATGTACCCAGCGTGAATTTCATGCCTCTGGGTCCAGGACACAACCTTGGTCGTCCCTGTGGGAGTCCAGTGACGGGACTATTATACCATCTGCTGGTCCCGATAATCTTATTTTATCTGAGGACTTTAGATATAGTCCCAAAATCTGACTTATCCATCAAACTATTTTTTGTAAAGAATTATTTATTTCACTTTCCTTGTCAACATTATTATTTTTTAATGTGCTACAGGGCACATGCACTCACCAGAGACGAGTCAGAGAGAGGATGAAAAAGCAAGCCGCCAGGTCTAGGACTTGAACTGGTCAGCCAGAACCATAACCACGACTCCCTCTACTGTCTTCCATCAGACTATATTTTCATTTGAAGAGGAGAGACTCATCACTTAAAGGCACCCTGAAGTGAGTGACTTCATAAAACTAGAAGATTCTGCAGGTTGGCAGGTTTTTTGTGTGTATTTAGACTCATTGCATTTTCAATACGGTGAAATGAAACAGAGAAGGAGAAAGTTGCAAGAAAACGTTTCTAACTAGAGTAGTTTTCTTACTTGCCAAGGATAAAAGTTTACCCAGTTTGATTCTGTGTGAGCAACGCAGTGACCTCCAAGCCTGAATCCACAGATGAGCTCGTGGATGGCCGAAGGAAAGACCTTGGAGGACTTCAGATAATAAAGGAGAGAGATTACCGGGCGGTGGAACTGCGTCACTGTTCTTACAGGAAGAACTGGCAGCTTGTTTAGAATCCTCATTTTTATTTGTGTTTGTTTTTGTTTTAAAGAGAGGATCTTAGTCTGTTGCAATCCTCCCGCCTCAGGCTCCCTAGGATCTGGGACTGTGGATGCTAGTCACTGTACCTGGCCTTCAGATTGGGCTGAGAATTGAACCCAGACCTCCATGTGGCCTCTCCCTGTGGTGCGGCTGTGTCCTACCAGCACGCAGTGGTGGCTGGGCCAGAATCCTCACTTCTAAGTAAAACAGTGAAGAGAGGAAATTACTATACATGTGAAAAGTGATTTTTTTTTTCATAACACACCAAATAGATTTCATATGTTTTAAGTAGCTTATTGGCCTTAATGGCTCTTAATAACCACTAAAATTTTTAAAAGAGTAACAAATGAAACAAAGAGAAAAAAATAAGCAGCCTACATGGGCCCCGTTACAGTAAACAAAACAATGGATCTGGTTTTTTTAAAAAAATACAAAAACAAAAACCTACTTAACTCCGTCCTTTGATAGTGGTGAGGTGGAAGTGGCTGTGGAGGTAGGTGGACAGTGGGGGACTATTCTAGATAGTGTTTAATGGAAAGATCTGAGTTTCTCTTGGGTTTACTAGTTGGGTTGGTTATTTAATCTCTCTGAATCTCATTTTTCCTATCTGTAAAATAAAGTTGTTGTGTGTAGTTACATCGTCCGTGCCTTGGTACCTGGTACATAGTAAGCCCCCAAAGAAATATATTGCAATAACTGTTGTTAGCTGGTAGCCCAGTTTTCTTTTCTTTTTTTCGGGGAGAGGTTTGTGCTATAGGGCATGTGCGCTCGCCAGAAAGACAGAGAGAAACAGAAAGACGGAAAGTGAGAAATCACCCCCATGGGAGATGGCCATACCGCAATCCCTTCTCCTCCATTCTCCTCTTGGGATCTTGGGCACGCATGCCACCGGGTCTGGGACTCGAACCGCAGTCGACTACATGGGAGTCCAGCAGCATAGCCATTACGCCAACTGCTAGTCCCAGCCCAGTTTTGCTCTGGAGGCCTTTGATGTGTTCTATTAGAAAGCCATTCTGCTCCTCCCTTAGGAAAACTCAAATGTGGTTATTGCAGCATTTATCCTTTTCTTTCTTTTTTTTTTTTTTTTGGAAGGTTTTTGCTATAGGGCACATGCGCTTGCCAGACAAACAGAGACAGAGAGACAGAAAGTGAGAAATCACCCCACAAGAGGGATGGCCACGCCACAATCCCTTCTCCTCCAGTCTCCTCTCAGGATCTTGGGCATGCACATACACAGGCCCTGCGTGAGTTTAAGCCACCAGGTCCGGGACTTGAACCACGGTCGACTATGTGGGAGTCCAGCGACATAGCCGTTACGCTAACTGCTGGCCCCGCAGCATTTATCCTTAGGCCACTTTTGCTCAGGGATTGAGAAATTACCTGGTATGGTACCAAAAAGTAATCTTTAACCTCAGACAGCAACAGTGAGAGGATGAAGAGGAGTCATCTTGGTGACCGAGCCCTGTCTCCAAAAGATCCTTCCCAGAGGGAGCTTCTGAAGAATAGCCCATTTGGATTTCTAAAGGAAGAATTATTTTTCTTTCTGCAAGTGGTGACAATGTCAGATTTTCCCATTCTCCTGCACACAACTATTGAAATCTGGCCATCACTTAAAATATTGCCATGTTTTAAAATATTTTGGTCAAGAGAACATACAGTGCAGTTTTGGTGTGCTGGGCTCCTGTCACCCACTACTGGAGCTCCTTGTTGGAAGGAGGCCCTGACCTGGGGTGCCAGGATATGCCCAGACAGTACAGGAAAAATAAAGACTGTATGACAGTTTCACCAGACTGCTAGGCCTAGCCAGTTCAAAACTTTGGTGAAAGTGCAGCCAAAGTGTATTTTCAATACTATAGGATTTTTTTTTTTAAATAAAAATTACACACACACTTCCCCCTTTGAAGAGGTGCCATTCGCCAGCCCAGAGTCTAAGTCTTCCAGGTCTGTGTCTTGATCTGCATTTCAAATTATAAACACATGTGTGGGGTTTTTTTCCCCTTCTTTTTTTCCAGGGCATGCTTTTCAAGATGGAAAAATCTTGTCTGCTCAGTTTGCTAAGTTAGGCTCATTCTTTTCTCTAGGAAGTATACAAAGGCACCTAGAAGACATTTTATTTTATCAAAAGCAAATAAAATAGCTCAGGACACCTCCACATGGCTTTGTTCAATGCCTGTGGAAAGGTATCCTGAGAGTTTTCGAATAGTCAGATTTATACTTAGTTTATCTCTATTTTTCCTTTTGCTAGCGATTTTTGTCCTAGTTAAATTTACATGTTGAGTTCATAGCAGGCTTCTCTGGCTACTGTGACTTTTTAAAAAAAATTTTTTAAGAGCTTCTTGATATAGGGTACGTGCGCTTGCCAGAAAGACAGAGAGAGACAGAGAGACAGAAAATGGGAAATCAGCCTCCAGGGGGATGGCCACGCTGCAATCCCTTCTCCTCCATTCTCCTCTCGGGATCTTGGGCACGCACTCACACGCGCCCGGTGTGAGTTTAAGCCACTGGGTCTGGTACTCGAACCGTAGTCGACTATATGGGAGTCCAGCGACATAGCCATTACACCAACTGCTGGTCTCTGGAGTGAGTTTTAAGATGCCGGATTCGGGAGACAAACCATGGCTAACTATGTTGGAATCCAGCTATGTAACCATGACGCCATCTGCTGGTCCCCAGTTCTGTATTTTTAAATGTTAGTAGTTTATACTTTGGCCTGTGGCTTATGGGTGATTGCCCCTATTTTCTCTGTAAGAAGGTTATGTTACTTTTCTAATAGCTGAAATGGAAAAAAGAAAAGAAAAGAAAAGAAAAGAAAAGAACCATTTGATATCTTGAGCTTTTCGTGGTGGAAGAGGAGGATGGTATTGGGAAGAAAGCTCCAGGTCCCGTGTGTAATATAGGCAAAATCAGAATCGCTCAAGCTTCTCTTGTTGACCTAGTCTGCTTGTGACAAATTATTCACTAGTTTCTAAGATCAGTGTTTTTCCAAGGGTCATCTGAGTCCACTACCAGTTGGACCCTTGGGCATTGGTTAAACATGCATCTTCTGAATCTGTTAGTCTGCTTTCCAAAGAACTGTCCTGGGCTTCTGTTGCTGCGGGGAGGGATACTGCTGGAGCCACCCCTGGAAATTCTGTTTCAGTAGATGTAGGCTGCAGTTTGAAAGGTGTGTTGTCTCAAGCTCATCAGCCAGGCCTGCGAACCTCAACAGAATTGTGCGTTTTAACTCAGTGATTGGAGAAGGCCATTATGATAAAAATACAAGTACTCACTCAAAATCCAGTCTTTAACTCCTCTAAAAAAGAAAACCTGGAGTATGCTCTCCAACTTTTTGACTGGCCTCTTTATCTGAAACACATTTATTGTGATGTTGGCTTTTGGCATTTTGGGCCGATGATGTTAGTGCATACATGAACACAGGGTAAGAGAACACTGATGTGACTTTCTAGAAAGTTCTGACAAAAACATACCTAGTAAACTTGAAAAGTGAAGGGGAAATTATGACCCAGAATTCAGATGATCAGGCTGTCTGAAATCTCTGGGTAAATGTATGAAACTGCTTTCAACTTTGCTTGCTGAGACAGGGCCGGAGAGTCCGGGCCCTGTAGGCCTCATCTCCAGAATAATTTCAGAAATGAGACCCATCTTGTGGAAAAGACCACAGGAGGTAAAGGCTAGGTCAGACTTTTTTTTTTTTTCAGTCTCTGTTCTTTTACATACCATCTTTCTGTTTTCCTTTCTTCCTTTCCTTTCCCCCTTTCTCCCTCCCACCTGCCTTTCTTTCTCTCTTTCTCCTTCCTTTATTTCTTTTTCCTTTGAATGGAGTCTCATCTCCCCAGTAAGCTGTGCACTTCTGTTTGAAGTGTTAAGAATAATTTGGACAGTTTTAGTACTATCTGCTGGCTGATGTTCAATGGTTTGCCCTTAGTGACTTCTTGCTGTGGAGAATTGCCCCCAGTTAAAGTTTGAGGCCCTGTAAAAAGACAGTGGGATTCTGGGGATGGTCTGTCATTCAGCCACTTGTTCCAGGTTGATAAGTGCTGAGTGACATTTTGACTTTTCTCTTTGATCTCTTCTTTGGGGCCATTGGTGATGTGGCCCTTGCCTGTCATGTGATCATCACCCCACCCCTCAGGTTATAAACGGACTGATTTCTTCTTCCTTTCTGGAAGTCTAAATTTATTCCTTGTGTGTTTTGCAGTTGCTGGTGGTCAGGAACAGCTGTTCTTCCATGCTTCACTCTAATTCTCTGTGGTGAAGTCAGCAAAATAATACTGTTTAAGAAAGGCAAGAAAAACGAAAGTTTTGATAGTCTTTCTTTTCTCCTTAAGTGCTGAAAAAGAGGACAGTCACCTCCTCTCTCTGCTTTAAAAAAAAGAAAAAGCCTGGAAAAATAAGATCTTCAACATATGTGAGGCAGCAAGATTCAAGAATGTTTTTTTTTTTTTCCTTATTATATAATTGCTATTTGGTCAATGCAGAAAACGCTGATCAGTAAAAATTGAGAAAATTAAAAGCGGCTGTGATCTTACCATTCGAAATCACACTAACATTTTCTCATGTATGTCTCATCTTTCTTAGTACAAACATAAACAAAAAAGCTGGGAAATTCTCTATTTCCTTTTGTGTAGCCTGGTTTTAAAACGTAGCGTTATCATCAGCGTCTCTCCATTCCAATAAATACTTTTTTATGATATTTTTCGACAAGCTGCCTTTGCTAGAAGAGTAACACAGGCGTGTGGCCAAAAATCCAGACAGTTCCTGAAAAGTAAGTCTCCTTTTCTGCCTGACCCCTAGACCTTCTCTTTTCCCCAGAGGAACCACTGCTTCCAGCTTCGCTAGTATTCTAGCAGTATTCTGCATACACATGCATGCTTAAATATATATGTCTCTTTAAAAAATAACACGTCTTACGGAGCTTTCTCAATCAGTACTGACAGGTTTATTCATTTTCGTCAGCAATATGCAATATTTCATGTTATCGATGTCACGTACTTTATTTAACCAGGCACCTATGTTGTACGTTAGCTTTTTTCTGATTATTAGCTGTTACTAAAGAGTGCTACAGTTTGCGTTCTAGCACCTAAATCCTGTGCCGTGTGCTGGGTACTTGGAGGATAATTTTGCAGAGGTAGAGTTCCTGGATCAAGGAGTATGTACACTTACAGTTTTAATAGGTGTCATTCCATTTCTTTCCAAATAGGTTACACCAATGTATCCTCCTGTCTGTAAAGTCCGTTTTCCATATACCTTGGCCCAATAGTGCCCGTCATCAAACTTTTTCTTTTCTTTTTTAGTTTGTGAAAGAGCATATGCACTTGCCAGAAAGAGACAGAGAGACAAAGAAAGGGAAAGTGAGAACTCCTCCATTTTCCTCTCACGATTTTGGGCATGCATATACACATATTCAGTGTGATTTTTCAAGCCACCAGGTCTAGGCCTTGAATTGTACAGTTGGCCATGTGGGAGCCAGCATCTTAACCTCCATGCTAACTGCTGGCCGTCAATTTTTTAAATTAATTCATTCATTTTAATTTGACCAGAGAAGGACAGTATGAAGGAGAGAGAGAGAGAGAGAGAGAGAGAGAGAGAGAGAGAAAGAGAAAGTGAGAAAGCAAGCCTTCAGGTCCGGGACTCAAACCAGAGTCAGCCACATGGAAGCGCAGCTTCCCCAACCGTGCCACCTGCCAGCCCCAAATTTTTAGTTTTACAAATTCTAATTGTTTTAATTTTTTTTTTTACTAAGTTATAAGTGAATTTGGAGATATTTCTTTTGTTTGTAAATCATAACATACTAGTACAGTCTGCACAATATCCCTTATGTGAATTATAACCAGCAATGCCATAATAAATTTAATCAAATCTATTGAGAAGCATATCAATTGGTTTTACTATTTATCATGATAAATAATGTTGCATAAATTCTTGCACACACATTTTTTTTGTCTATTTTTAATCTCATTTTTTGTTAGTTTCTTTGGATTTTTTTTTTTTTTTTGAGGCGTTCTTGCTATAGGGCGCATGCACTCGCCAGACAGACAGAGAGAGACAGGGAGAGAGAAAGCAAGAAGTCACCCCCTCACGGGGGATGGCCACGCTGCAATCCCTTCTCCTCCATTCTCCTCTTGGGATCTTGGGCACACACATACATACATACCGGGTGTGAGTTTAAGCCACTGGGTCCGGGACTCAAACCATGGTCGACTACATGGGAGTCCAGCAACATAGCCATTACGCCAACTGCTAGTCTCTCTCTTTTTTTTTTTTTTAAATTAAAAAATCCTATTTTGACATGGTTTACTTCTATCAAACTAAAGAAGGAATTGTCTAAAGATCCATTGTATGTGTGGTGGTGGGGTGGGATTTGCTACTTTCGTTTAATACTAAAAATGATTAAAAATTGCCACAGTGTATTTTCAACCAGGCATCTAGATCTGCTTTTCAGCTTGTCTACCCATATGTTTTTGACTAAGCCATAAATGGAAGTTTCATTGGAAGCTATTTTGCTTCTCAGTACATGTCATGCATTTCATTCCATATTATTCTTGTCCTTTTCCTTTTCAGTATTATATTTCTCAGACACAAGTGAAGAGTGAGCTTTGAATTTTGCCAAGACTTAAATATTTGCAGAGCTGGAAAGAAATATAGGGAAAAAAAAAAATTAATGTGGCCATTTTGTCCTGGCTCACAAGACTTTCATTTAGCAGCTTCAAAGCTCACACTTCAAATATCAAGGAAAAGAAAAAAAAAAAAGCAAAAGCAAAAACAAAATAACCAAAAAAAAATGTCTATTTCCACCTTTCATCTGCTATAATGCCTGAACTAATTAGAATGGAACTATAATTTCTCCCCAGATGGAATTGGATCATCCTGTCCTAACAAAACCATTGCTCAGAACTGCTCAGAATAAGAGTTTCTGAATACCTTCCCTACAATGTTTGTGTGGGTTTGCTGTTGCTATTGCCTGGGACACTACAGACTAGGGATACTCCTTTAGAGACCTCTCATCTCAGATCCTCAGCATGTCTCATTGGCTTATTGCCCCATCTCTCTGTGTCGACCCTAGTTTTAGTGCACAATGTATTTTTCCTACAACTGGAGGGAATCTCAGGTTCCAAACTATATTAAAGTAGGATGGCCTTGGCTGACACATTCCCTATTCCATATGCTCACGTTTGCTGATTTTTCTGCATCTTCCTGTCTGCCTTTCATGACTTGTTCATTTTTCCTCCTATCAAGAAAGCTAAATGGGCGATCAGCAGATGACGTAATGGTTACATCACTAGACTCCCATGTAGTAGACCCCAGTTTGAATCCCAGACCTGGTGGCTTACAAGTCACGCAGGGTGTATGTGCGTGCATGCCCAAAATCCCAAGAGGATAATGGAGGAGAAGGAACTGCAGTGTGGCCATCCCCCTGGGGGGTGATTTCTTGCTTTCTGTCTTTCTGGTTAGCACACACTCCTTATAGCAAAAATCTCTCTTAAAAAAAAGAAAAGAAAAAGAAAAAAGAAAGCTAAATGGAGCATGGCCTTCAGCCTGACCTTGGGAAGTCAGAGCTTTTCACAGCATGGTCTCCAGCTTGATAGTCAACTCCTTTACTTTTTTTGGGGGGGTGGGGGAGAGGTATTTTTTGCTATAGGGTGCATGAGCTCGCCAGACAGACAGAGAAAGACAGAGAGACAGAAAGCGAGAAATCACCCCCCCAGGGGGGATGGCCATGCCGCAATCCCTTCTCCTCCATTCTCCTCTTGGGATCTTGGGCACGCACGCACACGCACCCGGCGTGAGTTTTAAGCCACTGGGTCCGGGACGCGAACCGCGGTGGATAGTCAACTCCTTTAGTCCCCCAGGTTCTGCCCTGCAAGCTGATTATTTCCTACCGCAGGTGTCTTATCTTCAAGGAGAGCTGTCCAGGAGTCTATTTTCTGAAAGACCTTCCCAACCAGTCCTGTAGGGTAACTTTTTGTCCTATCTTCCTAGATCCTTTAATTTTTGAAACCGAGAATTATTTAAGTAACTCTTGAGGTTGGGGATGAGATGGGGAAGCTGGGAGGAAAGGTGGGGTTGAGGTGTTAGAATCGCATATCGAACTCCAACCAGTTATCAAAACCATTGTGAAAGAGGGATTTTCTCAAAGGGGAGTAATGCCACAGAACCCTGGCCCTTATATAGCACATTCTCTGGACTCTGCCAGACGAAGACGTCTCAATCTCTCAGGAGTTTGGGACATGAGTAGAGAGATTTTGTTTTTAAATATGTTGTTTTTAATTTTGAAATAATCTTAAATTCACAGAAGACTTTCAAGTGTAGTACTTAAAACTCCCATATACACTTTGCCTAGATAATGTCTTTTTTTTTTTTTTAATTTGCCAAAGGGCATGTGTTCTCTCCAAAGAGAGACTTAAGAGCCCTAGGGGCGAGTAGGAGAAAGCAACCCCGTGGGGAGTGGTCACAGGGGAATGGTCACACTGCAGTCCCTTCTCCATTTCTCTCTCCTTTTGGGATTCTGGGCATGCACGCAACATGTGCCTGGCATGTGTTCAAAGTCACTGAGTCCAAGACTCAAACCATGCAGTTGGCCATGGGATCCAGCTCTCTTTGCCACAGGCTATGGGATGCCCCGGCCTAGATCAGTCTTTATAATTGTTTAAAGTTGCTTATCAACTAAGCCCCATTTGCTCACCTTCCTATCACTTAGGTATGTATGTGTGGATCTCCAAATTTTGTGAAAATGGAATTAAAGTAGGAGTTCATTTAGATGCAAAGAAATGGAAATCCATGCATACTTTTTTTCATAATACACACTTTCCGTGACTTTTTGAAGCTCTCTTATGTAAATATTTTTCCTTGTGTGTGTGTGTGTGTGTTGATTAATGAGAAATTGTAGATACTGTTGTCTTTTACCCTTAAATACTTCAGATTGTATTTTCTGAAATGACATATTCTTATATAAGCTCAGTACAAGTGTACATGTTCCTAAGAAGTTTTCCAGTAATCCTTCATGAGTCATTTAGACACTGTGATCCTGGAGACACAAAAGTATCTTAACAGTGACCATTAGGAGTTTTTTGGTCACTTTTGTTTTCTTATATTTTTTATTTTTATTTTTGCCATAGGGTATATGTGCTCATGAGACAGAGAGACAGAGAAATAGAGAGACAGAGCAAGAGGGAAAATGAAAAGTCACTTCCCAGAGGAGATGGCCACATTGTAATCCCCACTCCTCCTTTCTCCTTGCAGGGTTTTGGGCACACTCGCACATGCATCTGGTGCAATTTTCAAGTCCCTGAGGTTGGGACTCAAACTGTGCATCTCGTCGTGTCCAGTGCCTTAACCTCTACATCACCTGCTAGCCCTAACCATGAGGAGTTTTAAGGGGAGGTTTTCTAGAACCTTTCTAAACACTGAGTGACAGGATAATCTCACAGCAGCAGACTGAGTGTCACAGAATGCCAAAGCAAGTGGACACCATGTGGCCAGTTTGATTCAGGACGAAAGTTAGAAAACCCAGAGCTGTGGATGTTTTTCTGATGTTTTGTTTTCTTTTAGATTTTTTTTTTTTAAGAGTTTTTTTGTCTTAGGGCGTGTGTGTGCATGAGGGGGTGGGGGGTTTTTTTGAGAGGGGAGGTGAGAAATCACCCCCCAGGGGGAGATGGCCATGCCACAGTCCATTCTTCTCCATTCTCCGCCCAGGATGTTAGGCACGCACGCACATGCAGCTGGTGTAAGTTTCAAGCCATTGGGTCCAGGACTCAAACCGTGGTTGACCATGTGGGAATCCGCTGACATAGCAGCTGTGCTATCACCTGGCCCCTTCTTTTAGATTTTTAAGACCAAAACCCTCTTTGGCATGCCTTCCTCAACACAATTTAGGGCGATGGGCTTTTGTTTTGTTTTACTTGGGACCAGAATTTCCTTTTGTCATCGTGTAAAGCAGAGCTGCTTCGGTTCCCCCCCCCGCCGCACCCCGCCCCTAACCAGACTCATTTCTTCTCCCAAAGATGACCCTGAGCCACAGACCACAGCCAAGAGACGCTCATCCCAAGGAGCAGCTCTTTCCTCCATGCGATTTAACTAACTTTACATCGCACCCCCCAAAACTTCTCCATCTCTGGATTTCTTCAGAATGCTTCATTTCACCATAGCGTATGGAACCATCTGGCAGGCAGTCTCCTCGGCAGTCCAAGAACTGAGCTGGAAGGAGATTCCTGTCAGTCTGGAATAGAGGCCAACCGCAGCGCTCACCTCAGCCGAGAAAGCCCTGCAGACCTGGTCCCTGTACCTCTCAGCCACAAGCAGCCCTGTCTCTGCACGAGCACAGCTCCAGACTCACAGTTCCCACCTTAGAGCCTTTGACACTTGCTGTCCCTTGGCCTGAAATGTCCCCTCCACCATTTCCACACTTGATTCAGCATCTTTTAGATCACACATCACATCACCTCTTCAGATAGGCTTTCCTCAATGGCCCTGCCTCAGATAGCTCCACATTTACTCGTTCAAAGCCCTTACTGCTAAAATTGCACTGTGTATTTGCTATCACCTATCTCCCCACTGGGCTTTATTCAGCGGAGGACAAGGACTTTGTTTTCGTGTCCAATATTGTATCTCTGGCACTGAGAAATGGCATGAATGGTTAAGTGAACTGCAGAACCCTGGAGAGAAAAGTAATCTGTAGTCCTGCCATCCAGACTGCACCACTGTTGCTATTCTGTTCACCACTTCAAAGGTAATTAACTTTTTGGAAGTCATTGGAAATTCTCTAAGATCTAGGGTTACAGTCCTCAGTGGAATGCATACATGTACAAATTTGCAAAATTTGGCATCCAATTTTACCACAGTACCTAATTCTGCTACCCTTTGTTAAATTCTTATTTTTGTTTGTTTTCCTGAACGGTCCTTGATCAATGCAAAACACTCTGCTAATTCGAATGTTGAAAATAGCTCTTTAATTTGCACTTTTTTTTTTTTTTTAAAGAGAGATTTTTGCTATAGGGTGCATATACTCACTGGAGCACAGAGACAGAAAGCCAAGGAATCATCCCCTGGGGGGGGGGATGGCCACATCGCAGTTCCTTCTCCTCCATTTTCCTCTTGGCATCTTGGGCACGCATGTACACGCACCTGGTGTGTTTTCAGCTGCTGGGTCCAGGACTCGAACTGCCGTCGACTACTTGGGAGTCTAGCAATGTAATCATTATGCCATCTGCTGGTCCCTTTAATTTACATTTTTGTAATTCCCTGTGAAGCTGATGATTTTCCATGCTTTCTGTCATACATTGTTCAAGTCCTTTGATGATCACTTGGCATCTTAGTGTCTGTTGGATGACCTTTTTGAATAATAAAGTTATTTACTGAGATGTCATGCTATAAGAAGAAAACAGTGGATCACATGGGCAACTTCTTCCCGCCCCTTGTGGGACACAGATGTAAATTTCATTTTCCGTTCTTTGGCTTGGGTTGCCATATTTTGCACCTGGAGTAGTTTTAAAACCATTCAGGAAAGCTAACCAATAAAAAGCTACAGTAAACTCTCTCCTGACTAATGGAAATAAATGCATGAATCAGAGTTTCCATTTCCTGCCGGGATGAAAGTACACCTATTGTCTGAAGAAACTAAAACAGTTTTGGTTTTGTTGCTGCTGCCCAGATTTAAAATCACAAGGATAACTTTGTGAAGCAGCAAAGAACAACGCCCAGTTTCTTCTTTTTCCCCAAGTTAGTTTATTGCTCGCCTAAATTCACAAGCTCCGTAGATGCGCTTCTAGCCAGGGGCCACTATTTTATTTTATTTTATTTTATTTTATTTTATTTTATTTTATTTTATTTTATTTTATTTTATTTTATTTTTAATTGCCAGGGACTAAAAAGAGAGAGAGAGAGAGTGAGAGAGAGAGAGAGAACTCCCCTCCCAAATGGGACGTGGTCACACTGCAATTCCTTCTCTATTTCTCCATCCTATTGGGATTTGGGGCACGTGTGCACACGTGTCTGGTGTGTTTTCTAAGTCACTGGGGCAGGGATTCAAACTGCAGTCAGCCATGTGGGCTCTGATTTCCCAACCACTAGGCTACAGGGCTGGCCCTCAGAGGTCACTTTCGATAAATCTTGAGATATCGCAGTAATTGGATGGAATCAAAATGGAAGAAAGATTTTTTAAAAAAACAATGAAAAAGACCCAGAGGAAAACAACATGTCAGAAAGACGTCATTGTTTTTCCCCTGGACTTCTGGGTATGTTGAAATGATGAGAGCTGATGTCTAAATACCTTAAATGACAATAAAGTGTACATTTGGGGTAATGCCACTGGTAGAAAAGCATAAAGACCACGCTTACCAGCACTCGTCTGTACACTGGGTGAGCAGGACCCCAGGAGCCTTACACACTTACAGATGACTGTCTGAATGGGCAGACAGGATAGCCAATTGGAAAATCACTTCCTGGTGCTAAAAATTCAGGCTTATTTGTAAGGTAAATGCAGTTTGGGTTACAACTCTGAAAGTAGAAAGGTTTGGGGCATCCGGAAGACCAAAGGGCCATCTGTCAAGCTTTGGGGCACCTGGAAATCGTCTGAAGGCATAGGACCGTGAAGCCAGGAAAGGGTAAATGAGTGTAATAGGTCCCAGAGCTCCGTGGCTTATCAGCTGAGCTGGCTGAGAAATTTCCTTACAGTTCTTCTCACCCAGAATTGGAAGAAAGGACTCAGTGTGAAGTAGGGAGAGTGCAACTTCTTGCTTTAATACTTTACAGATTTTTGGAACCAAATGCACCCTGAAGTGAAAAGCTGCTTTTTCTGCTGACCTTGTTGGACGGCTAATACTGTTTCGGGGAAATAAGAGAAACAAGCCGCTCATTGTTGGCAGGAGCTGAGAGAGACACAAGGAGGGCGAGAGACGCGTCTGCAGTCCTTTTTCCCCCCCCCCTTCATTGTGTCGTGACTGAGTCAAGGCTGGACTGTGGCAGGGTGCTTCGTTCTACCTCTGCAGACATATGTTTTCCATCAGACAGGGCTGCGTGACACCTGACGCTGGCCAGTTCACATGCGTTAAGCCATGGACGGCCCATAAACAGAGGGAAAGGCTTGCAGCTGCACCCAGGCACTCTGATGTGGGAGTCGCTGTCAAAGCTTGGTGTGGCTGGGGCTGCACGTAAGTCCGAAACGATTTACACCTGTGTGTTTTGGCCTCCTCCACTGGCCTGTCGCTACTTTCCGAAAGCCCCTGTGGCCAGCTCTAGTATTGCCCGAAGGCAGCGCCTCTCTTTCTCATATAAAGCTATGCAGAATTGTGAAAGGGAGCTTTTTAAAGTGTATGCGATTTTTGTCTTTTTTTTTTTTTTAAACTGAAGAACAAAGTGCTAGACTATTTCTTGTAAAACCCAATCACACAAAAGGTGCCATCAATGGGACCAGCAGTTGGCGTAATGGCTATGTTGCTGGACTCCCACGTAGTCGACCGCGGTTCACGTCCCGGACCCAGTTGCTTAAAACTCACGCCGGGCGTGTGTGTGTGCATGCCCGAGATCCCGAGAGGAGGGTGGAGGACAAGATACTGCGGTGTGGCCATCTCCCCTAGGGGGTGATTTTTCGCATTCTGTCTCTCTGTCTCTGTCTGTATGGCGAGCGCACACATCCTATAGCAAAAAAAAAAAAAAAAAAGGTGTCATCAAAATACATGCTTCATGCTGATTTCAACATTTTAAGCAACTTAATCTGCATTAGACTTTTCAGTAGGGAAGGGGAGCCACCACTGATCCTTGTCATCAAATTTAACTCTGGTTACTGAGGGTGGGCAGGACAGGGCAGCAGTGGGTGATTTGCAGCGGGCATCAGCTTCGGTGTTCTAGCGTGCTCTGAGGGCTTCGTAGGTTTGTCGTAGAATGCGTGTGTCATTTGTGCCCAGTCACTTTACCTGCCATGGTTCTCCATCTCTAAATGAAGTGAAATTTGTCTAAATCGTGGTTTTAAAGCGTGGCCAAGGTCCCATGCCACAATGGGGTGGGGGTGAGGGTGGGGTGGATATTTGAACAGACGCTAAGCTTAGTGAGTGTCCAGTCTCCAAAGGCTATGCCTATGCAACATGTTAGACACATTTGTTTAAAACTTCAACATGACAGTCGAGAAGTGCCTACAGGGAATGCAGAGTGAAAACAAGACCAAGAGAATTTAGAGAAGAAAGTTAAAGGGGCCTGAATTTAAGTACTCACTCACTCCTCCTCAGGCACCAACTCAGGCTCCAGGCCAGCTGTTGAATGAAACCCTGGACACAAGTGTGGTCTCAGGAAAAAGAGAATCATGTCTAGGTGTGGTTTTCCAGTTTGTTCTGAATTTTCTTTTTTATAATATTTTATTTTTTAATTAACTAATTAAAATTAATTTAATGTTTTTTAGAGAGGTTTTTGCTCCAGGGCACGTGCACTTGCCAGAAAGACAGACAGAGAGACAGAAAGCTAGAAATCACCCCCCAGGGGGGGATGGCCACACCACAATCCCTTCTCTTCCATTCCCCTCTCAGGATCTTGGGCACACATGCACATGCACCCAGCGTGAATTTCAAGCCACCAGGTTTGGTACTTGAACCTTGGTCAACTACATGGGAGTCCAGTGACATAGCCATTACGCCAACTGCTGATTCCAAAACACACCTACTTATAATCCAGGGGGACACACCAACAGCTAATCTGGATAGCCTGACCTCAACTCTAAATGCCAAATGAGTATTTATTTAGTTAATTATTTTTAAGATAGGATCTCACCATGTCATGATCTCCTGCCTCATAACAATTAAAATTGATATTTTAATGCATGTTGAATAATACCAATGATTTGTTTCTGGTCCTGTATTTTCAGAGCATAGTTTTATCAATTTCCAAACACAGAAGAGAAAGCAAAGTACAAAAATAAATAAATAGATAGAAAGATAAAAATAAAGAAGGGAGGGACCAGCAGTTGGTGTGATGACTATGCTGCTTGACTCCCATGTAGCCAACCGCAGTTCAAGTCCTGGACCTGGTGGCACATGTGCGTGCATGCCCAAGGTCCCGAGAGGAGAATGGAGAAGGGATTGTGGCGTGGCCATCTGCCCTGGGGGATGATTTCTCACTTTCTGTCTCTGTCTTTCTGGTGAGTGCACGTGCCCTATAGGAAAAAAAAAATTCTCCAAAAAAAAAAAAAAAATAGTAAGGGGAAAAAAAAAAAGAAAAAGGACATGAAAAGAATGAAAAAGAAAAAGATTAATGGGGATCTAAATTTAAATTCTGCCTCTCTTGGAAAGAAAATAAAGATGTCTGTGCTTCGGTTTTGGTGCATTCCTGATTCAGTGGAGAAGTCTTCTGTTTGGGTTGTTCCTTTCTGTGCAGACTGGCAGAGGTCTGGAGCTGACGAGCTCTCTAGCCTTTTTAAGGCAGTTCATGGCCGTCTGCCCTTAATCCGGTTTGGTTTCAGATGCTGCCTTTGGGATATTCTGCTTTTCTTTCTTTCTTTCTTTCTTTTTTTTTTGTCACTAAGCTGAACTATTGTTTTCATCCTAAAATGTTTTGGAATATTATCCCAAGGAATATTTTGCTCATCTCAAATTTAGATGTTTTGCCTTCCCAGGCTATCCTGAGGAACTTGTTTCTCTACCTCGGGCCTCTTATGCCCTTCTTGTGTCTGAGAAGCTAACAAAAACAGTGGTTTTACCTGGTTCAAGTCCCAGACCTGGTGACTTGAAACTCCTGCTTGGTGTGTGTGCATGCATGTCCAAAATCCCAGGGGGAAAATGGTGGAGCAGGAATTGCGGCATGGCCATCCCCCTGGGGGGTAATATCTCACTTTCCTTCTCACAGTTTCTCTCTGTCTCTCCAGCAAGCACATATCCCTTATGTCAAAAACCTTAAATAACAAAAAACCCTCAACAGCCAGTGAAGTACATGAGTTCAAGTCTCAGAAGGGGCTCATTCACAGTTTCGGATTGAACAGTGAGAGACTAGAGTGGCAAGCTGAATCATGGCTTCTAGGACACTGACGATTTTATGGCCTCCTTCAAATTCATCCTTTTTTGGGGTTCTGGTTTCCTCATCTCCCTAAGTAGGGGTTCTAGCAACTAGACTCTCAGCTTTGACCATCTTGGATATACTCTAAGTCCATTTTTTCTTTTTTAGAAGTAGTTTTTTTTTTTCCTTAGGGTACATGTGCTCCTACAGGCTGAAGGGGGAGATAGAGAGACACACACAGAGGCAGTGAGAAATCACCCCCCGGGGGGTTGGCCAGGCCACAGTCCTGTCTCCTCCCTTCTCCTCCTCCCAGGATCTTGGGTATGCACACACAAGCTCTGGGTTCGATATTCAAACCACCGGGCCTGGGACTCAAACTGCAGCCAGCCACATGGGGAGTCCAGCGACGTAACCGTTACGCCATCTGCTGGCCCCTCTACTCTAAGTCTTAGGTATTGTCTCTCAGATAATTCCGTTTCCTTCATTCTACCAAGGAAACGTGAGTTTGATGCTTATGCGACCATGCTTTTGTTTTACACTTTTTTACATAAGTAATAAAGGCCTGCAGGAAACCTTTAAAGTTGTGCAGAAGGGGACAAAGGAAGAATTTCTCTTGTCTCTGACGCTTCATTTCTTGCCTCTGTCACCATTTCGGGTTGTCTCCTCCTAGAGGTTTGCTGTGTATGGGCCACATTCCTCTCCTTGTCTAACCACAAACAGTCTCATACTTACTTACACTGTTCTGTCCCTTGGGTGTTTTCCTCTCTGGACAAAGTTCCTTGAAGATTGTTCCATCCAAGCACCTATAGAATTGCCTCATTCTTTGAAATCGTTATACAGATTTTCTCTGGATGGGCCATAATTTGTAGTCTTTTGCTATTATAAACACCAGGTGGTGAATATCCTCATACAAACCAGTCTATTGGCGTGTGCTTTACCTTGAAAACAGACACTACGCTGCACTCTCTCCCAGACTCTGCAGTTAGTCACAGGAGAGTTTTAGACTGAATGGTCAAATCTCCGTTAAGTCTAAGGAACCAACACTTCCGCCATTACCCCTCGTGAGTGTCTCTTATACGGGCTGATGTCTTGAAGACTAGCAAGGGTGTGGGTTTTTGTTTGTCTGTTTGTTTGTTTGTTTTAACTTTATTTAATTTTATTTATTCATTTACTTATTTTAATTTGACCAGAGAGAAACAGACTCATACACACACACACACACACACACACACACACAGAGGGAGAGAGAGGGAAAATGAGAAAACAAGCCACCAAGTACAGGACTCCAGCCATAGTTGGCCATGTGGGAGTATCCAATCCAGCACCTTAATCACCATGCCACTTGCTGGTCCCCAAGGGTATGGTTTTTAAGAGCACTCCTCCAAGTGTCCCACTCCCCCAGATAAGGATCCAGGCACTAATGAGGTCTGTTAAGCAGTGTCTGGTTGCCGTGAGGAGTTGAGTAAGAGCGCATTGTCAGGAGGAAGCCCAGTTCGGTACACTGAGGAGTGTGTGAAAGTCACTGAGGATAGTCCTGTTCGCATTGATCACGTCAGTAATCAGACACCAGTTAGGTTTCAACTTTTTCAAACTATCTGAGCTAGAAAAAATAAGAGGATTAACAATCCTGTGCTCTTCTTTTCTTTCTTTCTTTTTAATAGAGGTTTTTGTCTTAGGGCTCCTGTACTTGTCAGGGAGAGAGAGAGAGACAGAGACAGTAAGAGAGAAAGTAAGAAATCACCTCCCCCCAGGGGGAGGCAGGGGATGGCCATGCACAGTCCCTTCTCTCCATCCTCCTGGGATCCTAGGAACCCGCACACACGGGCCCGGCGTGAGTTTTAAGTCACTGGATCTGGGACTCAAACTGTGGTCAGTTGTGTGGGAGTTCAGTGACTTAACCACTGTGCCATCTGCTGGCCCCAACAACCTGTGCTTATCAAGCCTTTTTAATTTTACCTGAATTTTACCATTTTTTCTTTTACCTGAATTTCTGATACTGGAAATATTGGGCCATTTTTGTCTGTATAGTTATATCAGAAAGTCAGAAACATACTTTTTCAGAAGATTCAGGAACAGCTGTTTCTTGCCTCGATTACCATTCCTGTCTGTGCCCCTCCGCAGGTTTGAAGCAGGTTTTCTGAATGGCACCCTTCTGGGTATCTGGATTTTGCCTTACTTGGATCCGTGTTGGAGGGCACTTTCTCTCGTGACGCCCTGTGTGCTGTCCTGCTCTGCCACGCCAGGCCTTCAAGTGGAGGCTGTCATGACTCTCCAGCAAGCTCTGGAAGTGAAATGCTCGTTTCAGTAATTTCGGCATCAGCCATGACTGCTTTTTTTCTGTTCTCAAACTAAGAAGATAGGCCCGCCCAACTGGTTTCCTTTATTCATCAGGTCGTTTACTGAGCTTCCTCTGTGCCTGGGCTGGTGCCGGGAAGAGAAGACTTTATGGAGGCCTAAATTCAGAGAGGGAAACCTAAACTGTTCTGACAAAATGTTCTGAATAGTCCTTCCTTCCCCTTTAGTCGGGTGTTGCTGGGCAGAGTTGTAAATCTATTGACGGCGTCCTTGAACCCTTCCTTCTATAGAATATCGTCATCGTTAGTATTGTCTTTCGAATATAGATACACATATATTAGTCGCCGGAAAAGCTATGACGTATTTTCCCATTTTTTCCTATGAAAAAATACATCATGACTTTACCTGCAACCCAATAGATAACATATATATATATATATATATATACACACACACATATATACATACACACACACATATTATGTACACACACACATACACAGGTCATCACATAGCAATGTTTCTGTCAAAGATGGATAGTATATGTGATGATGTTCCCATGAAATTACAATAGGCTATACCTTGTTTTTTGTGAAGAATTACATTATTTAACTTTATTTATTTATTTATATTAATTTAACCAGAGAGATATAGAAGGAGGGAGAGAGAGAGAGAGAGAGGAGAGGGGGGAAGTGAGAAAGGAAACTGCCAGGTCCAGGACTCAAACCGTGTGGTTGGTCATGTGGGAGTCCAGTGACCTTAACCACCACACCACCTGCCAGAGAGAAACAGACTCATACCAGCTGTCCCCCCTTTTAAATAATTATTTTATTTAACTTTATGTTTTTATGTATTTTAATTTGACCAGAGAGGGACAGAGTGGGGGGAGAGAAAGCACAATAGGCGGCACCTTGTGGCGAAGGTCTACAGGAGGCCGCACCGTCTGGGTCTGTGTGAGTACACCCTACGATGTGTGCACAATGATGAAATCTCCTAACCCATTTTTCAGAACATAACCCCATCTTTAAACAATGCATCAGGTTTTTATCTTTTATAGGTAGTGACACCACATATAGCAAAATCGAGGGGATTTTTGCCCCTTGGAAATGAAATGAGTCCCTAAAATTATACCTCATGTCTTCGGCCCTGGCCCGAGAGCATGGCTTTCTTTTTGACACGATGTTGCTCAGGCAGACGTTAAGCATAGTATATTGCTAAACTGTTTTGAGAAAAACTAGCACTATTTTGAATACATATTTTGGGTTACCAGTTCTAGAATTTATTAAAGGGTTTACTTTTTTTTATAAAGTGAAGTTCTACATGATGACATTTCAAATGTTGGCAAATGCAGAGAGTTCGTTCTTAAACATTTTAAATGCTTCAGGCCAGCCTGTGGTGTGGCAGTTAAGGCAGCTGGATCCCGCATGGTAACCGAATGGGCCGAGTCCCGGACCTGGCAGCTTGAAAGACATACTGGGCACCTGTGCATGTGTGCCCCAAATCCTGATGGGAGTGGAAGGTGGAGGAGGAGAGATGGCAGCATGACCGCCCCCAACTGGGGGAAGCTGCTTTCTTACCTTCTCTCTCTCTCTCTTTGTTTCACTCCAGCAAGTGCACAATCCTTTGGCACTTTTTTTTTTTTTTTTTAAAGAAAATTAACACACTTCTAGTGCCTTTATATAATCAAAAATACGTTTAGCATTTTTGTGTAATTTCTTTCTTAGTAACTTTTTCTTGTATAAAAACTCACATTGGGGGCTGGCAGGTGGCGTGGTGGTTAAGGGCACTAGACTCTCACATGGCTGACCGCGGTTCGAGTTCCAGACCTGGGACTGCCTTCTCACTTTCTCTCTTTCTCTTTCTTTCATTCTGCCCCTCTCCAGTCAAACTTTAAAATAAATAAGCAAAGTGAAATAAAATAATTCTTTAATTATTTTTTTTTCCTTCGATGACTGGTTTCTGAGTTTCACTCAGGCTTCCTTAGGGTACCTTTTTCTCTTAAAACTTAATCAGATCTGCTTATGTCTAGATTTCTGATCGGAGTGCTATGTTTTGCATGTCTTAGGAATTCACTCTCCCGTCCTGGATATGATTGTATAGCCACTGTGTCAGTGATCACACGCCCTCCTTAGCCCTGCAGTAAGCACACGGATTATCTGAGAAAGTGCACACACCCCACCACCCCCAGATGTCCTGGTGAAATTATCTTCTCAGTTCTGAGAAATGGAATTTACTTTTTGCCACTATGTTCTATAAACAGCTTAAAATGTACTCCAGATTTTTAACAGAGCACAAAAGCCGAAACTAGATGAGTCAGGAGTGGGGCCAGTATCTCAGGCTCCGTGAATCGAATTAAGGTAATAGTTATTTAAACAGTAATGATTAACAGAAAAGTACTTTGGAAAGAATCTCAGGAATCTATTCCCCTACGCACCAAGCGTTCTGATGGTCAGTTTTCTATAAGGTATCACAGGCCTGTCATTAAATCTCCTGAATGTTCTTCTCTCTGCAGTGCTGAACCACCAACACCAGCAGCAAATGGCACCTAGTACCCTGAGCCAACAGAACCACCCGACCCAGAACCCACCAGCAGGGCTCATGAGTATGCCCAATGCGTTGACCACTCAGCAGCAGCAGCAGCAGAAACTGCGGCTTCAGAGGATCCAGATGGAGAGAGAGAGGATTCGAATGCGCCAAGAGGAGCTCATGAGGCAGGTATGGCCTCGCATGACGCCTGGTGGAGGCTCCGTGCCTTTGGTGCCATGGGTGCTAAGTCTAATGGCGTCATAGCTGCTCGCTTTTAGGGTCAATCTCCTTTCTCTAGAAGCACCAGCAGCCCAAATCTCATTGTAATCCAAACTTTTTAATTAGCATCCAATCTCTTCTTTCCAGCACTGTGTTCAGGGCCAAACTTTGGAGTACGAGGACGAGCTATATCAGCATGGCTGTCTTTTGAAAGGTTTTTGCTAAAGGGCGCGTGTGCTCACTGGAAAGACAGAGAGAGACAGAGACAGAAAGTGAGAAATCATCCCCCCCAAGAGGGGATGGCCATGCCACAATCCTTTCTCCTCTATTCTCCTCTCAGGATCTTGGGCACACACACACAGGTGCCCAGTGTGCATTTAAGCCACCGGGTCCAGGACTCAAACCGTGGTCAACCACGGGAGTCCAGCAACATAGCCATTACTCCAACTGCTGGTACCTTCACTGCTAGTCTTTAGAAGGAAAGAAAGAAGACAAGAAGAGCATGTCCCATTATTTATTGCTGTGTACCAAATTATCCTAAAATGTAGTGGCTTAAAATAATTGCGGTTTTCTTATATCATACAATTTTGTGAATCCGGAATGTAGGAAGGGCTCAGCTGGGTTATTCTTCTGCTCTGTATGGCATTGACTGAGGTCACTTAATGGTACTCAATTTGGTGGTGGGCTGGTCTGGAGGATCCAAGATGGCTTGCCCTAGATGTGGGGCTCATGCTGAGGATCGTGGGAGACTGGGCTCAGCTGGGACTGCAGCCTAAAGCATCTGTGGTATGACAGTCTCAGTAGTGGGATTTAGTTTGTCGTTGCTTGGATCACCGAGAGAGAATGGACTCAGAGACAGGAGCAGAAGCTGCCATTGTCTTGGGGCCTGGCTCTATCATTGAGTCACTTTTCCATATTCTCTGTGTTGAGTAGTCACAGAGCACATTCCAGGTTAAAGCATATTGCAGAGGGGACATGGCATGGTAGAAATGACAAAGAATCTGTAACCATCTTTGGTCCACCACAGAGCATGTAAAAGAGTATGAAAACGGAAGGAAACGTGTATAAGGAAGGGGCCAGCAGGTGGCGTAGTGGTTAAGGTGCTGGACTCCTTCATAGTCAAAGGCGGTTCAAGTCTCAGACCTGGTGCCCAAAATCCTGAGAGGAGAGTGGAGGAGAAGGGATTGTGGTGTGGCCATCTTCTCTGGGGGGTGATTTCTCGCTTTCCGTGTCTCTCAGCAAGTGCACATGCCCTATAGCAAAAATCTCTCTCAAAAAAAAGAAAAAAAAAGAAAAAAAAAGAAAGAAAGAAAGAAAGAAAAGGAAAACAGTTGGTATTGGACTCTGACTGATGCACAGTAGAACTGCTAGGTGTTGATCAGGCCCTTTTTTTTAAGAGAGATTTTTGCTATAGGCTGCATGTTCTTGCCAGGAAGACAGAGAGAAGGAGAGACAGAAAGTGAGAAATCCCTCCTGCTGGGATGGCCATGCTATACTCCCTTCTCCATTTTCCTTTTGGGATCTTGGGCACACATGCACACGCACCCAGTGTGAGTTTTAAGTCTCCAGGCCTAGGACTCGAACCGCTGTCAACTACATGGGAGTCTAGCGACATATATATCTGCTGATCCCCAGACATTTTTGTCTGTTTATTCATTTATTCACTCAGTCCATCTACAGAATGTTGCTGTGGGTCAGGCTCATTTAAAAATGAATATACGGGGCCAGCAGGTGGCATGGTGGTTAAGGGCACTAGACTCCCACATGGCTGACCACAGTTCAAGTCCCAGATCTGGCATCTTGCTTTCTCACTTTCTCTCTCTCTCTCTCGCTTTCTCTTTTACTCTGTCCCTCTCTGGTCAAATACAATAAAATGAAATAAATAAATTAAATGAAGTTTAAAAATAATTCTTTAAAAAATGAATATACAAGATTTCCTAAAGGAATCATTTCTCTCTGGTTCAGTGGCTTGCCCTGTGAAAGAACAGGATTCTTTCTTGTGTGTTGCTAAACTAACGTACCCATGGTTGCAGGTTTCATGCTCATTTCTGGCTACATTTGGGGAGAAAGCATCAGTTTATTATTCTAATTCTTCAGAGTTCGCTTTATGGCTCCCATGAAGCCAGGTACATGGATAGCTTACTCTTGTTACTTTAAGGAAATAGTTTTCATTGTTCTGGAGAGTTTTCTAATTATTATTATATTTCAAAAGAATTATTTATTTAATTTTATTTATTCATTCATTTATTTTCATTTTACCAGAGAGAGAGACACACACAGATGGAGAGAGAGAGAGAGAGAGGGAAAGTGAGAAAGTAAGCCACTAGGTCCAGGATGCGAACCGTGGGGTCGGCCATGTGGGAGTATCCAGTGCTTTAACCACCATGCCACCTGCTGGCCCCTCTGGAGAGCTTTCTTAGGAGGCTTTTGGAGATGGAGGATGTTACAGTAAATGCTTTTATGTTTTCAGTCACATCTGATCCTTTTTCAAAAATATACATTAATTTCTGTAAATGAATATGTTTTTCATACAATAAATTTTAGGATATAAAGTAGCTATCTGTACTCTATGAGGTTTCAAATACATGACTTCAAATGGAAGCAATTTCTTAGTCGTTGCCTTTGAAAATAAGAGAAATGAATATGAATTGTGCTTTGTTGTTCAACTGACCTTTCCCCCGAATTTGAGGAGTACAGCTTTATAACATAATGTAGTTACCATTGTGCCGCTTACTCTGAGGAATTATGTTTGAACTATTGGGGTTATTTCAGGGTAACAGTTGTTTATGCTGCTTTTAGATATACAATATCATGTTTCTCGGTAGGAAATATTATTGTCTTCTGTCTTTGGGTAATGATCGTATTTGGAATAATTCTTGTATTTCACAATATAGAGTAAATTAAACAATATGACAGGACATTTTTAAAGTTTTTCTTAGTTTTATATATAAATGAGCTTTAGTGAATTTTTTTTAACTGTGACAATTTTGTAGAGAAGGACTTCTACGTTTTGCTTCTTTGTGTGTTGCTCTCTGTCCCTTTCACCACCTCCTTCTTTCCCACAGCAAGTATTTCTGAAAAGGGGTGGGGAAAAGTGCCCCAAATTGTTTCCTTCACTCCCAACTGTAGGTGCCTTTGAACCAGATGTCCTATGGGTGGTTCATGTTACAGAAATACCAGGCACGTTCCTCAGATGCTGGTCCCTAGAGGCTGTGGAACCAGAAGCGTGTTCCTCGTCAGAGTGAGCAGCCCCACCATCGGGGACAGCAGGGGAGGACCCTCACAGGTTCACATAGTTCAGCGCTGACTCTGTGTGTGTGTGTGTGTGTGTGTGTGTGTGTGTGTAGGAGGAGGAGATGGAGCAGGTGGCTTTGATGTCTTTTATTTTTATTAGGGAGTATAGGAACAAAGCTCTAAATAAACTTTTTAATTGAGGGAGATATTAGGTGGTCAGAAAAGTCATGATAAAATTTCTATGTTTTTCTGGGCAAAATGCATCATGACTTTTTTTTTTAGAATTATTTTATTAACTTTCTTTATTTGTTTTATTTTAATTTGACTGGAGAGAGACAGAGAGTGAGAGAGAGAGAGCAAGCAAGCCAGCCACCAGGTCCAGGATGCGAACTGTGATTGGCCGTGTGGGAGTCCAGCACCCTTAATCACCATGCCACCTGCTGGCTTTTCCAATGACCTAATATTTTCTCCCATCCAAAATAGCAAGATCCCCAATGTCAAAGATACTATTTAAGACTGTATAGTAAGTGGTGTTGGAGTGTTTTTAAAATTTTTATTTTATTTTATTATTTTTTAAAAATTGCCAGAGGGCACATGCATTTGTTAGGACAGAGGCAGAGGGAACTGAGAAAGCACCTCCCCCAAGAGGCGTGTTCATGCAGCACTCGCTTCTCTTCCATCTCCCTCCCTTTGGAATTTTGGGCACACACGCACATGCCTCGTATGCTTTTCAAGCTGCCTCTAGGACTCAAATCTTGCAATTGGCCATGTAGAGTCCAGTCACCTGAACCAGCAGGCCACAGGCCGGCCCTGGAGTGTTCTATAGTAGTTTTCTGGGGGATTTTCTATGATGCCTGATTATTCGCGTGTGGCATATGTGTATCATTTCTTTTTCCTTTGTTGATTTTCTGCTTCATTGTCTGTGCCTCAACTAGGGCAGGGGCAAGGAAGTGGACCGGAAGTAAATGATCTTGGACTCACCTGCTTAGCTCCTTTCCCACATCTGTTAAGACTTGTAAATGGTGATCCTGGTGAGGTGTAAAGAGTAGCTGAGGACGTCTCTTTATTTGTTCTGTCCCAGGCTCGTGTCTCTTGGTATAGGGCACGTGCTCTTGCTGGGGAGACAGAGAGAGACAGAGGGACGGAAAGCAAGAAAGGCCCCTCTGGGAGAAATGGCCACACCTCAATTCCTTCTCTTTTAGTCTCCTCTCTGGATTTTGGGCATGCATGAATGCACACATACCCAGTGTGTGTTTCAAGCTTCCAGGTCCGGGACTTGAACCGTAGTCTGCCACATGGGAGTCCAGTGATGTAAACATTATGAAATCTGCTGATCCTTCAGTACCCTTACACTTCTTGTGCTTGGCTAGGGTCCCCTCCTATACAGCTTGTCTTCCCAGGGCCCGTCCCCTGCAGGTAGGCCTAGACCTACCTGCAATTCCACCAAGGGAGGATTTCCAGGAGACAGGCCCCATGCTACACTCCATCTCTGCAGTTAAAAGGGAGATTACCAAAACCTAACAAAGTAGATGAATTGATTCGCCAGGTCTTGGGAAACCATCAGTGCTCTGAATATTTTTATCATTTTTTTTTAAGGTCTTTGCCATAGGGTGCATGCATGTACCAGAGAGAGACAGACAGCGGGAAAGTGAAAAATTACCCCGCAAGGGATCAGCCACACCAAAATCCCTTTTCCTCCATTCTCGTCTAGGGATTTTGAGCACACACATACACAGGCTTGGCGTGCTCTTCAAGCCACCAGGCTGGGACTCGAACCACAGTCAGCCATATGAGAATGTAGTGCCTTAACTACCATGCCCTCTGCTGGCTCCTGTTTTTATCAGTCTTAAATGATATGAATGGAAAGGTCTTTTCAACTTATATGCTCCATAAACATTCAGTTTCCTTTCTCTTCCTCTTCCTCTGCTATGCCATTGTTTCCCTGGGAATATAGCGTGATGACGTAGAACTACGGAGAAAACACGCCAGTGCCATCAGGGGGGTCGCTTGTTAGCTCATCGGTAGCAACACAATGCCAGGATGTTAACAAAATAGGTTTGAGCCAAGTTTGATTACCCATCTCCGGTGAGCCTCCCTTATTATGGGATGGGATCACATATTTATTTTTGTATTCCTCTTTTCCTTTATCTTCTCTTACATTCATTCAACCAACATTTGGGCCTTAGAAAGTCGTAGAAAAATAAATGGGCCATGGCTGCCCTCAGATCATCTCTCTTTGAGTAGAGGAGGCAAAGTAGTGAAATGTAATCGAGACTGGTGGCCACGAGGGTAAATTGAAGTCACTTTCTACATTATGGGACCTAACTGCGAGCTACTTTGGCTTTCGTGATGGGAGCTAAGACCAGACTCCCCAAAGCAGAGGTCTGTGAAAGTGAGCTTAAGATCGCCTGTGTTTCTGCTCAGTGACCTTTCCTGCTGTTGACCAGGTGCCTAATTAGGATCACTAGGGCTGGTGAGCTTTGGTCTTGCCAGTTAGCAGTCTTCTGAAGCAGTGTCCTTAACGCCCTCTCTCTCGTCCTCAGTTATGGCAGAGCTGAGCCGCTTGTGTCTGATAATTGGCGCATTGTCTCAGAACGTGGGAGTTCCTCGGGTAGAGGGGTGCCCTGGAACACCAGGAGGCCCCGGCCAGGTCCCCAGTGCCCAGCCGTATTAGGGGAGGGGACCTCTCCTACTGGCAGCTGGCATCTGTCGTGGAAGTTACAGAGAGCGAGAGTGAGTTTTTGGGAAAGACTTTCTTCATTTCACCGTTGTCCTTGGTAGTTTTATTTTTACTAAATTGCCTGAAAACTCTGAGGCAGCTTCAGGTTTATCAAAGAAATGGTAACCCTAGAAAATAAAACAATTCGTAGTTGAAGGCTAACTTCCGGTTATCTCCATTTTTATAAAAAAGAAATTGGAGAATTGTTTGCTGAGACTTTTTTGGGGGGGGGGGGGGGGGGAGGGTTTTTTTATAGGGAACGGGGGTGGGGGGAGGTTTTTATTATAGGGCACGAGTGCTCACCAGAAAGACGGAGAACAGAGAGACAGAAAGCGAGAAATCACCCCCCAGGGGGATGGCCACACCACCATCCCTTCTCCTCCATTCTCCTCTCGGGATCTTCGGCATGCACATGTTCACGTCTGGCATGAGTTTTAAGCTTCTGGGTTTGAGACTCTAACTGCAGTGAACTAAGTGGGAGTCCAGCAATGTAACCATTACACCATATACTGGTCCTGCTGAGGCTTTCTTTTTTTTTTTTAAATAGAAAAAAGAGTTTAATCTTTAAAAATATAACTCACTGGGGTGACAACTGACCTGGTGGGTAAGGTGTTGTATCTCCATATAGTTGACTCTGTTTGAGTCCCAGACTAGCTTGAAAAATCATTCTGGGGGGCCAGCAAGTGATGTGGTTGTTGAGCTGCTGGACTCCCACATGGACAACCGCAGTTCAAATCCCGAACCTGGTGACTTGCTTTCTCACTTTCCTTTTCTTTCTGTCTCTCTCTGGTCAAATTAAAAATGATAATAACAAATTTTAAAATAAAAAAAAAATTTAGAAAAGAAAGAAAGAAAAATTATTCTTGACACATGTGAGTGTGTGCCCAAAATCCCCGGAGGAGAATGAAGGAGAAAGGATTGCAGGTGGCCATCCCCACAGGGTATGATTTCTCATTTTATTAAATTTACTGAGTTATTTTTCTGATAAAGATAAAAAGGAAAAGTTTTGCTAAGTGAAAGAAGCCACCCCTCCAAAAAAAAATTACATACTGTCTTGATTCCACTATGTGACATCTTGGAAAAGGCAAAAGTGTAGGGACAGACAACAGTCAAATGGTTGCCCGGGTTGGCAGTAATGGCTGGTTGACTACCGAGGAGCTATACTAGGGGACTTTGGGGACTAAAAGCACAGTTCTGTGCATTGACCATGGGGACTTTTTAACAACTCTATGCCTTTGTCAAAACTATGTACTGCGGAGTGACTTTTAGGTAAATAAAAATAAAAATTATTACTGTAAAAGCACATTGTACAAAAAGTGTAAACTACTCAAAACATTTTTTAAAAAGTTATAACCACTCATATTCCTACCTAGAGAGGGCAGCGATGAAGATGGTGATTTCTTCTGTCTTTTCTGTAGTCTCTAAACAGACTGCACACAGCTTTCTTAAAAGCAAGCTGCCAGACCCACCGAATCACCAGCCTGCCCGGTAGCGTATGCTAATGCCATTGTATTACCTCGTCTTTCTGAATACACTGGAAGGCGCTTATTTCTCCTTTACAGCCACGAAGGTTGTGCTGTCATTTGCCTCGTTCTAAATGCCTAGCATCCTTTCAGAAATAACTATATGCGACTTTGTTGAAAACACATGCCCACAGTGACTATAGAATATTCTGTTGTCACAGTTTAAAATCCAGTACAGTGTTTGCTCAGTATCCTAAAAGGCAGGAGTGCAACTTTATGACATGAAATGGAACATTTTTGTCATTGGTAAGCAATTGGGCAATACTCTTCTCAGTCCCTGTTTACTCATCTGAAAGGGTAATTCGCTGACAGGAAAACGGAGGCATGGCTTTACCTGTAGAGAGTATTTCTTCTCTTATGTATTATTCATTTCAATATAAAAGCCTTGGGGCTTTCTGCCTGGAAGATTTTTAACCTTGAGGACTTCCCGCCAGCCCTCAGAGCTGGGGAGGCTTTTACATGGCCCCGCCTCGACTCCCCCTGTCCTTCCTGGAGGTTGGATTGATGAGAAACCGTTATTATCCCAAGCAAACCCAGGTCTGTTTCCCGCCCCCTCCCATCCTTTCCTTAATTGGGATTTAGGGAGCAGGAGAATGCAGCTTGTCGGACAAAAATGCTGACTAAGCCTAGCCGCTGGTTGTCAAGGCAACTGGCAGGGGAAAGAGGGAGGCCTCTGCATTTTGTTGGCAGGTCTCACACATTTCTGTTGGGCCTGACAGCCACTCCTGGGGCCAGATGGCCAGCTGGCGCTCCTCATGGCCGCGCTGACCCAGGGCTCCGGGAGGGACACGCCCCTGTGAGCAGCTCTGGTTTGGGGGGAAGGTTTTCAGGTCTGCTTTCCGTCACGTGAAAAATAGCTATCTAGAGAGGTTAAAAAGTATCATTGCGTAGCAGATCGTGAAGCATAAATGGTGGCTATTTCATCATCTTTCCTTCAGAGCCTGGGACTGTTCCGTTTAGAAAAGCGTTTCACAGGTTACAGAGGTTGTCATCCAACACGTAGCGAATATATAAGCCCTCAGTAGTAGCACGGCTGTTTAAGTTAATTCATTTGTTGCTTCAACAAATGCTCTAGGCACCAAAAGTATGGCAGTGAAGAGACACCGGACTCCCACCCACACAGAGCTGCGTTCTGTCTACTGTCGAGTGTTCTGTAGACCTACAAGCTTCACAAGTAATCCGTTTTCCAGATGTCCTCGTATTTCCTTATCGTTGAGGAATAATACGAATACAAGTCTTTTAAAAATATTATTTAATTTTATTTATTATTATTATTGTTCTTTTGGAGAGGTTTTTGCTATAGGGTGCGTACGCTCACCAGAAAGACAGAGACAGAAAGTGAGAAATCACCCCCCAGGGGGGATGGCCATGCCATGGTCTCTTTTCCTCTATTCTCCTCTTGGGATCTTGGGCACACACGCACACATGCCCGGCGTGAGTTTAAGCCACCGGGTCCGGGACTCGAACCACTGTCGACTACATGGGAGTCCAGCGACATAGTCATTACGCCAACTGCTGGTCCCTATTATTATTATTTTTAAAATTTGAACGGAGAGAATGAGAGGGGAAAGTGAGAAAGCAAGTCACTGGTCTGGGACTTAAACCACAAGTGGCCATGTAGGAGTCCAGTGCCTTAACCACCATGCCACTTGCCAGCCCCAATACAAGCCTTTTTAAAAGAGAGTCCTTTTGCAAAACAACATGTTGTACATGATAAATATATACACTTCTTATTTGTAAATTGAAGTAAATGAATCAATGAACTGCTTTGGAAAATGCTAAAACTTGGCCATTGTTTTAAAATGGAGGTTCATCAAGTTTGCACTAAGAAAAGACAGCTTTTTTTTTTTTTTTGGAGAGTGGAGAGGTTTTTGCTATAGGGCGCGTGCGCTCTCCAGAAAGACACAGAGAGACAGAAAGAGAGAAAGCGAGAAATCACCCCCCAGGGGGGATGGTCACGCCACAATCCCTTCTCCTCCATTCTCCTCTCGGGATCTTGGGCACGCACACCACACGCCCGGTGTAGGTTTTAAGCCACCGGGACCAGGACGCGAACCACAGTCAACTACATGGGAGTCCAGCGACATAGCCATTATGCTAACTGCTGGTCCCAAGACAGCTTATTTCTGACCTTAATAAGATCACTGAGGTATGAGGAAATATCCCATTTCAGAATCCATTCTTATTATTTTTTTTTTTTTTTTTTTTTTTGAGTAAAGACCTAAGAAAGTCTAAGTTATAATATTTTCCTTCATGTGATTCTAAAGGACACAGACGCAGATTGTGGAATAACACACGCTTCCTATATGCATTCTGAATTCAAAGAACAGCAAACAGGCTGGAGATGATAATATGGACTCCACAGATGTCCTCTCCAAAGTACCAGCGCTTTGACTGGGCTCTTTTCTAGTGACAGTCTGGCAGCTGAGCATGTGTGATGAGATATTTCAAAAAAAGAAGGCTCCAGGAAATATGACAATGGATTTCTAGAATCCCTTGGCACAGGGTTAAAGAGAGACTCACACTGAGCATGTTTTCTCTCTCTCTCTCTCTCTCTCTCTCTGTGTATGTGTGTGTGTGTCCTATAAGGAAAGTGAATAATTTAGCGTTCTGTCTCTGAAGTCCCTCAGGGTGTGTGTGTGTGTGTGTGTGTGTGTGTGTGTGTGTGTGTGTTTTCTATAAGGAAGGTGAATAATTCAGCATTCTGTCTCTGAAGTCCCGCAGGGTTTTGGCAGAGAAAGTGATTTCTCTGCACCAGAACAAGGATTTCCATGTTAGAATTTCAAAATATTGTCTTTATTTTTTTCCCCCTTTTCATTTGTGTCTACTCGCCCCACCCTTTATAATGAAAACAATCCAGTCCTCCATTTCTGTAGAATCTCTGGCCACGCACACTTAAATCAAGTGGAGCACCCTCAGAAGGGATTACTGTCCTTCGTGGTCCTTTGAAGTCCACTCCAGGGAGGGCTGGAGCTAGCTAACTGGAAGCACTTCCTCAGCTGGGGACAGACAGGCTGCAGTATGCTTTCAACTGCTGTTTCTTTTCTTTTTTATTTTATTTTATTTTTATTTTTTTTGGAGAGATTTTCGCTATAGGGTGCGTGCGCTCACCAGACAGACAGAGAGAGACATAGAGACAGAAAGCGAGAAATCACCCCCCAGGGAGGATGGTCACGCTGCAATCCCTTCTCCTCCATTCTCCTCTCGGGATCTTGGGCATGTACGCACACATGCCCAGCGTGAGTTTTAAGCCACCGGGTCCAGGACGTGAACCGTGGTCGACTACGTGGGAGTCCAGCGACATAGCCATTACACCAACTGCTGGTTCCCAACTACTGTTTCTTTTCTCACCTCCTCTGTTGATTTATTCCATGGGTAAGCTGCAGGCCAGTAGGGAGCTGGAAGGAAAAGAGGTTTGAGGTTTGCTTCCAGAGACACCTTGGGTTCACAAATCAGCATGCATCTTAAACATCTGTCACCCGATCCAGCTATTTTCCACACCCTCTTGTCCCCCAGCAGGTAGAAAATGGTGTTTTCTATTTGTATTTTTCCCTAAAGATTGATTGATTGATTTAATTTCATGTGCTATTATTCTTTTTTAACTTGACCAGAGAGACACAGAGAAAGAGAGAGAGAGCAAGCCTCCAGGTCTGGGACTCAAACCACTGTCAGCTATGTGGGAGTCTAGCGCCTTAACCATGCCATTTTTTAAAGCTACATATAATTATTCATTTTAGAAGGCCAGTTAGATGGTCATAAAGTTACAAAAAGTTTCACAAGCCCTTGTTTTGCAAATCCCCTTTTCAGCCCTAGTTTGGGTCTAGAGGAAAAAATCAAGTTGGGGTGATGGGAAGGAGGACTTGGGCAGGAATACCAGGAACAGCTAGCTTTCCAGATCTTTCTGGCCTTTAAATAACTTGCTGGACGTGTCTTGAATTCCCAGGACACTAGCTCCACCCATATACATTGAAAAGCATCATACAATATGTTCACTTGAATTTATTTCCTAATTTAGGGAGGAAAAGCTTCAAGACAGTTAAACAGATCGTTTCATTCAATTTTCCTCTAAACTGTCTGAGGCAAAGGGGTTGGTATTTCCATGGAATAGCTGGGAAAACAGGCTCAGAGAAATGAAATGACTTGGCCACGTCTCACAGCTGGTAGGTAAAGGGCTGAACATTCGAGGTGTGACAGGCTTGGCTTTTCTCTGCCTCACTGCCCGGGCAGTTGGGAAAACAGCTTCAGGAAATGAACTGCCAGAATTTGGAACCTAGGTCCACCAGTGACCAGCCATGGGATCTTCGGAAATTCTCTTAATTGCTCTGTGCCTCAGTTTCCTCATCTATAAAATGGAGACCATTGGATTGTCACGAGGATGAAATGGAATAGTATATTAAAGTGCCTCAAATGAAATTTCACACATAGCTATGAGTATTAGCTAATCATCTCCCACAGTGCTTAACACTATCAGTAGCTTGCTGTGCCGCGTTCTTTAGGAATGGGCTTCCTAATCTTCCTAACATCCCAACAAGATGTGTCTTAGAAACCTTCTTTTTCAGAAGAACAGACTGCCAAGAAAAGTTAAGAATTCTGTCCACGGAGTCACAACTATGCACTAACTGGTCTGGGATTTGAACTCTAGTCTTTCTGATTCCAAAAACAGTGTTTTTCCTATGCCAGACTTTCTTTTCTGTGCTAAGGCCTGAGCATGTCCGATGACTATTCAGCTACTGCTCAAGAATATCAGTGGCCGATAGCCCCGAGAACTGAGAAGCACCCAGTTCCTCTTATTGAACCAACTCCTAACTAGAGAGTCCTTTATCTCATCTGCCGTGAATCTAAGGTAGACGGGGTCCTCTTTATATCATGTGACAGCCATTCATAGTTTGAGAGTCATGGTATATCCACTAGTACTTTTTTATTCTTTATTTTTTTAAGAGAGGTTCTTGCTGTAGGGTGCATGCGCTCTTGAGAGAGACAGGGAAACAAAAAGTGAGAAATCACCCACCAGGGGAATGGCCACACACAGTCCCTTCTCCTCCATTTTCCTCTCAGGATTTTGGGCACACATGCACACATGCCCTGCATGAGTTTCAAGCTGCTGGGTCCAGGACTCAAACTGTGGTCGATCATGTGGGAGTCCAGCGACGTAACCATTACGCCATCTGCTGGTCCTAGTCCACTGCTTCTTCATAGAACGTGGTACCTGGTCCCTCCCATCTTGATGATTGACTTCTGGTCACTGTTGTAAAGACTTTGTAACGTGTTGGACAGAGACCTGGGTGGTCAACTGAATATCTAGAGAAGCAGTGATGACCAGCTTCTCCATTCGAAAATGAGGTTTGGAGTGTGGCGATATTTAGAGATGAAATCCATAAAGATTGGCCCTTGCACATCATTCTTTTTTAAAAAATTCTTTAAAGGTTTTTGCCATAGGGGTGTGTGCACTTGCCAGAGAGAGAGAGAGAGAGACAGTGAGAGGGAAAGTGAGAAATCACCCACCAGGACAGATGGCCGCAACGGAATCCCTTCCTCTTGGGATTGATTTTGGGCACACACACACACACACACACACACACACACGCCTGGCATGATTTTTCAAGTCACCAGGTCCAGGACTTGAACCACGATCTGCTATGTGAGAATCCAGTGCCTTAATCATGCCGCCTGCTGGCCTGCCTATCATTATTCTTTCTGGTCTGCATCCTCCTCTAGAATTTTCCATGAGGACAGGGTAGAACCTGACATCTGATAGTCTCAGAAGTTTTTTTTTTTTTAAATAAATACAGTTGCAATTAAAGGGATTATTGAGGGCGGGGGGACGTTCTGAGGGAGAAAAAGTTGACCCAGATTTTGCACTTGGGTATGTGGTGACGGCATCGGAGAGAGCTGTTTGGGGACCCGACAGGGACCCAGCATGAGACATGCGGTGTTTCAGAACCAGCTAGACAGTTGTTTAGGAACTCAGAGCCGGGAGAGGGAGGAGGCAGTGACTTACTGTGGTCACGGTGGTCGGGGAGGGCATTTCGGATGAGGTGATGTCATGGAACCGCTGACGCTAGGTAAGATGGAGCTCAAAGAGGGGGGACCAGTGTCCCAAGGAGGCTGGGACAGTGAAGGCATGATTTAGAGGGTGGTATGTGAGGGTGGGGACACTGGGAGGGACCTACAAATAGATTTTGAGGGGCAGACGACAGGCAGACCACAGGGGCTCTGCTGTGGCTTCCAACTGAGCCTTCAATGTCCTGCCAAGACCAGATGGAGGTGAGGACCGGGTGCTGGGTTCGTGCAGCCGTGCCGCTGGTCCCCTGAGGGGCACAGGCAAAGTCGTGTCCTAGATCAGCCTGGCCAGCTGTCGCCCTGTGTGTCCATGCGGGCCTACTCAGTCCGTCTTTTGTCTTTGCTTCCCCTGTTTTAGTCCTGTCCGTTTCAACTCCTGCTGGGTCTCAGACGTTCCCCTTTCGTTTCCGCCTTTGCGTGGGCCGTTCATGTCCATGCAGTCGGAATCCTATGGGGTCTGAGCTTTGATTCTACACGTAAATTTAGTCTGAATGAAAACCAAAACAAACTTCTCACCATTCTCCATCTATATGCAAAACTAATCTTATGTTATACAAAAAAGTTATAAACCTTTTCTCATTTAGAAAAGAAATGGTTTCTTTAGCCTTGCTAATTGATCACGGTGAATTTCATGACTGTTTTTCACCACTCAAAGGAGATCAATTCCGTGTGATAGTGACTTCTTAAATCGTTTGTTGTGGGACCAGTAGTTGACATAATGGCTATGTCGCTGGACTCCCATGTAGTTGACTGTGGTTTGAGTCCCAGACCCAGTGGCTTAATAAATTCATGCCAGGCGTGTGTGCGTGCATGCCCAAGATCCCGAGAGAAGAATGGAGGAGATGGGATTGAGGCGTGACCATCCCCCTGCAGGGTGATTTCTCACTTTCTGTCTCTCTGTCTCTCTGGCGAGCGCACGCGCTCTATAGCAAAAACCTCTCAAAAAAAAGTTTGTTGTATTTGCTTTTAGAGATTGGAATAGAGAACGTGAAATAGTAACAATAATTAGTTAACATTTATTAAGTGGTCTCAGGGGCCAGGCAGTGTTGTCAGCACCCTCACTGTCATCGCTGCAGCTCTCTGACTAGCTCTTCTTTCTTTTTTTTTTTTGGAGAGTTTTTTGCTGCAGGGCACATGCACTTGCCAGACAGACAGAGAGAGACATAGAGACAGAAAGCAAGAAATCACTCCCCCTGAGGGGATGGTCACGCCGCAATCCCTTCTCCTCCATTCTCCTCTTGGGATCTTGGGCAGGCACGCACACATGCCCGGCGTGAGTTTTAAGCCACCAGGTCTGGGACGGGAACCGCTGTCGACTACGTGGGAGTCCAGTGACATAGCCATTACGCCAACTGCTGGTTCCCACTAGCTCTTCTTTATAGATGGTGACCACAGAGGGTGTGTAACTTGTGGAGAGACTGCAGGGCCACCATGCAAATCCAAGCACCTAGCCCCCAAATTCCTGCTCCTGGCTCTGTCTTCTTGTTCATCCTCAGACAGAGACAGTGGGGCTGTTAGCTGAGGATGAAGCTAACACCTGGCTAGTTGGGTTTTATACTGTCGGCTATTATTCCATTCCTGTTTGTGGTTGAAGGTGAGATGGAATGTTCCTTATTTCCTTTTTTCCTTCGTTCTTCATTATCAATCACAATTTAAAATAGTTGCATTTGGATTCCAGTAATATTTTTCATGTATTCATGGAGCGCACAATTATCGAGCACCTATCGTATGCCTGACACTGTTGTAGGTAGTGGGGATATAGCAGTGGACATGACAGATATGTTCCCTTCCCCTGTGGAGTGTACATCCTAGTAGGAAAGAGAGAGAGTACATCCCTGTGTTGCTATGAAGAAAATTAATGCAGGCTAAGAGATAGATAATGACAAGAGAGAGGCTATTTTAGACAGGGGTCAGGGAAGAGCATCTCTGAAGAGGTGACATTTGTAGGAGATGGGCTTAGTGAGAGGGTGAGCTTTGGAATGCTCTGGGGAGTCTGTTCCAAGCAGAGGAAACAGTTGGTACAGCTGTCAGAGGTGGAGGGAAAGACCAGGAGACTGGAAGAGAGTGAGTGAGGGAGCGTGTCAGAGACAAGGGGTGTTGTCACGCAGGGCGCTGTGGGATCCAGGAAGACCTGCCGCCAGGTACCATCCAGGTGGGACAGGAAGGAGGTGGGTTGAGAGCAGCAGCCACATGATCTTCCTTTGGCTGCGTAGGGAATGATTAGTAACTCAAGAATGATCTTGGGATAATCCTGGACAAAGTACAGCATTATAAATAATCATCTCCTAACTCAGTGTTCTGTAATTTACATTGCAAAGTTATTCTTCAGGTGTGTTCAACACCCTTTCTGTATTCTCTCTCACTTGTTAATCATCTTGTGCACACCTCTGGACAGGACCTAGAGTTTCTGCTTGTAACGACTTGGTCAGATCTCAAAGTAGTTTGGGAAACACCTAGACTGAAAAATGGAACTTCAGTCTCCTTCATTGAAAATGGAAATGGCAGGTGGCATAGTGGTTGGGGCACTGGACTCCCACATGGTTGACTGCAGTTCATGTTCCAGACCTGGGATATGTCCCAGACCTGGCAGCCTGAGACTCATGCTGGGTGCATTTGCTTGCATGCTCAAAAATCCTAAGAGGAGAATGGAGGAGAAGGCACTGCAGTGTGGCCATCTCCCCTGGGGGGGTGAGTTCTCACTTTTTATCTCTCAGTCTTTCTCTCTCTCTCCAGTGAGTGTGTGTACCCTATAACAAAAATCCCTCAAAGAGAGAGAGAGAGAGACAGAGAGAGAGAGAAGTTGGAGAGAACAAATGTGAAATGTTTTCTCCACTATAGTGTAGGTTCTTTTAGTTTTGGTTATTATAAGTTGTCCTCTTGAACACACACAAGCATTATTTTGTGTCCTATCTATTTTTTTTTTTTTGGAGAGATTTTTGCTATAGGACGCGTGCGCTCGCCAGACAGATAGAGAGAGACATAGAGACAGAAAGCGAGAAATCACTCCCCAGGGGGGATGGTCACGCCGCAATCCCTTCTCCTCCATTCTCCTCTCGGGATCTTGGGCACGCACGCACACATGCCCGGTGTGAGTTTTAAGCCACCAGATCCGGGACGCGAACCGCGGTCGACTACGTGGGGGTCCAGCAACATAGCCATTACGCTAAATGCTGTTTCCCACTATATGAGCTTTTTTAGATATTTCTAAACTTATTCAGAAGATAGATCAGAGGCTTGAATGAGAACTAAAATCACCTTTAAGAAAATCTCCATCTTTTTTTTTTTTTTTGAATACTGAATAACATTTCTCAAACATTCCAGTAATTTGCAATCTAGATGAACAGACGTGAACCAGAAGTCCTTTCTAGTGAGGGTATTTATTTCAGTAGAAGTTAACAATGCAGTTTTTTAGGCCATCAGGGCTCTCACGGTTTGGAAACGTCATGCTCCCATAATTCTTGGTAACAACACAATGAACTCTAGTAACGGAAAATGTTTATGGCCGATGACTTCACTGAGACTTGTCTAGACAGCGTTCACGCTCTGCAGTCATAGCGTGTCAGGGCTGGAAGAGTTCTGACAAAGATACTGTAACGTCGATGGCCTGAATGTTCTGTTTGCCATTGTAGCCATGGTTTTGGGGTTTGAGGGGTGGTGAGACCAGTGACTTCAGCATGGAAAGTGGGTAACTGATAGGCATAAACACGGGGAAGGGCCTCAGCATGGTTTTGGATGCAAGTACAAATGTGTACAAGTATTCTTCTCTGGAAACAGCGAATCGGAATGGAATTTGATGTCTTGTTTGTCAAAATAGGAGAGATTCCTGGAGGTTATTTAGACCTAGAGGAAGGAATTGCAGTCAATAAATAGGTAACCTTTTTTTTTTTCTTTTTTTGAGAGGTTTTCGCTATAGGACGTGTGCGCTCACCAGACAGACAGAGAGAGACACAGAGACAGAAAGCGAGAAATCACCCCCCAGGGGGGATGGTCACGCCGCAATCCCTTCTCCTCCATTCTCCTCTCGGGATCTTGGGCACGCACGCACACGCGCCCAGCGTGAGTTTTAAGCCACCGGGTCCGGGATGCGAACCGCGGTCGACTACGTGGGAGTCCAGCGACATAGCCGTTACGCTAACTGCTGGTTCCCAATATGTAACCTTTTAGATCGACTCTCCTTGACAAAGTAATGCTAACTAAAAAAATAAATGCTTGTGTTATATTAATAATTTTTTTGCTAATAAAATCTATGTGCCACCAAACAGTTAATGGTCCGTGGGATTTTGATTGGGTCTACCTGGTTGAAGCATTTTGGTCAAGTCAATGAACCACTAGGCCAGCCATGTGGCGCCATGGTGATGCTACGTCTGCACTCCGGAGGCTGCATGGGAGTGTCCTGGGTTGGCATCCTAAGGTCTCGCTCCACACGTTGGGTGTAGCACACATACATGTGTGTCATCCAGGCTTGCTGTGGCTGGAGGTGGGTCATAGCATAGAGAACCTCCCTCTCCTCTTTTCTTCTCTCTCTCTTTCATGGAAGAAAAATACACTTAAAGAAACCAACACACAGAGTCCCACTGTGGGTCAGTAGTGCTCTGAACCACAGTGCTGGAGGCCACAGAGCTGACCACGTGTTCAGGTCCCCAGCCCAGTCACCCTGAAATGCACTGGTCACACACGTACCCAGGTAGATGCACTGGAGGGCTAGGAGATGGGGTCTAATGTGACGAGATTCTGTTGGGTCCATCTCTTTTCTTCTCCTTTTCTCTCTCATGCACACACTTGTGCTCACTATCATGAATAAGAGTACACTTAAAATTTAGTTGAATAAGGGCCAGCAGGTGGTGTGGATATTGAGGTGCCTGGGTCCACATGGCCAACTCCAAAGTTCGAGTCCTGGATCTAGTGGCTTGAAAAATCACACCAGGCACATATTCATGCATGCATTCTGAAAATCCCAAGAGAATGGAGGATAAGGGATTGCAACATTGCCATCTCTCTTTGGAGTGATTCTCTCTCTCTGTCTCTTTCCCCCTCTCCAGTAAGTGCACGTGTCCTATAGCAAAAAAATAAAATAAAATAAAAAGTCAAATAGAAAAAAATTGATTCACTTTTTTGTAAGATTCTTTATTTCTAGAGAGAGCTTCCGTATCCCTGCCCACAGAGCGCTAAGGCTGTGTGACACATGGCTGGGTCTGACTGACATTTTTAAACAAACTTCTAACTGGTTGTTTTGCTCTCCTGGCTGTTGCCATAAAACTGCCAGGTATAATTTAATGTAGAGCCTGAATTCTGTAACCGCACAGCTTTATGGGCTTGTGTATAAGAGCGAAGATCAGAATGTACCTGCTAGTCCAGAGGAGTGTGCTTTGCGTGGTTTAGATTTGGTCTCACAACCTGGGATAGCAACAGCCTTGTCTCTGAGATGTCGTGAGAGGCCTTTATGTGATCTGGGTTTTAAGCAATTGCATGAGTGGGAGGCTCTATTGCAACAGAAGTGCCTTGAGGTTAAATGTTGATTGAGCTTCCCATTAGCTTTGTGAATGTGAGTGACTTTTGCCTTTAAGACTTTCTTCAGGGAAAGAACAATTCCTGATGATTTTGACATAGAAGTGTATTTGGTGGAAAGTTGTCACGTGGAGTATCCTCTGCTCCCATCCTTGTGACTGTGGGTGAATGATGACCCTTGTCTATCTGTCTGACTGTCCTCTTTCTGTAGGAAGCTGCCCTCTGCAGACAGCTCCCCATGGAGGCCGAGACTCTGGCCACAGTTCAGGCTGCTGTCAACCCGCCCGCCATGACACCGGACATGAGATCCATCACTAACAATAGCTCTGATCCTTTCCTCAATGGGTAAGTTAACATTTGGGGGTGGGGGGAGGCACTTATTTTCCGATCTCTTGATTATGTGTTCTGAGGCATGATGATGTCTTGGTTTACATTGGGAAAGGTGAAAGGTGAGCTTGAGGATTGCGGGTGAGCGCAGAGGGAGGAAAGGGGAGCAGACCTCACAGAAAAATGAAAAGCAGAGAAAGCTGTCTACCTTTTAAAAAATTCTCAGGGGCCAGGAGGTGGCGTAGTGATTAAGATGCTGGTCTCCTACATGATAGACCATGGTTTGAGTCCCAGACCCAGTGGCTAGAAAAATCACACTGGGCATGAGTGTGTACATGGCCAAAGTCTAGAGAGGAAAATGGAGAAGAAAGGATTATGGTATGGCCATGTCCCCTAGAAGGGAAGATTTCTCACTTTCCCTCTCTATGTCTCTTTCCAGCAAGCACATATTCCCTATGGCAAAAACCTTTAAAAAAAAGTCTCAAATTAAAAAATTGATGATATCATATGGAGTAAACCCCTAGTCAAGACATTTAAAAAGTGGGGATGAACTTATAATTTAAACAGGATGGCATTGTCTGGCAATGATACTAGGAGAAATCTGTGGTTTTATGTAACCACCAAGGGGATCAAACATGTCATACAGCAAGTGGAGCACAAAACCAGTAGGTGGCGATGTTTATGGTGAAACTCAAGAAAGGTCTCTGTGTGCTCTCTGCAGTTCATTTTCCTGGCTTGGTCGTTGCTCAATGGTTCTGTGAGATGCTGTCTGTCCCTGGGAATGTTAGGTGAAGGTGCATGGGAACTCTCATACTCTTTTGTCTTTTCTATGTGAATTTAAAATTATTTTCCAATAAAATATATATTAAAACAAAGAGATGATTTTTTGAAAATGAAACGGAGAGAAGGAAAAGGCAATGTAGCTAAAGCTATCTTTCTCAGCAGAAGTGGCAACCCCAGTTGTATGCTTTTAAACCCAAAGAAAGGGCAGTACTCGCTTTCCTATTTCTTTCTGCCATCCAGGGGTTTCTGACAAACAAATAAATACAAGTGCTATTTTTTAAAGTAATTATTTATTTAATTTTATTTATTCATTAATTTCATTTTCATTTTACCAGACACACACACACACACAGGAGAAGTGAGAAAGCAAGCCACTAGTTCAGGACTTGAACCATGGTCGGCCATGTGGAAGTGTCCAGCGCCTTAACCACCATGCCACCTGCTGGCCCCAACAAGTGTTATTAAAGATATACAGCAAGAGATGAAAATGGAACAGAATCCAAAATAAGACTGTGGTTAAACTGTTGATTTTAAAGTATTTAAAGTGCAGAAAAGTATCAAGTATGAATCAGTGTTGCTCCTGTACCCATATGCCAGACTTGCCATATTTCCATTTGATTTTTAAGTAACAGACACATTACAATTAATACTTTAACCCATTCCCACCATCATTCATAGCTTATTTGTCCCCCATTTTTTGTCCCCAGTGATGGCCACCATTCAAAAACTGGTGTGCGCCTCTGTAAGCAGTGTTCAGCATTGTTCTCTGTTTTGTTTTATTTTTGAGGGGTTTTTTTCTTTGTTTTTTTTTTTTTCTTTTTTTGCATAGGTTTTTGCTATAGAGTGCGTGCGCTCTCCAGAAAGACAGAGAGACAGAAAGCGAGAAATCACCGCCCCCCCCACTAGGGGGGATGGCCACGCCGCAATCCCTTCTCCTCCATTCTCCTCTCAGGATCTTGGGCACGCACGCACACGTGCCCGGCATGAGTTTAAACCACTGGGTCCAGGACTCGAACCACGGTTGACTACATGGGAATTCAGCGACATAGCCATTTCACCAACTGCTGGTCCCCCTGTTTTTGAGGGTTTTGCCATAGGGTGCATATGCTCGCTGGAGAGACAGAGAGAAGGAAAGTGAGAAATCACCCTCGTGGGGGATGGCCATGCTGCAGTCCCTTCTCATCCAGTCTCCTCTCAGGATTTTAGTCATGTACACTCCTATGCTTAGAGAGTTGTTGTGGTTTTGTTTGGTTTTGTGTTTTGATTTCTTTTTTTTTTAGATTTTTTGCTGTAGTGTACTCAACAGAGAGACAGCGAGAAATCACCCCCTGGCGGGAGATGGCCACACCACAATCCCTTCTCCTCCAGTCGCCTCTTGGGATGATTTTGAGCACACACGCACATGTGCCCAGAATGAGTTTTAAGCCTCCAGGTCCAGGACTCAAACTGTGACAGTGGTCAGCCATGTGGGAGTTCATTGCCATAAACGTTATGTGACCTACTGGCCCTGTTCTCTGTTTTTTCTGAACTTACATAAATGGTACTATATTCTGTATTTATTTATTTTTTAAGTTTTGCTATAGAACACGTGTGTGTGCCAGAGACAGAGAGAGAGAGACAGGAGGGAAAGTGAGAAATCTTGCTCCTGGGGGGAATGGTCATACCACAATCCCTTCTCCATTCTCCTCTTAGGATTTTGGGCACACACACGTACCTAGTGTGATTTTCAAGTCGCCAAGTCTGGGCCTCAGGCAGTGCGGTTGGCCGTGTAAGATCCAGCCTCCTTAACCTCCAGGCCACCTACTGGCCCTCAGTGGTTATTTTGAGGTGAAAAAGAAAAATCATTATCAGTTGACTGAATGGCCAGTTTTACTTGCTGACAGTCCATTCATTTCACTGCCATTAGGCAGAATTAAGGGGAGGCTCAGTCTGCTCCCCTTCATTGCCGCGGAGGTGGGCAGGGGACAGGACGACCCTTGGTTAGGGTTATGTGACCGCGTTGTAGTTGTGGGTTTTCCTTCATGGGCTCACATTGACGTTTCTCCCTCATATGCTCTGCAGAGGGCCATACCATTCGAGGGAGCAGAGCACCGACAGCGGCCTGGGGCTGGGGTGCTACAGCGTCCCCACGACCCCAGAGGACTTCCTCAGCAACGTGGACGAGATGGACACAGGTAGGACCACACCCTGCCAGGGCTGGCGTTTTTCAAATCGTAACTTCAGTCGTCTCACTTCTAAAACCCATCTGGAAACGCTACATCTTAACAGAAAAATAGGAAATGACACTGAAAAGCCATCCAGCCTTCAGGCACTATTAATAAACTCTACCCCGTCCTCACAGTTTATAAGGCATTGTATAATTTTACCTGTGGGCACAGGAGTTTAAATTCTTCCTTTTTTTAAAACTCATTCTTGCTTTGCTATGCCCCCTTCCCCACAGTTGCATTAAGTTATTACTGCCGGTTTTGTCTTTCTTCCACAGAGAGACAGAAAGCAAGAAATCACCCTACAGGGGGATGGCCATGCCACAATCCCTTCTCCTCCATCCTCCTCTGGGGATCTTGGGTACGCACGCACACGCGCCTGGCATGAGTTTAAGCCACCGGGTCCAGGACTTGAACCGCGGTCAACTACATAGGGAGTCCAGCAACATAGCCATTACACCAACTGCTGGTCCTGGTATTTAGATATTTTAAAGTTTTTCCAGAAGGTTCGTGTGCTCACAGAGAGTGGAGAGAAGGGGGTGAGAAGCACCCCCCGCCATGGGGCATGGTCACACTGCAATTCTTTCTTCTCCATCTCTCTCTTTCAGGATTTTGGGCATGTATGCGCAAGTGCCCAGCATGTGTCTCAAGCCACTCCGTCTGCCATATGGGATCCAGCCACCTTAACCACCAGGCCCCAGCTGGCCTACAGTCTTCGTTTGTAACGGATGAGCCACTTTCTCTCCCAGGAAGTGGTACTAGTTATGGTTCCACCAGCAGGCAGATTCTTCCATGTCATTCACTGCATTTAGGAAGCGATTTGGGAAGTTAAGCCACTTCCATTTCCAGAGAGTTCTAAATTGTCAGTTCCAAGTTCCACCATGGCCACAATGTCCTCCCTCCGCAATTAAGAAGGAGGGAGTCAGGGTGGCTTTCCTCTCATCGCCAGCCTTGTACCCTTCAGCAAGGCCTCAGCAGGCTTCCTGGATGATCTTTGTCACTCTCCTGTCCTCAAGGAGTGAGACTGTCAATAGCCAAAACTGAATTTAGTCTTATTAGCCCAGGCTAGACTTAATTACGGAAGTCGTAAGCTCCTGGAAGATGTCGTAGACCTAAAACAAGTGATAGCCGAAATATCACCATTCGGAATTATTCATGCGAGCTTTTCCTCCACCATCACCGAGGGTAGGAAATGAATTGTCCTGTGATGAAACCTAAGACAGCATTGTCCGCAGAGCACTCATCCACAGTGTGTGTGGTTTGTTACACGCTGCTCTTGGGTGGCTCCTCCTCCTCACATAAATGCTCTCTTATTCTATATATACGGTGCTGAGAATCTACATTCTGGTGAGACCAAGGGTTCAACTCTAGGCCGGGCCTCTCGCAAGCACAGGCCGTGGGAGCCGCCGCCCGGAGTTTACTGCAGGCTGTCTCTGTCTGTTTAGACGAACGCACAGGCTGTCTGTGAGGAGTCACACAGGAATAGCTGCAACTGTTTTGCTCTTCTTCGATTTATGACTCAGTCCCTTCCCCTCTGCCACCCTCCTTTCATCTCTCTCTAGTTCTTGGTGTGAGATTGATTTTGCCGTCTCAGGAGCAGCCTCGTGAAATTGCTCCTTCCTGTGTTTAATAGCTGTTTAGTTTCATCTTTTAAACACTGGGAAAGCCGGCAGAGATAAAAAGCAAAGTTAAATAAGAATAACCCCAGGAGTTCTAAATATTGGGAAAAAAAAAAAAGTGGATTCTAGTCCATGTCTTTTTAAAATCACCTCAAGTGGGTAAATAGGGAGGATGGTGGAGCCAGGATGTTGGGATTCAGGGGTGCCCTGAGACGAACATAGTCTTTGCAGACAGGCAACCCGAGTCAAATCCTTGCTTCTCTACTTTTCTGAGAGTGACTTTGGCTTGGTTATGTAACCTCTGCTGGCCTCAGACTGCTCACCTAAGAAGATGGAGTGAATATGCTTATTTCGGGACCAGCAGTTGGCATCATGGCTATGTCGCTAGACTCCCATGTAGTCGACCGCAGTTTGGGTCCCAGACTCAGTGGCTTAAACTGACAACAGGCGCATGTGCGTGCGTGCTCAAGATCCCGAGAGGAGAATGGAGGAGAAGGGATTGCAGCGTGGCTATCGCCCCTCTCGGGGGGTGATTTCTTGCTTTCTGTCTCTCTGTCTCTCTCTGTCTTTCTGATGAGTGCACACACCCTATAGCAAAAACCTCTCAAAAAAAAGAAAAACCCAGAAAACAAAAAACCACCTTTAGATCAGATAGCTTTTTTTTTTTTTTTTTCAAGGACAGATCATTTTTAAGCCACATTTCCATCTTTTATACTCTACTGGGGTAGAAAAAGTTTATTTTGAGCTTTCTTTTCTATTTTGATATTGTTTTCCAGTAGCAGTAACACTATGTTGAGATCACATTGTTGAACCTGTTTTAATTTTTCAAATGATTGCCCCTTGGAGTGAAAATGCTGCCGTGGCTGTTTTGTGATTCCGGAAATGCCATTATGCCTTGCTGTCACTAAGATGCAAGCTTAGTTACACTTCCTTCATCACCCAAAAGGATGCGACTATTGTCCTTGGAAGACACATGTGGCTGAAGCGAATTTTCTGCCATTTTGCTCAGAGTAACATGCACTCTTTTCAGAAGGCTACTGACTTAAAAGATGCAAGACTTTTTAAAAAAATGACAAGTTTTACATTTTTAAAAAAATGATGTTAGGTTGACGCTTGCCTTAGTTATCAGTGCTTCTCAGGGCGAGGGTAGATTTTTATCCCTTCAGAAAATCATATATTGGGGGCTATTTGAATTAGCCAGTTGTTCTAATACTGTCTAATGAATAGACACTAAATTTCTAGGTTTTTCTTTCTCTCAGCACAATCCACAGACACCTGTTACATTTCTGTGTGTGTAGTTGTGTATGTGTGGGCGACCCTAGAGCCATGGGTGTGGGCTGACACTTAACTCGTGAAGAAGGTCCTAGTTTCCCAGTGGGTGAACTGAGAGGCAGACAAGTTAAATGGGTCTGAAAGCTCCGTCTCATGGCACAAGCCCATGCATTCCCACCCATGCTCTTGGAAATGCCATACTCCAGACACTTCACGTTCCGTTAGTACTGCGCTTTCTCAGCTGTGTTCTCCAGAACGCTAATTCTGTTAGGATAGATGGGCCGCCCAAATAGGATCGATGAGGTAGGTTTAAGAAATGGTGGCTTAGGGACCAGCAGATGGCGTAATGGCTCTGTTGCTGGACTCCCACGTAGTCCGCTGTGGTCGAGGCCCAAACCCGGTAGCTTAAAACTCATGCTGGGTACATGTTGTGTGCACGTGCCTAAAATCCCGAGAGGAGAGAGGTAGAGAAGGGATTGCGGCGTGGCCATCCCTCCTGGGGGGTGATTTCTCACTTTCTGGATCTCTGGTGAGCGCACACACCCTATAACAAAAAAAATAAATACATAAATGAAAGAAAGAGAGACAGGGAAAGAAAGGAAAGAGAACGAAAGGAAGAATAAAAGAAAGAAATAGTGATTTAAACAAAATTATTTAATTTTCTTTATTCCAAAACTTACACCCTAAATATGTTCATATGAGAAATAGCAGCGGAATGCATGTATTGAGGGAGGAGGGCGGATTTGCAGATCCCACTTTATAAATTGAAACCATCAATGAGGATAGCGTTTTAATAACATGGTTAAAAGAAACTCCACAGTATTCTCTTTGAACATAAAGAAGGCTGATATGGGTAAATATAAGCTTACAATTAAACCCACAGCTTAGCTCTGTAATAAGGTGCTCATTACAGGCAGGGCCTCTCTTTCTCCAAACAGCTTTTCATGCCTCTGTGTGGTGGGAAGGCACCGATTATAGGCCAGATCCATAGTCCTGTTTGCATGGTCTTTGTGAACCTCTCCAGACTTTGCTGTTCTGGACCACGTCTATCCAGAAGCAATGAAAGGTTCTCCCAGCATCTTTGTAGTCTTTTTAAAATTTTATTATTTTTTTTTCCCTTTTAATTACTAGAGGGAAAAAACAAATCCCCAATGAGGCACAGTCACACTGCAGTCCTTTTCCCTCTACGTCTTTACCCTGTCAGGGTATTGGGAATGCATCTACTCAGTGTGCTTTTTAAGCCACCGGAGCTGAGATTTGAACCCTGGTCGGTCAGATGGGATCCAGCTCCTGAAACACTTTGCTTAACCACTGCACTACACAGCTGGCCCCTCTCTGCACCTCTTCTGAGTGAGGGTCAGTGATGCTGTCGCTGAAGACGCAAAGATGAGAGTCGTAACACTTGCTCTGTCTCACTTTCAAAAGCTGTAAGAGTTGAAATGGTTTCCTTTCGTTCTGTTGCAGGAGAAAGTGCAGGACAGACCCCCATGAACATCAATCCCCAGCAGACCCGTTTTCCTGATTTCCTGGACTGTCTTCCGGGAACAAACGTTGACCTAGGAACTTTGGAATCTGAAGATCTGATCCCACTCTTCAACGATGTAGAGTCCGCTCTGAACAAAAGCGAGCCCTTCCTAACCTGGCTGTAATCACTGTCCTCATAACCTGTTTGCAGCCATGACCTGACATTTCCTGGGCCTCTTGGAAAATGGGATAGAGCAGAGCACGTCGACAAGTGCACCCCTTTCTGCCTCCCTGACTCACGCTCCCTCCTTTCCATGTGGCCAGTTTAATCATTGCCTGGTTTTGATTGACAGGAACTTAAACATAAATAAATATTTTATTTGCATGCTCTGCAAGTCTGCATTCCTGTGACAGAGTATGCAGAACTGTTATCTGCAGAATCGATTTTGTAGCATTACTTCTCTTTTTACTCTGCTGCCCCATGGCGAAGCTTAATGGGTGTTAGCTGACATGGATACATCGATTGATTATAAACTGTAAAAAAAGCTGACCAGAGGCAGTGAATTCTAATAGTGGCTTGGTCCAGGAAATGTGCACAAAATCAGACCTGATTGACAGTTTCCAAAACTGTATTGATAGATCGTAGTACCAAATGCTTTACAGACTATTTAACTTGAGCTTTAAAAATCATTGTATGGATAGTAAAATTCTGCCATGTGGAACACAATGTAGCCTTGACTCCATGCTGGCTCTGATGGTTCTAATTACTCTGTCTTTACAAAGGCGTAGTCCTATGTAGTTTATCTTCATCCTACTGCATAGCATCTAAGTCTTGGAGCAGGAGGGTCACGCCAGCAACAGTCTGGTTCTGACATCACGGAGCTTGTGAAAGAGAACAGTTTCTTACTCATGATAAGAATTTATTAAACCACACTTTTTGAAAATGGCAACTGGGATTTTTCCAAATTGCAGCTTAGCAGTCGATGGTATTTTATAAAGTGCTGTATGTAATTGTGTAGCTGATGACAAGAGGTAGTCAGTGTTTTTGATACATCCGTGGCAACTGTATCTTTACCTTTCCAAACAATCCTGGAAACATCAGGACCCTGTAGCTTTCAACTTGATGGCGCACACAGTAAGCTGTTGCTTTTTGCATTCTGAAGCCTTGTCAGTTTTGCTTTCAGGATTTCAGGTGTTTAAAATAATCCTATCTATGAAACTGTTTGAAGGATGAAGCAGATCTCTGACTGACATGTAAAAAAAAATGCCCTCTGAGGGCATATGGTGGAGATATATGTTTCTGAATTCAATAAAATTGATTCCTAAGTATATTATTCTAACCCTGTTTGCTACAGTTGGTATAAAAAGGCATGACATATGTATCCAACACCTCCTATGTAACCAAAAGCTTTTTTTTTTATAAGTGCATAAGGACTGAGAGAGCTATGCTCACCAGGCATGCAGCCTGTCTGCGTTGCCAATGAAGTCCTCCACTGTTTCATATTTTGAACTGACATTATTTATAATCTATGAATTTAATCTCTTTTTTGAAAGACATTAATAATTCAGGTCTCTGAGAGGAACCTTTCCATTCCCACGGGAGGCTTATTTGTTGGCGATCTGAAGATCCTTTCAATCAGTGGGGTATAGATATACAAAATGCATTTGATCTTGTGGGACAGAAGGCATGTGCAAAGGTCAGAGATGAAGTAGTTGAGTTTTGGAGTTGGGTGGAAAGGATACCAGTCGAGAAATGGCAATAGCCAAGTTATGGTGCCCCGAAAGCAAGACAAGTGGATGGGAAAGGTGCCCCCAGAGAAGAAAGCAACAGTTACCTACTGCAACCTTTACACCAAAAGACTTCGTGGTAGAAGAAAAGAAGGCTTTGGTGCACTTTATAGGGGAGGGAGGAAGGGCGTGGCCCCATCCACCCTGATGCTAAACCCTAGACAGATGCAAGCGTAAACCCTGCTGTTGCTTTCCACACTACGAAGTGGTTTTGTTCCCTGAGGGACCCAGGCTCTAAACCCTGTGAGAGAGGTAAGGGTAGATGTCTATGTTGCTACTAAATTGAAGGGAGCACTATTTCTTTTTCTCTTTTGTTAGCAAAAATAATTGTACATTGTTTCTTAAAAAAAAAAAAAAAGAAAGAAAGAAAGGAAAAAAAAAAAAAAAAAAACAAGGGACCTAAACAAACTCATTGTTAGCAAAAATAATTGTACATTGTTTCTTAAAAAAAAAAAAAAAGAAAGAAAGAAAGGAAAAAAAAAAAAGAAAAAAACAAGGGACCTAACGAAACTCAGCAGTGTTACTGTATTTTTAAAAAATATTTTTATAGACTTATTTTCAGGTTATTAAATGTAAAAGAAATAGAAGCCCCCTTTTTTTGTTTCAGTAGTTCAATCATTGATGATTTGTATTACCCATTTTTAGAAGTCATTTTCTAGTAAGCTTGTGGCATTAGGAAATACTAGAAGAATTTTTTTTTAGCAAGATTAGTTGGAACATTTATTAATGACTATAATAACTATTTTTTCCAGAATAAAATATGGACCCTGACTATGTGTTTACTAATAGATAAAGCCAGATATAATTTTTTTATTGTCGTTTTTAAGGCCAGAAAATATGGCACTTTTTTTGTGAAAGAACACTAAAGCTAGAAATTTAAAGTAAGAGCAATTTTTGTAATGGCTATTTCCTATTGTAAGTGTTAAAACCCCTTCAGAATTTGTGATAAGGTGCTATTTATGCTTTATTTTTCATTATAATACAACAGCCGGGATATCTAGACCTTTTAGACCTCAGTCAATTGTACCATTTCACCCCCGATTTGGTCTAGAAAAAGCATACTAAAAAGTGAAATTGAAATATAATTTCAGAGGTCTTTCTTTCAAGGTGTCATTTTCCTGTAGGTAAATACATTGTCAAAACCTAATTGAAATTCTGTTAAAACTAAGAACTTGTTTGTGTTTCCACATAGTGTTTAGGTTGTGAAATGCCATTTCTTTGATTATACCATATACAGGAAGAGCATGAAAAAGGAAACAATTTAGTGTGCTGGGGTTGTGAGTAACCCCAAAGTGGCAGGAAAGCTCTCTGCAAACACAGGTGATCTTGAATGAGAAAGTGTTGCTCATTACAGGTTGTGTTCTCACGATGTAATTAGAGGCTAACTTCTGAAAGTACAACATTAGCAGAAAAAGAATAAGCTGCTGAGAAAACAGGAAAGCGTAGATGAACGTGAGTGGGAAAATGGGGGATTGACAGAGACTGTTTCCCGGATACACTACATCGTTTATGTGCTCGTACTTTAACCTGTTAAAAAAGTTCCTTCTACATTTGTAATATGACCTATGTGTGTGTATTTGTCATTCAGAACGCTGTGCATACAGAGGGTATGCGGCGAATCAATCGGATCAAACCATTTGACCTGGGGTTTGGTTCTGTGTTTGACTTCTCTGATTCTGTATAAGAAAAATAAATACAATTGAATTTCCACGTGGAGACTCTTATCTTTTCATGACATGTGTGTGTTCCTCTTCCTGAGGGCTTTGGGTGGTACAGGAGAGAGGCTGATGTAAGCCTCCTGGCAGACGATGAAAGAAGGAAATTCCGTAGGCAAACCTTTGTTGGGCTCCTACATCTAGCCTCGAACATGCTAGATGTCCACAGAATTCCAGTTTCTGCTTTATTTGAAGGAGCCTGAGATTTCGACAGCGTGTAGTGTTGGAAAAATCACACTGTCCCACCAGCACCCTCGTAGATTCGGTATCACCACCCTGGACTCTCCACGTTGCCACTGCCGTTTACCACGGGGCGTGGCCTCTTGTGTTGTTGGACCGAAAACCCAATAGCCGGGCATCGTGCATTCTGAGTGTGGGTTTGTGACAGTCTATTTTCTGTGTTGGCTCTTTTGGGTGTCCCTCAGGGTGCCTTGTCCCCTTGATGGAAGCGTTAGGCAAGAGCATTTTTTTTTTGGAGAGGTTTTTGCTATAGGGCACATGCGTTCACCAGAAAGACAGAGAGAGACAGAGAGATAGAAAGCGAGAAATCACTCCCTGGGGGGATGGCCACACCGCAATCCTTTCTCCTCCATTCTCCTCTCGGAATCTTAGGCACGCACGCACACGTGCCTGGCATGAGTTTAAGCCACTGGGTCTGGGACTCGAACTGTGGTCAACTCCATAGGAATCCAGCAACAGCCATTACGCCATCTGCTGGTTCCTGGGTGAGAACGCTTTTTAGCAGGCGCGTTCAGCTAACCCACAGAAAGATGCAGATGGACGCAACCCACTACCATGCCGAAGCGGAGCCTCATGTGTCTCTTAAAAGCCATGTTTCATCATCACTTTTAAAGTAATATGTGCTCATTGTTGAATATGTCAGGGATGCCAACTT